>NW_018404667.1:693005-960346 GCF_002113885.1 Mizuhopecten yessoensis
GTGGGGGTGGTGGGGGCGGGGGGGTCTACGTTTTATTGAAAACTTGTATGCATACGCCAACGAAGCGGTAAATGCAAAACAGTCCATCCAGTTATTTTCGGGCTATACCTAATAATCCCAAAAACATGTTGGTCATTCATTGATATTTATTCTTAAAGTGCACAAAACACGGTTTAATGTATTTTGAATGAAAACACTGATTTTACACAACATTGAAACGTTTTTTTTCAAAAATAAGTTCCATTCTATGACGTCATCATTTTTGGTGTGTGTTCGTTTTACATCGGAAATGACATGGAAAAGCCTGCCATATGGGTGTGTCATAATTAAATAATTTAATAAGAGGGTGATTTCTTCTCTCTAAAATGTCCTGTTGAAAAATAACTTTTTTTAAAAGGACACTTTTCGGAACACTAAGGAATATTCTCTCTTCTTGGACGCCCCGATGACGGTTTTGTTTATCTATCGAGCGCAGGAAATTAGACATAGTCGATAACCTTGAGGAGCTTGAATCTCTTATCATCCGGATCACACATAAGCTTGCATGCCGATTGAGAAGGCCATGTGAAACAAACGTCGTGCTGATTTCCCATTTAGCGACTAATCTCTTTTTATTTCCGGTTCTTTTTGCGGGCTATCTCACAACATGACGTATATCTTTCGTGATAAAGACCCGAGCCTGTATTAATAGTCGCAATCTTTAAATTGAATCTTGCCGTTAGTTATGTATGTCGTGAGGGACTTCTGTAAATCAACAATTTTGGATTTAGATAACAAAATCTAAACAACGACATCAGAGGAAAAGGGTGATATCGAATTCAGCAAACTTATAAATATATCTCAGTGACGTTAGGGTAAAGGTCGGTTATTTGTCTATTAAGTATCAAAGGGGTTTTCATCACCTTAAATCCTCTTAAGAATCTCAATACCATCACCCAAAAATGTAACTTTTTTTTGTATTGGAAACTGCATGATTTCAGCAGAGATAAATAGTTGCTGACGATATCAAAACAAACGTCATATATTGCGGGACTTTTATGAAAAGAAATGAAGATGAAAAAACAAACTATAATCATCAACAACAGTGTTCTGAATGTATACATTTAGCGAGGCTAGACCGGGATTCGAACCCTGGACCTCAAGCTGTTATACTGTCGCTCTAACTGACTGATCCACCTAGTGAACTGAAGTCTTCTATTCAAACTACGTTACACTCAAATCCAAAACCGAATTAAGGGGAGGCTACTCTATGAACAGAAAACCACAGTGCAGTGGGACAGAGATCCTTCAGTAGTTACAATCAGGTTAGTTTAAGATTAAGTCATCTGCCTGACAAAGTAGGTTTTTCCCGGTCAAACTGGTTTCCTCCTTTTTTCGGAACATCTGTGCCCTTCCTTCCACACCAAAAGGATGAAGTTATGTTGGTAAAACATCTTTGATATTAATTGGAAAATATAAAATGTATTATATTCAGTTCGGAATTAAAATATAATTACATTGCAAAAAAAAGAGACTTTATACCAAAAACAACTGACCTCGATATCTAAGATGAACGAGAGGTTGGCTTTTTAAAAAAACACACAATATTTTACTTTCTTGAGGATTCGCTAAAAAGATTTCATAAATCAATAAATATACAACATTTGATATAGCGCCCTATCTAGCTAACATAAGACACTCTAAAGCACTTTACAGTACATAGATATACAATGTATTACAATGAATACAGTTAGCATATACATTAATCAATACAATTTTGAGGAATTCGCAGGAGCTGTCTTTTCAGGCGCTAACTACTAGTCCTATACCACCTGGCTAATATCTCCCTATGTGTGTATGTTTGCGCGTGTGCTGGAGATGTATTGTGTTCTGTTTGTAGTGGAACCGTACTTCCAACGGTATCATTTAAAGTGCCACCTCATAGTGTGTTTGCCACACCCAAAATTTGTTAGAGAAGAAGGTTAATTGATTTGGCTATTGAAAGAACCTGTACCTTGTGCATGTTGTGTGTTTATGCACAATAAATTAAAACAACGCGTCCTATTTGTTGTGCAGTCTTTAAAAATATATAGTTTAATATGAATTATCTTTTCAGATTCTTATAATTATGACAACAAATACCAAAAAATAACGTCCCTTCAAGATGCGTATACATTGGTTTTTCCTGTATTTGAACTACACACCAAGTATATTATTAATTATACCAGATTAAAATGATAACCGGTTAATTTTATTGCCGAATGTATCTAATTTTTCTTCAAATTGAGAATGTTCTGCGGTATAATATATTAGTTATATGTAGATCCCGATTACCGTACTAGGGACGATGACGATGACTAGGAAGTTGTATCATCATACAGTTTGGCAGCGACGATACGCATACCTCACGGTACGATACTTATCACGGCACGATGCTTACGATACGATACGTATCACGATACACATATCTGCTCAAAATGACAGCTTTATAATGATTGAGTGCTGGATTTTACAGTTTTGTCATACACTAAATTATATATATATACATAGTAGATGCTGTCAAAATAATTGTTTGTATGTTTTTGTAGTACTTTTGCACAATTTGGCCAAACATTTACTGAACTATTCCAAAACTATAAGTAAACTCTTAGAGTTAAATACAAATAAAAGGGTTGATAATATCAGTACCGCTTTTTGTATCGCGATACAAGCAAACAAAACGATACATAAGAAAGTATCACGATACGGTGCGATATATCGTTGCAGCCCTATCCAGGCATACAGTGGGCTCAGTAAGAATCTGCAGGCCACGGTTAAAGGGAGGTAACTTCAACTTAAGTAGGGTACAAAATATTGATTATCTTATGAAAATATAGAGATGTAGAAAACGGGATGTAAAAATATAGAGATGTAGAAAACGGGATGTAAACATGACAGTCTAGTGTCTCTCTTACTTGAGTCTGTATCTATAATCTAGCGTCCTACTTTGAACATATTTTATTGTTAATTAAGTTAAATTACTACTGGTTAGTAAATTATTACAACTTATCACAGCCTTTTCCAGTCATACATTTACAATTAAATGATAGCAATGATAACAGGCATACATATCAAGTAGATATATACATTTATGTATAACATTCACACAGACACAAACGCACAACATAAAAACACAGTTGAAGATTAGTTGCAGGATTTGATGAAATGATGCACATGTCTAAAAACGTAAGAGTGGAGGTCCAACGGAATATCTGGTGTCGAACCAAAAGTTGAACCGAGTCTTCATCTAGTCTTGATTCTACCTGAAAGGGAGTCTGCATCTGTACCTGCAAAATGTACTTATCCCTCATGCGCGTACCTACATATGATAGCTCTATTAGTTATTTAAACCTGACGGAAATCCTGTTAAAATCGTTCAGAAGGATAAAATATGTAACATTAAGAAAACAGTCGTTCCTCAGTGTTTGTACATCCATATAAAGTGTTGTTGTTTTTGTGGCAAAAACGAGGATCCTGTTTAAATAAAAAGGATTTGAAAATTTTGTATATTTCTGTTGTTATATCGGACCATTTTTTTCTGTATGCATATGTATGCAAATTTCAACCTCTTATCAATCAGTTTTTTTGGTGTATTAATTGTGTCCGTCGTACAATTAATAAAATATTCAAATACGAACAAGAAATCTTCCTTCATTATTTCCTGTTTAAAATGAATTAGTACACAAAAATAAACGAAAAGGAGCATTATTTTCATTCTCCTACATGTAACAGTCGTTTGAGTTATATAACTGCATAACGTATATACACTACAAAGAATTAATACCTTACATTATCTTAATGTGTTGTTCATATGTAGGCGCAAAAAATAGGGAACATCCAACCTATGAGGTATAATCGATTCACAGTACGGTTTCACCATTTAAAAAACAAAAAGAACTCAGACAGGGAAATTAACGTAACTTTTACACACGGACACCCAGAGGTATTTTTTTCTTCATAGACCTATTTATAGATATGAAATATTTTAATTTCTTTATTTAATTAAAATTGTCAGTGCAACTTCCTTTTTAGGACGTCATTTTCTTTATACGGCATACAGTGATTTCACTCTCTTCATTCTGACGTCACATTAAAGCCAGCGTCACGTAATGTCCCATATGAAATATAATTCCGTCTTATAGAAAGGGATAAGGGAAACAGTTTTCTTGAAAACGTAAAAAAACCCAACATATTCCATAGACCAACCTAAATGCTTAGCATATCACGAACTTTTGACCTTCAGCCAACAAGAGTTTTTTTTTTTTTTTTTAAATATGATAGATCTCAAACCTTTTTTCGAAATAGTCAATATTTATACAATTCTTGCCTGCCTAAATAATATTGGTCTGTTCAAAAAGATAAAACTAAACATAACAACATTTACTTTTTCAAGCTGACGTGTGTCTTTTACCTTAACGTTCATTGGATGTCATTCCTTTAACATATTTTATATACTTTTTTTATTTGCCCTAATTACCTCTTTTGTGTTAATGGGCCGTTATGACTCAAATAATAATAATCAATATTAAAAGACACCTTTGAAAAAAATCTAGAAGTTAATGAAATTGGATTGACAGGCATTAGTAATTTTTTGTTTGTTTTTTGTTGTTGTTTTTGTTGTTGTTGTTGTTTATTGAAAATATTTTTTGTACACTGATACCTTTAAACTAATCTATGTTTTTTTTTTTTTGTAATGTTAGAAAGTATAAAGAATATCTGAATCTCATTCGAAGCGTACGCGAGATAACTCTTATTGATTGCAAGAGTTATCTTTCTTAGAATACATGTAACTGACTTGTTCAAAAAACGGTATAGTGTGTTAAGCAAACCCGACAGGTTTGTCGTGAAATCAAATAGCGTAGGATATAAGACGGACAAGACAATGTAAGCTAGTGCTTAATTTAGACATACATGCACCAGGTCTCGCGAGAGTCGCGCCTTACCCTGCCACGTCCAGCGACATAGATATTACATTTCTCGACAGTTTTGATGTCTATCTGTCAGCGGAAACAGAACAAAGCCGGACATTGCGAATGTACCTATTCATGGTATAGGTCATATAGCTGCAATATATGTCATAAGTTCACGGAATGTATATAAATTATTACTTTGTTAGCTGTAGTTAATTGCTAGTTTGTGTAAAGTTGCAGGTCCTCGCAACAGCCAAGTATCCAGGGGAGACAACGCCGTAAAGCAAAAGTCAGGAAGCACAAGGAGGGAATGGGTCATCAGATCAATTTTGGTCTGTTTAGTGTCCCGTTAATGTACAGGGGCCCAGCATTAGTCGCCTCAACTGTTCCTTTCAAATATACAGAGGTAGTTGTTAATTGCCCTGGGGTCTATACTACATATTGCATTCGTGTTTTAGTTCGTAACCAATCACAATCCCGACCATTTCTTCACGTATTTATATAATTAGTTTTTTCGCCTAAATCAGTTGTCGCGAAAAAAAAAAGTAATTTGCTACATTTTATCGGGATGAACGGGAATTTTGATGACAGGATTAGCGGGTATATTATGGAACGGTTAGTTTGAGACACAGCATGCACAATAATTCCTTTCCCACTGTGGTCAAAACACTAGGCACTGTGGTTTGTCGTACATATGCATATACAACAACAACTCCTACCCACCAATCCTTAATTTCGTTGACCAGGGCCGCTTTCGTTTATCGCGATCCAAACGTGTTGAACCGGTTGGACCAGAGTGGTTCGTTTATGAAATAAGGTCGGACCTAGTAATCTGATGCTGTTTTCTGACGAGCCTTGACAAAGCCTTGCAAGGCTTTTATAAACATTTATATGTCCGCCAGGGTTTATATCCGAAAATTTAATATTTAAAAACAGACAAACCGGTTGTTCCGCAAAAACGAACAGACCCCAAGTGTCCTAGATGGTTTGAACGACAGTATAAAAATCTTATGTACAACGTTCGTATCCTGGTCTAGCTCCGCTTATTTTTCTTCTCAGAACACTATTGTTAATTCTATTTTGTTTGTTTCATCTTTTCATAAAACCGGTAAGGTGTGGTTTTCTTTCCAGAAATGATATTAAAAAGCTTAAATAATGCTGATAAAATAAACTCGTAGTTACCGTTTTGCACAGTGGTATAGTTTTTTAACACGCGTATCATGTAGATATACACGGTTTACATCTAAAATTAGATGTAGCACGTGCTAGTGACCTGTGTCAACAACAACAACCTCTAAGTTACCTCGATAGTACGAAGGAAGAAACTCATCAATTGTATTTAGACATCGTAATACCGCAGACGTCTTTACTAATCTCAAATATTTACGGCTTGACGAATGTAATTGTAGCTTAACGTGCCCAATGACGTTCGCACGTAACGGGTCAATGTACGTAAACTAATTGGGTGTCAAAAAAACATGAATGAATAAATCCAATTTCAGATGATTAAACTTTGTATTCAACTACCGTCGGCTGTTTGAGTCTGTAATTAATATCAATGTATTGGTATGAGAGTTGAAAATGATTGCAACACAAAGGGCGACAACTCTTGGAATGATTCCACAAGGGAAATTACTTTGATCGAAAACACCATTCGTACATTTCATTTGAAAGAAAAAAAAAAGTTTGATAAAAAATGTCTCTATCTTCAATGATCTACATTTATTTATTGCTACAATTAATGTATTCCCAAAGTGTATGGTTCAATTGCGTAACTATTTCATCAGGTTGAACCCACACAAGTGGGGGCGTAGTTTTACTGTTTAAAGACAATGTTTCCAGTATATGTCGTAGCTGTTTAGTGACATGGAGATATGGCTTACAATTTTTAAGGATCCTTGTCCGGCTACAATCAAACACCAGGGCTGCTTTTGTTTGTCGCAATCCAAACGGTTGGACCAGAGTTGTTCGTTTATGAAATAAAAGGTCGGACGTATTAATCTGATGCTGCTTTCAGGTGAGCCTTGACAAAGCTTTGCATGGCCTGCGTGAATATTTGCAGGCCCGCCGGGGTTTATACCCACAAATGTTACATTGGAATACAGACAAACCGGTTATTCCGCATAAACGAACCGACCCCTGAACATTCCACTGTAGTTTTCCGTACATACAGTAACCCCCCTTAAGCCAGTTCGGAAATAACACTGTGGTACAGGAAGTTCCGATAATCGGGTAGATCAGAGAGACAGTAAAATTAATCGGACATTTATAGTTCGAAACCTAGTCTGGCTCCATCGTATTTTGCACCAAGAGCTCTACTGCAGGCTTTTTTTTTTATTACCTAATTATTTGTTCATAAAATTTCTGCAAAATATGCGTTACTTTTCCGAAATGATTTACCAAAGCTGCAGTCTTGCCGGATTTTTTTTTTTCAAACATAGTTAAAGGTTTGGCCAGTTGTAGTAGGAACCTTAAATGTAAAATTCGTTAGCAAGTCATTATGGCGCAGACGCTTTAGGCGCGTTCGTTTCTAGGGTTTCACTGAAAAGTTTTGAGTATTGTCCTGGCACTTGCAGGACATGTATTGTTACTCACTTAGAGAATAATCCTACTGTATTTTGAAATTAGCAGCGTTACTATAACTGTCGCAAATATCAGTTACGTAGCCAGATATACTCAATTTGCGACATTATAATCGCGATTCACCGCAAAGAGTGTAACAAACGATTTGATAATTCACCACTGTGATATTTACGCGTGGAAATGTCTATGAATTATTGTTTGCGATTGATATTTTCGCACTTATTTAGACTTGCGAAAACACGCTAAAATTTCCACATCTCCAAAATTTTCACTTTTTCTGTAAGTCGAATACTGGCTTCCGACCTACGTATTCATGTACTAATAGTAAGTAGTCGTTATTGTACACCTGGATGTAAGTCACTGTCACTTTTTGTCGGTTCCATATAAGCGTTAAACTGTCTTTCCCCGTCATCGATACTCCCAGAGTTACGCTCACATTCGCTCTTTGCACTTTACGAAAGTGAGTCTAACCCCCGGAGCATCGAGGGTGATCTATCCAATACCTCATGAAACTAGCGCTCATTAGCGGTTTAATTTTGCACTCGGCATATGTTAAGGGAGGGATTAGGGTTGTAACCCCAAACGAACGTGGATTTCTCTATGTGAAAGTCAATATTCAGGACATCGACGTCGTGTGCTTATAATTACCAACATGTTGCTAACTTCCTTTACAATATGATAAACGTTAATCTCTTTAAAAGTCAACCTCCTTGTGGTTTTTGCCTTCGGTATGGTATTTCAGTGAGATAGCACTATGCAGTTGACATCAGCCCCGCGCGATCACAAGGAGATAAACATGAACATACAAAGCACTTATGAAGGCACGTCCTTAAATGACCTCAGCTGTTGATAGGACGTTAAACCCTATACAACCAACAACCTCGTAGCTGATATAAGGACATGGACGTCGTGTGCTTATACATATCACCATGTTACTAGCTATTTCATTTGCATAACGATAAACGTGAATTGCTACACCAACATACCCTGTCTCCTGTACACATACACACATGCACGCTTACACAAGAAACATGGAGGCACGTCCTTACATTACTTTATCTGTTATTAGGACGTTAACAAAATAAAACCAAACCAAATATCTCTTGAAAAGTCAACTTCCTTGTAGCTGTAATATGGATATTGACGCCGTGTGCCCATAAATACTATATATGTTGAGTGGTAAGCTTTCTTTATTACGTTTTACTAGAATAATGATAATAAACATGTGTTATTAGGAAATTTTACTGCATCTCCAGACCATAACTCTATCTTTTATTTTCTTTCTGTGTAAATAAGTAAATATCTCGCTGATGAATATTTTGCTGCTACAGCAACATAAAATAAATTTTCTCCATAAAATCGAGCATATTTGTCAAGATTCCGGAATTTATGTCCCAGATTATGGAACGGAATTAGAACAACCGCCTGTCTTCAGTGACATTAAGAGTGATGTGCTGCATGCTTATTGAGGGTTTCATGATAATCGGACGACAGATACAGCTGATATCATGCTGTAGATTTCCTAATTAAGATTAGAAACGATCGCGGTTTTCATTTGTACGGAACATAACAAACCACTCAGGGTGTCAGTGACACGCACGCGCTCTACACGCGTGCACGAGATATACGACTATGTATAGCCCAATGACATACATATACGACAGTAAGGTCTTGTTTTGTAAACTAACGTCAAACTTCAGGGTAAAATCGTGAGCATCTGACATGCATCATGGTTTGTTAAATGCAAATCTCATTAAGTCTCGTTGTTTTCGTGACTACAACGAGAGTTCCTACGACATATAGCGTGCCGATGACTTGCAAACAAACTAATACAACGACAAACTCAGACTTTTGGGAAAACAAATTAGATGTCTATACGTCGATAACATTTATTACATCTGAACATGCAAGGGCAAAGACAAATCAGACCCCGGATGCACGAAACTTAGTGAGAGTAAACCAGATGTTAGAAAAAAATTCAAAGTGTGTTTGCGTTCCCCGTTCTATCAACAGCAAGGGTCGTTTAAGGACGAGCTAGGTTTGGTGGTGCATGAAAGCCGGAGTACCTGGAGACAAAACACCGACCTGCGACCAGTACCTTACGACTGCCCCACGTAGGCCTGAAACCGGCGACCCAATGGTGGAGGGTTAGTGAGTGTAGACGGTCATACGCCTTAACCACTATGCCACCACGAGATGAACAAAGATGAATACAAAAAACTAGATCCTATATCGTTTCACTAGTATTTTGACACAGATCAGATGGATATTTTTTCTGGTTCATTTTTCTGTGAAAGCCCTTATTTCCTATTGGCAACCATTTTAATTTTTAACTAACAATTGGTTAAAATTAAGCATTCTTTCAACAAAATGGACCTGTAGTAAATGAGGCTAAACGGGTATAGTACAACTGACATCCGGTTTCTGTGTTCTTCAGTCCCAAAATTAAGGATCCCCTCGCCAGTTATAAAAAAAACCCGCAATGATGCATAAAAAACAGATTTCTCCAGCATTGCTATAACTTTGATAAATCATTTCTGAAAAGAAAAACACACCTTGCGAAACTTTTATAAAACTATGATAACAATGAAATAGTAATAATAAATAATAAATAACCGGACAGAATGCTGTGCTGGGTGCCTTCGGCATAGTATTTCAGTAAGGCTGAACTATAAAGTCGTATTTTTGTTTTAAACATATTTCATTTGCAAAAATACCAAAGGAATAAGACAAAAGTTATAAAACTTAAAGTTCGCCTTCTCCCTTAAATAATAATGATGAAATATACATATGGCTGCAAAGTAGAAAATATTGATAACTGAAAATTGAGATGATTCAAAGGAAACATGAATAAGATAAAATATACAATATACAAACCTTATAGATTATTTGTGTATTGAATGTACCCGTACATGTCTTATTAACCTGTATATGATATAACCAATTGGAAAATTGGAAAGAGTAACAGTTCAGCGCTATTACAATCGTTATTTAACTCACCTATACATATTTCTGTATATTTCCAATCAGAGCCTCTTCTCAAGATAAAACGGCTAAATTCCAGGTTATTTTAGAAGAACAAAAGAGTAGCAATTTCAAAGATGTGGCACTTCTTTACACGAATAAATCCATGTCAAATTTCAAACTCTCTAAAAAGAATGTACAATATTGCTTGGAAGTGGACATTATACCAAAGGTCACAGGTCACGTGTTAGACAGCACGTGATACGTTTAATTATCTGACCGGGATCGAAAATATGGAGGTAATACATGTTATATCCAAAATGGCGCCTCAGCTGACTAAATGTCAGCCAATGTCACGCTGGGCCAACACCTTTGCTGTTAGAATCGAGATTATTGGCATCAATTTTTCAAAATGGCGGCAATCCGACCAAACCGGACCAGACATGATACTATTGGATAATCACCGTTTCGTCTGTGACCTATTATGTAGGAACGAAACACACCTATATAAAATTGTCCATTAAGCGAGTAAGGGTAGCTGTAGCAAGTATATACTACCATACTGTAAAAACATTCTTTTCGCGTTCTCTAGTTTTCGCGGATTCGCTAATACTGTCAATTTCGAAGAATAGGTTTTTCACGAATTTCAGTTCTAGTATCGAGGTTTTGCACTTCTGTTAAGATTGATTAACTCGTTACTATATGAGCGGAAAATAACTGCCGAAATCGCAAAAATTAGAACACCGCAAAAAATCAAACCTTTACAGTAAGTTTGACAAAAATGTTTTTATAAATAGTAGCTGGGATGATATTTCTGAAATGGTTGACTTGTTGTATAGATAGTTGTGGTGACCTTAGGCTTAGCCTTGAAAACTTGGGCCCGTATTCATGAAACCGTTCTCATGTTTAAGCATGGATTATGTGCTCAAACCAAGTTTCTTATACATGTGTCTTGCTTAAATCATGTAACACGGTCAACCAGTCAAGTATAGACATTACAAATGA
Organism: Mizuhopecten yessoensis; assembly: GCF_002113885.1. Lineage (NCBI taxonomy): Eukaryota > Metazoa > Mollusca > Bivalvia > Pectinida > Pectinidae > Mizuhopecten > Mizuhopecten yessoensis. The sequence continues at coordinate 704,486 of NW_018404667.1, forward strand.
TGGTCGGCTTTACATCTCTCAAACAGTCTTCCCAATCATTGAGAAAAAATGAAATTGCTTAATTAATCACCTGCACACGATATCTTTGCTTCAGTGCATACTCTGAGTTTGAGCATGAATACGGGCCAAGGTTACTATTTTAAGCAATGTATCAACAAATTCGGAGACATCGTTTCAGCATCTTCATTTTTCAAAACATTTTTGTCAAGCTTACTGTAAAAGTTTGATATTTGCGGTGTTATTTTTGCGAGTTTCGCAGTTGTGTAACACATGCCTGCTAAAAGATCAAAGAGTTGATCGTTCTTTACGGTAGCACTAAGTGTCGTAGATACCATAACTAAAATTGGTGAAAAAACACAAACTCATTTGAGATATTGTCGTCTATAACGTGTGTATAGAACTCGATTGAAACCTTAAAAAAATACCCCGCTGAGTTGGGTTAGACGAAACACGACGCAACAGGAAAGACGCGACGGGAATGGCATTGGTAACTTAAAGTCTCACCCCACTCATCCATAAAATTGTAGGGAAGAAAAATAACTGGAAAAAAACATGTTAATCTTGCAAAAAAGACTCTTGTTCGTATGTCGATTTTCGCGTTAGGCGAACGTAATGGTCGAGATTGCTCTTTTGGTACACGGAATTCGAAGCAGTAATTAGAACGCCGCTTAGAATATATGTGTATTTTTGTTTACATTGCTGCTTGTAAATTAAATAAGATCTGCAGACACAGTACCGACATCCCGAAAGATTAAATCAATGCATCGCTACATGTACAAACGGGACCGATGGAAGTCCGAATGTACAGCGATTTTTCTTGATTGTTTTGGTTTACCGCCTTCGCAACAGCTATATCCCAATTATTGCTTGGGGGAAGTAAATCAGTTGTGTGTGTGTTTTTTTTAAATGACCCTTAGCAGAAGACACACAGGGACACTTTTGATTCTGCTTCTCTATAATAATAGTAATTATGATATACAACATTTGATTTGGCGCCTTATCTACAGAATCTATGTATAGCTATATAAGTACATAGACATACAATTGTAAACAGTCAATACAATTAGCATATACATTTATCAATACAATTTTGAGGAATTCGCAGGAGCTGCCTTGTCAGGCGCTAACTACTAGTCCTATGTCACCTGGCTAATATCCCCTTATGTGTGTATGCCTGCGTGTGTGCTGGACATGTATTGTGTCTTAAGACATCATCTAAGTTACTTAGCAAGCGTACTGACATTACTTTACTTATGCTAATCCTCAGCAGTCTTATTCACCTTTCATTAGTAAAACATTCTTCAATGTCCTGGTTTGTATATCAATGTTTAATGATATTTTATTGTTTGTTCAAGGTTTTATAGACCTATTGGCTTGTGTAGCATTCCATGTTTATGAGACGCTAAGAGAAATTGACCCAAACCATCATGTGCGTCATCCCGTTGTCCAACGAGGTTTATTTTAACGAAACAGGCTTTATATTCATGGTAATTAAGCTGAGCAAACGCAAAGAAATTTCGCCGAAGCAAGAAGACGCAAATTGAATGCAACGCTAGGTGCATACTTATACTTCGAATCACATTCTGTGAAATGAAATATCTTTTGCGACGTAACCTCGGTTACACGTGATCAGAATGAGATGTGAATGAGATGTGAACACTTTACTCACACGTACATATCGGTATAACCGCGGCACAACGAGAGCTAGACGAGAATTTTAAGTCGGCACCATTTACATCTCAGTATAATCTCGGCGACACGGGATCTAGACGTGAGGTGCATTTAAAAACGCTTTCTGATCTGTCTATGTACGGCAATAAAGTCAATTCAAAATACATAATTGTCTGACGGAAATAACGGTTATCGCTAACGGACATGTGCTGTCTGGAATAGGCCCGCAGTAAATGTTTAACATGTTGAGAGGGCAATCTCGTTGGTGCTGGAACACCAGTTATATTGAATCAAGGTGTCGTCTTTACTTTTATAAACGATAGAGACCAATCGGCATGATGTAATATACCGAAGCGCATGACCTGGATGTGGTCTACACTGAATATCAGTCGTCTCAAGTATCAAGAACCCCTGATTAATACATGATTGGAAAAAGACATTCTATATCGCGCGGGTTACAAATCAAATCAGATTTATATCAAGTCCTAGATCATGATTCAATGGAAAATTCGGGTTGTTTTTATCGCAATATGAGTTACACGGAGAACGCTAAACAAATATCCCTAGAGAGCAGCTGGAAAGGGAGATAACTCTGTTGTATCTGTTACCATTGGGTTTATGATGAATGATCAGTTCAACAGCACATGATTTACAGGGAAATTGTTCGTATAGTATACATTAAAATATTTCAGAAAAAAAAAAAAAAAAAAACCCAAACCAAATCTACATATATATCATGTTAAATTATCAATCCTCTGAAGATACAATATAAAACTTTGTGAAAATTTTCCCTATTTGCTCAATAATATAATCTTGAAAGGTCCAGTGGCGTTAAAGGGCATTTTAGGCCTCCTCGCGGATTTAGAATTACAAATGTAGCTTTTCTATTCGTAATTTGAAATATACGATATGTCAAATTAATTCGACAACTGGTACAGAGATAACACAGAGAGGCATTTTATAATAGAATGCGTGAATATCGTCTTGTGCGCTATTTACATTGAATATCGGCCATTTTTAAGCTAATTAACGAAACACTCATCAATTTTAGAAAGCCACCGCATGCAACAACCAAATACATCCTTGGCATGTTTAAACATCGTCATACATGTACCAGTGTTCATTTGAAGAAAGTTTTTTTTGTTGTCAAATGCTGGGGCTTTAATTTCTGCAAGCTACATCAATTTTGTAACTGTTCAAAAACACCGTATTTTTTTTCTTTTTCTGAATAGCAACGTAATTTTGTTGCTAGAGTGGATTATCTACGCATGCGCAATGAAATTATCTGCACTATGAAAAAAAGCCCCAAATACTCATATGATGGTTATAAAATTAATTGGTTAATGGATTCAAGTTGTAGTTTTTAACTTTTTTTTTATATAACCGAAAATGACACACAACGCCTGAAGTCCTTTGCGATGAAGAATAATTGAATAGCCAGGATTAAATGTGGATGTGTTTACTACGGCAGCCGTTACAGGAGACAAAGAAACACTATTCTGTCATCATAACGATGTGGTTATTTCGAAAGAAAAACTCGTAATAATGATAGAGATTTATTGCAATAAATACATATTATCGCTAATATATGTAACTCTTGTTATCACGCTGTAGCTGGCAGTTAGGAGACATAGCAAGTAGTTTACATTATATTTTTTTTATTGATGACACATGTAAACTTTCTTTTAGCAATCATTGCGAAAAGACTGCTAGAACTACAGAGACACAGGGTAAAAAAAAAAGAGTGTTGTCATTTCTGAAAATAAAACGATACATTTTTTAAAATATTTCAGAGAATAACAGCAATGAAATAGACAATAAATAACCATCAACAAGTGTTCCGAATGTAAAATGCTAGACGATAATTTAAACTCTAGTCCTCGTATCATGGTGGTGTCGGTCTCACCTATTGAGATACATGTAGTATCGTTAACAGTCGTGCTACTGTTTAACGATATTCAAAGCGAAATTAAGGGGTAGTAACTCCATACACAAACACTTCAGCGGAAATCTCTATACTTTTGCCTGTAAATGGACTGGGATCTTTAAAGCATGTTCAGTGGTAGGACACGGGCTTTCTTTACCACAATTAAGGTAAAATGAGGAATAATCGTAACATCTATATATATAACTGATGGGGACAGCACATCGCCACCTGGGGTGATAACAAACACGCATGCGCGTAGCGAGAAACATATAGCAATGTACTCTTTCAATTTCTGGGAATTCCGACATTACTAGAATTAGAAGATTTCCCAAATATCCTTTCCACTGTAATAACGCGAGTTCAGTGAACAGTATTATTGGATTGACTGAAATGTGTAATGAGTTTGTGTACATAACCGACAAAATTTTAATTAATAAGAAATATATGGAAAGCTTTATTTGCTGTGAAATTATCAATTCCTGATGCTGTGTTAGGTACGACATATCCTATTTAAATTATGTCTCATAAAATCTGCAGAGCCGAATTAATATTGCATAACCTAAAATTAGACATTTCCATTTTTGAAATTAAGTTGCCGTCATTTTGAAAGTCGTCCCAGTGTAATATCAACGGTAAATCAAACAATTTGACGTGAATCTGATTAAAATTGTTACATAAATCCATCACATCTTTCAAACATTTCATCATCTCACCACGACGATCAGTATTATCGCCTACTTTTGCCTATCATAAACTTTAAATACGGTGTTATGTAACACTTGTACTTCAAATGCGTGGTATCTCGTCCCGGGGATTCCTATAATAGATGGTCTTCAAGCGGAATTTTAAAATCGATATCCTAAGATCTTATTCCATAGTGTACTAATGAGTAATGGTGTGATAGCTTTGCCTGGGGCGGCGCCATGACAACGATCACTTCCGGTCTCTTCCGCTGATCAGTAGCGATTCATAGAATTTACGAGACTCCAAATGGAATATTGCAATGGTAACGATATCTTAATGAGGATTCTCTCAAAGAAGAACTTAGTGTGAATCTTATCAGAAAACATCTCTGTCTATAATAGTACTACCATTTAAAACCTCTCTACATCTTGCTGTGCATCTTTGCATTTTGTCTTTACAGCGTAGCTTTTTTTCACCAAACTAAATCCCAGGATTTAGATCTTTGTTGCAATCTTCGAAATGGTTGCGATTTTAAGGATACTCAATCCATTATGTTTACATTGGGACTTTTAAGGGTGTATGCTTCTTCGCAGAAATATGGTCTTAAGGGTGTTTGCCACCTTACATAAGTGTTAAGGGTGTATGCTTCATCATAGTGATATAGTCTTAAGGGTGTATGTTACCTCACAGTGATATAGTCTTAAGGGCGTATGCTACCTCAAAGTGATATAGTCTTAAAGGCGTATGTTCCCTTACACTGATATAGTCTTAAGGGGGTATGTTACATAACAGTGATATAGTCTTAAGGATGTATTCTACCTCACAGTGATATAGTATCAAGGGTGTATGATACCTCACAGTAATATAGTCTTAAGTGTGTATGCTACTCCACAATGATACAGTCTTAAGGGTGTATGCTACTCCACAATGATACAGTATTAAGGGTGTATGCTACCTCATAGTATTATAGTCTTAAATGTGTATGCTACATCACAGTAATATAGCCTTAATGGTGTATGATATTTCGCAGTGATATAGTCTTCAGTGTTTGTGCTACCTCACAGTAATGTAGTCTTAAGGTCGTATGCTACCTCACAGTTATATAGTATTAAGAGTGTATGCTACCTCAGAGTAATATAGTCTTAAGGGTTTATGATACCTCACAATGATTGTATGCTACCTCATAGTGATATATTCTTAAGGGCGTATGAGTGTCGGCGTTAAACCAACAGGACAATACTAATTGAACTGAGTTTATCATTATATGTTAGAACTATCAGTTTGTTGGTTGTATAGGATTTTACGTCCTATCAACAGCTAAAGTAATTGTGGATGTTCCTCCGTGTGTGGTATGTATGTGTGTATGAAATAACAATTATCGTTTCAACGTTTCGGAATTGAGGGAGCAACACCAAGATAACTTGAAGGGTGGGAATGAAAATTCAAGGGAATGAGGTGCACCCCCCCCCCCCCCCCACCCCCCCGCCATTCTGGGGGCATAGTTTGTTTAGGAGGCAGGGTAGTATTTAAATTCCCCCCGGTAAATATTTGTCCTGTAGGTACGTGGCAATCGTATAGGTTGAGAAGCACGTGCGGTTTATAGCCGACCAATGATATTGTTTCGGAAGCGTAAAGACGTGATGGGGTTTGTTTGTTAGGCCATTCTAGCTTTTGGTCAGCTCAGGTACGGACCGTTTAAATTCAGCCTAATTCATTGTAATACAAGAGAAATCATAGTTTACGTAGGGGTAACTCCTGAATATAAGAAGATCGTGTTTATACTCTATGTAAAGAAATCAAAGCAAGGCAAACCTGAAGCGCTGGACTGGTACACATCCTGTCTCCCTAACATGGGTTTACAGGTTGGGTGGCAGTCTTGGTTAATTTAGATTTACATGGTCTGAGAGGGGAAGGTTGTCGAGTGTGGGTTACATATATGCATAAAACAACGGTTTGAATTAAACGCCGACTCAGTCGTTCCTAAAGGCCGAGCAGCTAATTGCATATAAGGAGTTTGTTGTTTATTATACGGAGTAATAAGTATATAGAGGACTAGTGGTAGGACGCCGGGTTCGTGACCGAAGGGTTGCGGGTTCGAGTCACGGTACGGCACTGTGTTGTATCTTCGAACAAGATACTTTACTCCGCTTGTTCCAATCTACTAAGTTGTAAATGAGTACGTGGTTGGACAGCGCTAGAATAGTAGAATGCTAGCTGTGAGCGCCACATTGGCAGCACAGTCTGTATGCAACCCAGGGAGTTGAGAAAGATATTGGCTGGTTTCAAAGGCCGTATAACCACGGATAATAATGTATGAACCGCTTTGAGACGACCTACGAACTAGGGTGTGATAAAGCGGCTTATAAGAACCTCGAATTATTATTATTAGAAGTAGTATTTGTTTACACATTAACTCAACAGTGGCATAGTTGTCATCTCTGGGTCTAAATAGGCACACGTGTACACGGGTCAAATACGTTGTTTCGCCTTCTGCGGCTCGTTGCGTCATCGCCGTGTACATACAGGTAATAATCTAGCTACGTCTCCGTTTATTTACTTTTGAGTGCGTTTTCGGATAGATAGTTCATTTTAATTCCAATTCGAATATTTCTTCAATGGTTCAAATTCAATGTTTAAAGGTCGGCTGGCTAGGAATGTTATCATACGACCAGAGTAGAGAGTAAACGTGTTTTTCTTTTCCTTTTAAATGAGCAAGCATATTGATTTTTGGTTTGACGGGTGATAGAAAGCATCCCGGATGTTTGCCAATTAAACGTGATCTGCGCATGCGTGATTGACAACGACTGTATTGATTAGGTTAAATTATAGTTTCCCCAGCATCAGATGAGTAATTCAATACAACCTTATTGGTTTACGTTATTTGAGCCATCATTCTTATTTGAAATATAATTTGATTCGATACTGGAAAGTTCTTGAGGAAGGTTGCAAACAAATTGTCTATTAATTGTACGGGAACTTTTCAGTGTTACGAAATGTGCAATTTATCTGATAAATTGTCACATACATGGTATATCGAAAAGCAGATGTTTTGCAGTCTTATTTAATTACAAGTGCGCGAGGTTGGTTAGGGAGAGATGGTGTATCATAAACATCACTTACCCTTATGAATTCATTTCACTTTTTTTCTGAAATCGATGTTGACATATGTTCTTTTAGATATCATTTTCATGATCCCTCTTGGACTAAAGTCCATAATTAGACTTAAGTCCGTTTCATGATCCCGGGCCCAGGTCTATTGGTGATTTCTTCAATGTCCCCTTAATAGAAGACAAGGAAGAAACCACCCCAGACTCTGCACGAAATGGGACGCATGAGTGACTTCTCTCCCCGAACCTGCACGAAGTGGGGCGCATGAGTGACTTCTCTCCCCGAACCTGCACGAAGTGGGGCGCATGATTGACTTCTCTCCTCGAATCTGCTCGAAGTGGGGCGCATGAGTGACTTTTAACCCCGAACCTACCAGGAGCGGGGCGCATGATGACTTCTCTCCCCGAACCTGCACGTAGTGGGGCGCATGAGTGACTTCTCTCCCCGAACCTGCATGAAGTGGGGCGCATGAATGACTTCTCTCCCCTAACCTGCCGGGAGTGAGGCGCATGAGTGACTTCTCTCCCCGAACCTGCACGTAGTGGGGCGCATGGGTGACTTCTCTCCCCGAACCTGCACGAAGCGGGGCGCATGATTGACTTCTCTCCTCGAATCTGCTCGAAGTGGGGCGCATGAGTGACTTTTACCCCCGAACCTACCAGGAGCGGGGCGCATGATGACTTCTCTCCCCGAACCTGCACGCAGTGGGGCGCATGAGTGACTTCTCTCCCCGACCCTGCCAGGAGTGGGGCGCATGAGTGACTTCTCTCCCCGAACCTGCACGTAGTGGGGCGCATGAGTGACTTCTCTCCCCAAACCTGCACGAAGTGGGGCGCAAACTATATTTTGAGAAGCTGTTTCCTAACTCGTTATTTCTCACGGTTACACTATACCGGACAAATTTTGCCCATTCAAATATTCGCCCTTTCCCAATTAAATCTATCTTTGCCCATTTAATATTCGCCCATTCAAATATTCCCTCTTTCCCCGATAAAGTCTATCTTCGCCCATTCAAATATTCCCTCTTTCCCCGATAAAGTCTATCTTCGCCCATTCAAATAGTCGCTCTTTCCCGATAAAGCCTATCTTCACCCATGCAAATATTCGCTCCTTCCCCGATAAAGTCTATCTTCGCCCATTCAAATATTCCCCCTTTCCCCGATAAAGCTTATCTTCACACATTCAAATATTCGCCCTTTCCCGATAAAGTTTATCTTCGCTAAGTGTAAATTTCGCCCTTAACACGTAACTACTATATATTGTATGATGTGGACTAATATTCACTGTCATGATAAATTCGCCTTCATTGGGGAGGGCGAAAAGGCGGAAGTTATTCTAGGGCGAACATTTCCTAGTATATAATAATTTCAAGCTTGAGACGCAAACGTCATGAAAAGAAGAGTTGGTTTTTGCTCCTTTCTTTCATTTAACCTAAATATAAACTTTATTTATTTTACAACAATTATGAAACAAGCTATTTCAACTTATATTAATCACTATTGTTGGCCCGAATATTTGCGCGTGGGGGGTCTTGGTGTGGGAGGAAACCGGAGTACCCGGAGAAAACCCACGTGGTCGGGCAGGTGAACCCAACCTTTTCACTTCGGGGAACATACATTTGTTACTAACCGAGGGAAATTTTACGTATGTAGAATTTTTAGAGTTGGTAATTTTTCCGATTTATATTTGAAAATCTCCAGTTTCTGCATGAATACACTTTAATCTAGTAAAAAAAGGCGATCAATAATTTCTGTTTAAGAATGTCTACAACGAAATGGTAGAAATATTTTACAGAAAATCATAAACTAATTGCAATATGTAAATTTACAATAACTTGGTTTTGTCTAGGGAACGGAGACAGTGTTATATAATAACATCAAAAACTGATGAGAATCACAAAACACAGCGCTGCATTCCGACGTCACGTGCTGTAAAAAATTCCCTGCAGTGCCTATTTTGAGTTTTTAATTTGATAAAAAATACGAGATACAGAAATGAAATATTTGTTTTGTAGTCTCTAGACGCAAATTTGATAAAAATGAGGGCCGCGGTTGCAATGTGGTGGTACATGGGCACAGATGGAACACAGATATCTCACTCGCTAGCAATTTTTGCTGTGAACTGTTAAACAAATGAGAAAATAGAAATAAAAAACCCAGACTGTTAGATGAAATCCCATTTTTCACTTCAAAAGGGTTTGTATTATTTTTTCTCGTTCACCACGATCTATCAAAAGCATTGTACATCTGAAATGATGTTTTAAGCATTTTAAAAGCCGATAACAATAAACGCCTCTGGTTCCAGCTCGAACACTTTTGCCGATGAACGAGCATGATAACCACCAGTACTTAAAGGTTACCAATCGTCTTGGCAATAAAGGTGTTAGTTCAGTATACGAATCGTCTGATTAGACGAAACACCTTCGTAGACATGAATTATAAGATTTTAATTTAAGTGAAATTTTCAATGAGTTGTAGACATAGAACTAACATAAAATACACCACAACGTCAAAACAGAAGGTCGACACCAAAATGGTGTGTATTTGTGGGTTTATTATCAACGCCAAAGTTCATATGAAGATGTGTGCCTAAATAGACATTTTTGTTGTTGTTGTTGTTGTTGTTGAATGTCATATAAACATCCAATGTGTTTAATTATGTGCTGCCATGTGTGAAATGAATGTGTGTATGTGTGCTGGAAGCAGGGTGTATTGATGCAGTTGCCTCCTTATGATAGCGCGGATCTGATGCCGATGTAAGAGTGCTACCTCACTGGAATACCATGCTGAAGGCACCCAGCACAGTTATCCACCAGACAACATTATATTGACAACGGGTGAATCAGTTGTTGCCATTTCCCTAGATGCTTAACGTTCAGCAGGGAATAACAACTGCCCTTTTAACGACTTTGTTATGTCCCGACCCGCAAACGCAAACGCCCAACACTAAGGCCGAAAGTGCGGTAATGACAAATAATGCACAAGGAAAGAAAATGGTTTTCATGAACAAGAGAGAAAATATAAAGATTCCCAATGTGGCAATGGGGACAGCAGATCAATTGTGGTTTCTTAAATGTCTTCATAGCAGAAACACAGCTTTTTTGTATTGGGTTGAACGTCCTCGCAACAGCCAGGGTAACTATGAAGACGAGTGCCTACGTAGACACCAACCGAAAAGATCGGTTTGGATTTCTGCAGTGTCCCATCAGCAGAAAGACGGGTTAAATGTTCTCGATACAGCCAGAGTCATATAAGAACGGGTGCCTAAGGAGATCCCGCCTGCAATATATTATTATTATTATTTGATTATCACCGGCCAATCAACACAGAGGAGGTAATTAGGGCCAATTCCGTCTATGCTTATTGCAGAATTATCTTCTCTTGTGAGCAGGTATTGATTGTTACGTCATTGGTTTGTGAGAATAACGTCATCAACTTTTGAGAAAACGACGTAATTTTCCTCCCACAAACCAATGACGAAACAATCAATACCTGCTCACAAGAGAAGATCACTCTGCAATACGCAAAGACGGAATAAGAGTAAATAAAACATGTTAAAAGGAAATAACATCAAACGAACGAATAGGTAAAAGACAAACGTCAACTTGAAAAATGGTAAAAGTGGCTGAAATAGAAAGTAGATAGAACAGAAAGAAGACATAAAAGATAGGAAACGAAAAAAGATCGCAGATAGGACAAGTCACTTGAACGCTTGAACACGTCTACATTTCCATCCGTGTAAGCATACCTCGGACATCGGTCAGTGTTCTGAAGCTCAATATAAGGCTGTCTTCTTGATTGACTTAAAGTACATAGTTAAAAAAACTCATAACATCGTGTATCAAAATAAATAAATGATTTATTCGTTTCCTTCCACCAGCGACAGGGCATGCGCGTTCATCAAATATGAAAGAACACATTGCGAATTATTTAATTATGTTCAAGAATAATGTCGTTTATTGTCATGCGTGATGTTGCCGTTTATCGCTGTTCTGGAAGAGAGATGTCACTAGTTATTCCCCTTTAATGGTTCTTTGGGAGTAGGAGCCTTGTGATTATTGCCTTATGGCTTCCGCTGCAGCTCTGGGGTCGTAAACAGGTATTCATTTGTCAAGTAACGGTTGCAACGAGGTTTAAAGAAATGCCGGAGAAATATTCCCATCGCGGTCTTGTTTCCGTGTGTCCAATCTTAGAATCAAAATATTTGAATACAATAACATGTATTTATATATATATATATTTAGATGCAGCAGGCATTTCAAGTCAAAATCATAAATCATTCACACTTATAAATGGTGCATTTTTTTTATATACTTGTAGATTTTTTTTGGTATTATTGTCGGATCTTTACAGCCTTTCAGCACGAAAGAGGCCGTTAGGGCAAATAAAAAGTAATTAAAACATGTTAAAGAAAATTACATCAAACGAACGACAAAGGTAAAAGACAAACGTCATCTTAAAAAGTAAAAGTGGCAATAATTAGTTATTTGGTTTTAATTGTAGAGATATTTATTGTACCGAAAAGACATTTGAGATCTCTTTTAGGATTTAGTTATTAAGTAACGAAAATTGATTGTGAGCAGAATAAAATGAAGGACTGCATGAGGTTTAAAGTAACAATTATTCTTTGGAAAAGCAGTTTTGGATCATTGTTTGGCCCTGCTTTGTTTCACGTCCTATTAACAGCTAAGGTCATTCAAGGACGTGTCTAATGTGTGTTGTGTATGCGTGCTTACGTGTGTGTGTGTGTGTGTGCAAGTGACAGGGTATATTGGCGTGCTTGCCTCCTTGTGATAGCGCGGATCTGATGCCGACTTTATTGTGCTATCTCTCTGAAATGCCAAGCCGAAGGCACCTATAACAGCATTCCGCCCGATCACATTGTACTGACAACGGGTAAACCATTTGATGCCATTACCCTTAATGCTGAACGTTGAGGAGGGAACTCTGACGATATCAAATCTAAACAAACCATATTTTGACATAAAACATTGTTGGTAGACTCAGCATATTCTTATAGTTTGTTTTCAATTGTCATCTTAGACATTTTTGAGGAAGTTAAACCCCAAGCAATATGACACAAATTCATCTGGGCCCGTATTCCTAAAACCGCTCAAGCATGGATTCTGTGCGGTAACCAACTTTCTTGTAACTCACTGGAATCATGTCAAACGATCAAAAAGTCATATGTGAAGATTGAAAACAGTATCTGGCTTTAAGAGATGATATTTTTTAGCTCCATTATTTCAGCTCAGACGTATGGACTGACAAAAAGTATGGATTTCACAAACAAGTCTATTGGTAAAACTTATATTTACGAAATACGGCACAAGTCTAATTTTTGACTGAACATACACGAATTCTATTCCATATCCTCGCATTTTGCTATATTTGAGACGTTTAATCAGTGTATAGATAATATCCTCAAACACGACTATGGATTGTGTGAATACGTATAAGTATATTTATACGTATTTAGTCCTCAGGTACACACACCATTAAGAATACAAATAGTGGAAAGACTTTAGCACGTTGAACAGGTATGCTAGTTTATTAAATTGATATACATTAATGAAATACTTATCTATGGCAGTATCATTTTTCTTGACATTATTTTGCAAAAAAAGGCGTCTTTCATTTTTTTTTCAAAAGCCTCTCCTTTTTTCATAAATTTCAATTTCAATTCCTGAAAATAATGACAACCTTTATTTTTTTGGTGGCAGAACATTTTCTTTACTTCAAAGCAATATAACTACAAATTTTGAAGAAAATCTACTGAGAAATGGCGACACAATCCTATTACCTTAACTGGGCACGAACATGGTTTCAGTGATACAGGTGCTGTTATTCACTCTCTTTCATACGTTCTTTTCGTCGTAAATGAAGTTTTGTTTGTATGGGGTGTGACGTCATTGCATGCCTCTTATGGTTCTAGATCATACAAGGCCGATATATAGTGATGTGTTTGTTCAATTACTGTTTACGGACCATCGACAATGTGAGTCATTTAGGGCCAAACAACACTGTGGAAATAGATATTCACAAACGCTAATACATCAAACTGAAAATAGACAAGTGAATTTGTGTAAATATATAAGTTTATAAGAGTAAAAAATTTCTTAAATATATTACATCTTATGTAAAGATCGATTGTGTGCAAAAATTTACATATCTTTCAGAGACGTCACGGATGCGTTCATAATCAGCACAATCAATCGTGATCTGTCTGACTACAAAAGGTTGGTTTTGATGAAGGAAATGCCTTTACACAGTCGCTAGAGGACAATTTCCTCTCTGCGGTCTACCCTACTTGTTTCACGTGAACCTACGTTAGGTCGAACAAAACAAATATCGTAACGTGAAATTGTGGTTCGTGTGTAAGCGTTGTCGTGTTATACGTTCATATTTCTAGTTATAAGGTGGTAGACGTTGCTGGTGAATCTCATAGTCCCCAAGGTTTGCCGTAACCGTTACAACCACAATGATATTTATGAGCAATGACACGGTCGATAATACACCTAATATTTACTCTGTATTAATCTGAAAGTAACCAATACTCGTTTAGTATTTTTTAAGTCATATAATTAAGGGGTTTTACGCATCTCGTCATCCGTTTTCAATCGTACTACATGTATAATACCATTTTTGATTTATGCCTATTTGATCCCTAGCGTCAAAAAGCGGCCCTTGAACGACGAAATGGCTGTATGATTGTGTGTAATACATGTCTGGCACATCATATCAAATACCAACTTTTAAAAATACAATCACATGTGTTTGTCAAATTAAAAAAAATATCTAGTCAATAAGTAAGCATTTCACAGACAATCAACTGACCTGCTTTAAGTATAAGTCAAACTCATTACTGTACACAGTGCCTCACCACGAACATCCAGTCGATATTCATTGCCAGTTATATAACAGTATAGCTTCGATGCACGCTCTATTTGATAGGTTTATACCAGGTCGAACGTCTTTACGAAACCTAGGTATGAATTGTTACCACCTGACACGAAGGTTTTCGCAAGCCCCCCGTACGGATGATTTCCTGCTTTGCTTTCAATATATTTACAGTCACACGAACGTATACAGTTCTAATCCATTGTTGGCATACTGTATCTATAACATAATGTACCATCGACTATGTGTGTCTGTGTATGTGTGTGTGTGTGTGTGTGTGTGAGTGTGTGTGATGTGTGTGTGTGTGAGTGTGTGCGTGTGTGTGATATATGTGTGTGTGTGTGTGTGTGTGAGTGTGATGTGTGTGTGTGTGTGAGAGAGAGAGTGTGTGTGTGTGTGTGTGTGTGTGTGTGTGTGTGTTTTGTTTAATTACAAAATGGGTAGATCTAGAGCTCATCAAGAACTTTGTCAGATGAGATTATTCTGTGACAAGACGATTCATTAGTGTATTTAAGGGACATTTTTAACCTACTTTTTTGTCATTTACTTCAATGTAGCACACTAATTCTTAGACGTCCTTTACATTTTTAAAAGGAAGGAGCAGGTTGATGAAAAATGGGAGATACAGAAAATGGTTTATTTTACAAATCAAAATATAAGACTNGGGGGGGTCTTAATGTGGGGGCAATACGGGGTAACCAGAACAAAAAATCCACGTGTTTATAGCATGTGACCCCATGCATTTTCTATTTCCAATAACCAAATCGAACCCCGGACGCTTGGGTTGAAGGCAAGTGTGTTATCAACGGCTTCATGATAAAACTTCTTAGTTTTTAAAACAAAACGTAATCATGGCATATAAACGGTAATCACATTTTACACATCAAGGCTGTTTTATCGTCGAGGGGTAAACTTTAAAGTTGATGATGCGGGTCTTGTGATACATTCTAAATATATCATTTACATTTCTTAACTGCTTCGGGAGTTTATCTTTCTATGTGGTGGTGGTTGCAGTAGAGTGTATACCATGAATGTGTGTGAATACAATTACATTACGAAAAAAAAGACAAAAAAAACACCCCAAAAGAACAAATAAATAAGACAAGTGGTGGAGATTATTTATAACCTGTACCCTAAACTTCTTCCTCTTAAATCAACACAATCCTATAGAGAGACAAATAATGTACACCCCTTGGGAAGCTAACAACAAAAACACCGATGGCCCTGTTCCCGCCTGATATATCCATACACGAGAGAATCCCAGTCAAAAGGCCAAGGAAGATAGATCGCGTTGATGCAGTCACCCTTTTCATTTACGGCTTTTATATAAGCTTGACATGAACCAGATGAAGGTTTATTACGGTGTATTTACACGAGCGGTCAAAAAGTTAAGTATGGTCATCAGTCTTCTGCTCTTGACCACAATACGATATTCATTGTCAGGCGGTGAAGACGAAATGATTTACGCCAAGGACAGCAATACAGGCTGATATGGCACATAAAGTGATTCTTATTTCAAAATGTAAAACGACAACCACTATTAAGAAAGAAGCAAAAAAAAAAAAAAAAAAAAAAAAAAAAAAAAAAAAAAAAAAAAAAAAAAAAAAAAAAAAAAAAAAAAAAAAAAAAAAAAAAAAAAAAAAAAAAAAAAAAAAAAAAAAAAAAAAAAAAAAAAAAAAAAAAAAAAAAAAAAAAAAAAAAAAAAAAAAAAAAAAAAAAAAAAAAAAAAAAAAAAAAAAAAAAAAAAAAAAAAAAAAAAAAAAAAAAAAAAAAAAAAAAAAAAAAAAAAAAAAAAAAAAAAAAAAACAAAAAAAAAAAAAAAACAACAAATCATAAAATGAGATATAATAAAAGCTTTATGAACAGACCAACAGTTTTCAGGTAGATTAGAATTGTAGAGATACTGACTGTTTCGAAAAGTGATTTACGATCTGTTATATTATTAAAAAAATAATCTTTTTGGCTTATCATAACAGATCTTGTATAAGTACATCTACTTCGTCAAGGGAAACTGAAATACAAGTAAGCAGACATTCATTGTCAGGCACACTTGCGCTACATTTCAAAAACAGGCACTGTTTAAGCAAGATTTAAAACTAACTAGGGAGGATGCTCAACCGTCTGACAGTCCATATAAAAGCTTCTCGCGTGTATTACTGGAGCGAGGTTCCCGTATAACACTAACACGTTTGGCCCCTGTTACTCGTAAACAACAAATAACAGTTACACCGTATTGTTTCGTATTCAAATGAGGTTCCCATCACACAATGGCACAATGTAATGGTTTAAGCTTAAAAATTCAACATGGAATGTTTCCATTTTACGACCTGATCTCGAGAACGAAAATGGATTTGTCTTGTCCTGAAGTACTATTCTCCATTACAGCATACATGTATTTACAGTTTAACTGACATCTCTTTTTCTTGCCGTTATGGCCGAGCTTGGTTAGTCTGTCACTTAAAGAGTTGTGCTACGTTTGTATTTAAAAACAATATGCATCTTCTTCCAAAAGAGCTTTATACTACAAAACATTATCGACATTATAATTTGTGGTTAAGTAATTGCTTCATTAATTTAAAGCAGACCTGGAATATAGATTGTGTATCACAGTTCTATGCCTAACGTTCGGGTGACTTTGAATTTTTGATCCGCGCTAACGCAAAGGAGGCGCAATAAAGCGAACATAGCACCTGCAACAAACAGGCGTTCATATTACACATGAAAACACGTTCTTAAACGAAAATATAAACACACATTGTATTAAAATATGACTAAAATAATTCATAAAAAATGACGAAATTTGTTAACTATGCTTAACTTTTTATTTAAGGTTCGGGATGGTTTATACAAAATGAACCTTTATACAAATGAGCGATACCATTAGTTACTGATAGACAGATAGAAGCAAAAACAGGCTAACCAACAATGGTAATAAGGGCTTCCTGCAAGTACTAGACAAAATACATAGCTACAATATCTTCGTATTCATGCTTGTAAATGGGAACCATACGGCACCGATACCCGTATATGTTCGTAATGGCGCTGTCACACTATACCGTATAGCACCAGCGTACACCAGCGTATGACACTGTTTTCAAACACGCTGGCATACGATGGTGTACGCTGATACAGGGTCAGGGTACGTTATGTATAAGTTATATACGTTAATAGCACGGTGTCACTCGCTGGCATACGCCGAGCGCCAACATGTTTGTGCATGCACAACAAAAACGAGCGACTAATGTGTAGCCATCTCCCCCTTGCATAATCGGGGCTTTCTTTTGTGTTCTCTGCTGAGAGAATATTGAAAGAGACATTGGTATCTTTGTAATATGCTGTCGTCACTGTCACCTTCTTACGTTCTCGCTTACTTTTTTTTTGTCTGGCGGTATCTCCCTAGGGCTCGTTCCACGTCATTCTATCTACTTTTTATTTTTTGCGGTATATCTCCAAGCACCCGTCCTCGTACAAGTGTATGACACTGGCTGTTCGGAGGACGTTCACCTTCTAACAAACAAATACAGCAGTGAACACTGAAAGGATGTCAAGTTGAATACTGCAATACATTAATTGAAAACGAACAAATTTTCAGAAGCAGAATTAAAAAAAGACTAAAATCCAAAAGGCATCTATTTGTCAAGTCGTGTAATTTTTCATGTGAAAATAACGATATTTGTTTGTCCTCAATTACCAAATTTAATGAAACACAACACAAGGCTATTCCACTTTTTTCTTCTTCTTCTGATTTTGTATTCTGTTATATTAATCAGCGCTGACAGAACACATACAAAACACATTTACGCCAGCAAGACGAAATAATACTGTCAAATATCACCCGTTTTGATGTTATCATGCGATCTGACCGACAAAATAATATTTAAAGGCAGTAGGATCTGTCAATAATCTTTGTTTTGTTTTATTGAGTGTAAAGCGCCATTGCAACAGCTAAGGTCATATGAAGAACGGTGTCGTAGGGAGATACATGTAACGCCTTGTTCTGGATTTTATAGAGAGATCAGCAACCCATTTTCAGTAATGGTCTTTCAAGGACAATTCTTCAAGCGTGCGAAAAAATGTATATGTTCTGTAGGTGGTATGTTGGTATATCTATGGTAGAGCGAATATGATGTCAAATTTACATTTCTGACCCCATGCCAGAACATACCAAAGTCCTTAACATACGTTGTCAGTACAATGTGACCGGGCGGAATGCTATGATGGGTGCCTTCGGCATGACATTTCAGTGAGGTACAATGTACGTGTAGCACTATGAAGACGGCACCAGATCCGCGCTATCATAACAAGGCAAACACACCAACATTCCACTTCCATGTTCCTCAGCATAGCTGACAACATCCAACTGAGCTTCGGCAGTATAGCTCTGCCGTTTCTGTTTAAGAAGGGTTCTCTCGTGTCTAAACTGTCTTGACCCGGAACTAAAAATATCAAAAACTATTTTACACCAAATTCCCTCTATATTTTTTTAATTTTTTTTTGTATTTAGAAAAGAAATGCAAATGAAGATCACGTGTACTTTGTTAGCTGGGAATGACATAGCTGTCCATTATCTCTCCTGTGTTGTTTAAGTGTCGGAAACACTTAGTTCAAACTGACACAAGTAAACAACTCAATCCTTTCATATTTTTGTGTATTACAGTGATAAATCACGTACGGAAGCCGATCTTTAAGCAACGGCTTTATGTCGTGTAGCTCCGTCGTTTAGCGTTCTGACGGGATGCGTTTGCGTCTGATTGATGCTGTTCGGAACCCCTTTGTTTTATGCAAATCGCATTTGCTGCTGAACTATCATTTATCAGTTTTGATAATGGAGCAAATCTCCGTGATGCATCTTAATAAAATACGTTATGTCGTTGTCCTAATGGCGATGTTAAGCCGAACTTTCCTGCGTTATATTGATCTTTCGCCTATTCATCTTGGTGTTAATAGCCATAGTTTTGTAGATCCGAGAAAATATTAACTTCGTAGGTAGAAACAGAAATATGACGAATGGATCTCGTTATGAATTGGATAGATTCAAGTGGGAATAGCAAAGGCGCGTTCCATTGTGCCGGTACACGCTGTAAATTTTCATTTGCGACTAAACCAGTAAAATATATCATTTCCCACAAAGCCGCCCCCGACTTTGTTCAAATTAATATATACATCGCTTATACACCTACACTTACACATTCAACACACACACATACACACACAACCACATGTGTATGACGTTTGAAATCGATTCAGACAGTATGTCGTTAGAGTAAGATAAATTCTTAGTTACAGGCTGAAAATTTCAAAAAGGAAGGTTTGAACAATATATTGCAGTAATATATGCGATTGTTACGCGTTTCTATATTTAACACAAATAATGTGTATTTAAAGGATAACAACTTAAACAATGTTTTCATTTGTTGTGTGTATGTAATCTATACAAATTGATAAAGCATAACAACAGAGTTAATGTGTTTTCTCATCGAGACTGAACGGGGGCAGGGTTAACAAAAATGCACTATAATGGAATGTCATGGCGTGTACCTATTGTGTTCGCGAACCGCTCACGTCTGTTCCTCGTCCCATTAATAACATGTGACTTACAGGAGTAAAAGGATTGCCGGCTCCAATCCGCAAAAAAGGTGTCAATGATCGACCTATACAAATCGTCTATCTACGGTAGGGGTATTGTTTTGTGTATATTTATTCATGCTGACACAGAAACTTACGCATCGAAAATGTATGTTATAGGGTTACGCATGTGCCCCAAACACACTTACCAAATCGGAAGTTTTCTTGAGACATCTGCCCAGGAATGTCCAAGACACCAAGAGTGATCTGTTGCCCCGTTGCAACACTTAAAATCTATATCTTCTATCTCACATCTTGATATTTCCCGTTCGGTGGTGTTTCCTTCGAATTCGTGTCTCTTCATGTGACCTTGGTCGGTTCGAGGTCGATATAACAAAACAAATGTACGAAGCAGCAAACTGATCTGTTTTATCTCGCTTCTGGTACGCAAGAGGCAGCTTCGGGGAAATAAATGGAACCAGCATTCAATAAAAAATGGATAAATACATATTTTTCTATTACGTCCCCTTGTCGGCGGTGTTTCTTGAGTAGGGCCTTGTTGTTGAATGACTTTAAAACCAAACATTTATACTGATCAATGTTCAAGCTATCTTGTTTTCAATTGAATGCTTCATATTTTTGTGTATTTTTGTGATATTTTTACTTCATAAAGTAATATCTTTCCAATGACAAATTCTTCTGCCTTCCATATACGTTTTTATACTACGTTTTGATGCTTACAAAGCAAGTAATTTTCATAGAAAAGACGCCATTGTTCAAACATGCAGGCATACACAATACACTTGGAGGCATGTCCTTTGTAAATGATCTCAGATGTTGACAGGACGTTAAACGAAATAAAACCGAAACCACACCAAAAGTCAATGTTATAAATTTCAACCTGATTTATTCTTTAAATGATTTGGCTAAAAGTCTTATACTTGTTAAAATCAATGATAATGGTACTTTATATGTAAGATAAGTTACAGAGAACGTTAGATCCTTTGAACTGATAAGTCTGCAGCCTTTAACTTTTGTTTTCTTCTTTCAGTATAGCTATGCCGTATTTGCGTATTGCAGAGTTATCTTCTCTTGTGAGCAGGTATTGATTGTTACGTCACTTGTGTGTGAGAGTAACGTCATCAATTTTTGAGAAAACGACGTAATTTTCTCGCACAAACCAATGACGTAACACTCAATACCTGCTCCCAAGAGAAGATAACTCTGCGATACGCAAAGACGGAATAGTAGTTTCACGATACAGATTCATCATTGAAATAATTATATAAAACCTTGACTATATCAATACATGTCACTGTATTTGTACCATTCTAGTGCATTGCCAGGCGCCGTAAGATCCCGATACATGCTTTGATCCTCAACCGTGTCTTCAGGTTAAGTATACCTGAAGCAGAAGTTATATGTTTCTCTACAACCTGTTCACCAATAAAACAGATTAACTTGAAAGTCCTTACAGTTCTATGGAAATTTATCTGTTTAGATGTACACTTGCCGAAAAAAGCCGATCGAAATTAGAAAAAAATTGTTGTATATATATATTAACTCTCAGCATGTTACGAGTAAAGTCCTAATGAATATCTAGGACTAGTCTAATGCCAGAGAGCGGTTCAAGGCACGTGAATTACATTACGTAGACACATCGACTAAACGTGCACATTTGTTTCACCAAATAGGCAAAAAGTCGAAACTTGTTACCTAAACGAATTGAAATTTTACGAGAAACTATACAAAAAAATTAGCGCGACTATCGAATCATTTGTTTGTACGGGTTAACCAGTTAATCAGTCTTAGCGTAAAAACGTTTGCACATGCACATGCTAAGAGCTATTTCAGACAATCACGATTTGTAGGCCTCCTTAAGTAAATAATTGAGCATTTGCAAGGAGTAATTGGGGTTAAAACCTAACATCTCCTAGTAAAGAGAACAACATACTTACCTACCTGTATCAGGATTTAACGTCCTCGCTTTAATAGATATGGGGTCATATTAAGATAGATGAGTAGGACGACACCGCCAGAACGAAAGAACGAAAGAGAAAGAGAGTAGGAAAAAAAGAGATAGAGATGCTAGGTGTTACATTGGGAGCAGACTATCAATTTGGTTTTTTCAATTTCCTTTGGTACAAGACGATGGAGAACAAGCAAGACGACGGATAAAACCTCCAATTCGGTAGGTTCTAACTTTGATGCCTCTTACGGAACACGTTCAATGGGATACATTTTAACAGGAGACTAGTTGGTTGTACAGGATTTAATGACCTATTAACAGCTCAGGTCATTCAAAGACGTGCCTACATGTGTGTTGTGCATGCGTGTATGTGTGTATGAGTGCCGACGGCAGAGTATGGTAGTGTATTTGCCTTCTTGTGATAGCGCGGAGCTGATGCCGACTCTATAGCAAGACAAAGACGACATCCTAACGTGTATGCGGTTATGAATTCGTGCCTCGAGAATATGCAATTTTGCAAAACAAAGGGGCAATGTTGACAAGTCATGAGTAATGTCAACCCCTATTGCTTATTAAAGGACGAAAACTGAAAATTAAGAAATATGCATATTCCTAGCTGCAAGCTAAGAACATGTATCTTGATTGCCAACGTATTAGCATTAACATGCCAGGATACAGGATATAGGCCGTTGATACATTTACGTGTTTTGTATCTCACTTTTCTTCGATAATAAGTAATCATCATTGAGATGAATTGGACGTGATCCGCAAGCGTAGGCTAGATTGGCATCGGGCCTTGCTCTTGCTGTTGACAGACACGTCCCGCACGAGGCATGTTAGATCGGTCAAGCTAGCACGCCGACACCAATAAATGACCAGCACAAGAGACGGACACTCGAAAATTGGCCATGAAAAGGCTAGTTATGGGCCGGATGGTCAAGTGCAGTTGACCATACAATGGCCACAAACCAAATTGGATCCTGCATGTAATGTGATTTCGGTATGTAAAACAGTCTGTGAGAAATAGAATCTGTCCGTGATCCTTTTGTTAAAAGTATTGTTAGTTTGTCTCAAACGAAATGATCAATACTCATATTAAACAGGTTTTACTGCAAATACAATTCATATTACATATACAGTCAAACCCGGGTACAATGGATTCCTCGGGGTAGACCATATTCTTTCAATATAGCATGTATTCAATGTAACGGATATGCGTTACCAGAACCCAGGAGTTTCCCCGTAATGTTTTGAAATAAATCTACCGGGGACAAATCCATAATAGATAGTGAATTGACATATTGTATATACAGGTATCATAAGTGTTAAAAGGGGCTCAACTCAAACGCAGACATCTCTTTTAAAACCAATCAATATTTATTCATGTCCAGATTTGAGAAAAAACATCTTGAACGGTCAAATATCATGCAAGCATTGAAAGAACAGTTTTTGTGCAAAATTTTAAGAGTTAAAGATAGCTAAAACATCAAGAACGAAAAAACCCCGTTACATTTAAAAAACTGCCAAACTTTTTTTTTAAAAGATAATATAAATGATCGAACGACTCGTGTGTTATATGTGGATATAACAAGATATTACAGCTGGAAATTAAATAATAGTGTAACGGATAATAGTAAATTAAGCTGTAAAACCAGCTTTAAAAATGCAAAGCAATGGCCACATAAATGGCGGGGTTGCTGTTGAACTGGTGTTGCCTAACAAGGCTTGTACAGTGCGACGTGTCGGTCAAGGCGAATGTTTCCCAATAGTGACCAGCTCGCTAATTGGATTGTACATGTAATCTCATTTGGACGTACACACTAGTTTGATGACCAAGGGAGAGAATTAAGTTATTGTCCTTCCTGTGTATAAGTGGTTTAATAAACCAAATGGCTAGGTCTTTCTTACGCATTAGCCGAGATGTTATAGGTATGCATACATATAGCGCCTAATAAAAACAGCATGAGGCAGGCTCTCTTCCTACTGGGCAGGGTAATTCGATATCGTGTCGATGCTAGCGAAACCTGCCTAGCAAGCGAGCTGCACAGCCGGCTTGCGCAGATTTGCTCATAACAAGTTGGTAACGATCTCGCACTACAAGTATTTCTTGTATGAAGAAATAGCCAGCCTAAAAAATGTATTTGTTCCATTTAGTTTATAAAGATATTCCGTCTTTTCGTATTGCAGAGTTATCTTCTCTTGTGAGCAGGTATTGATTGTTACGTCATTTGTTTATGAGAGTAACGTCATCAAATTTTGAGAAAACGACGTAATTTTCTCACACAAATCAATGACGTAACACTCAATACCTGCTCATAAGAGAAGATAACTCTGCAATACGCAAAGACCGAATAAACCTTCCATCGGTACAAGACTTCAGGTGAATTCCGTCTGTTCGAAAAGGGCAGTGACATGAAGAGGAATCTACATCATTCACTAATATTTGGGTTGTACAAAAGAGCTGCCGTACGCAGTATTGCAGCAATGACTTGCAGTGTATTAAAGCTCTCGAAACTCCATGGGCACTGTTGTAATTTTGGCATTGCATTGACAACAATTGAATGACGTCCTGTTTCACAACTTACCTAAATTGGAGAAAATAAATCGTTTTCATAGGAATGTTCTTCTTACGTCAAATTAAGACAAAATATATATCGAGGAAAAAATACTTTGAACATACCAGCTGACTCAACTTTTACTGCATTATTGAATTTTATTAATTTAGCGCATTGTTATATTTGCACACCAGTCCCTGCAGATCCATTGCATGATCGTAATAGGCAACTAAATTTCGCATCTTATATTTTCTCTTCTTTCTAAACAACTTTTTTCTTCCTGATGTCTCCCTTGACAATACCTAATTTTTGGCCTTAAGTTGAGCGTTCGCCCTTGTGCGGAAGGCTTTGGGTCTGTCCCCTGGCCGAGACATACCGGTGTCTGTAAAGATGGTATTTTCTACTCCTTTTTATCGCTCAGAAATTCAGGAGTGGGACGACTGGTTCGCCCGTTGTCAGTATAATGTGACCGGGTGGGGTGTCCTGCATGATGTCTTCGGCAGTATGTTTCAGTGAGGTAGCACTATAACGACGGCATCAGTTCCACGCTATCACAAAGAGACAAACACGAACATATCGCAGCCTCCCAAAACACACATGCATACACTACATGCATGCATACACAACACACACGGAGGTACGTCCTTAAATGACCTTAGCTGTTTATAGGACGTTAAACAAAATAAAACCTAAACCTCACAATTGAAAATATTTGAGATTCATCTTTCCAAGTTCTACCTACACATGTTTTCAACAGTGCATGGTTTAGAGAAACATTGTCTATAACACGTTCGATATACTGGCTGAGTTTTCGTTATTTCATTAGGGGTTGTGTATTTGTACGCTTGCCCTCTTCACTGGTTGTTAACCTTTGATGCGAATCATCAGAACAATCATATGTGAGGTCGCAGGCCAATTACACGTATGAAATAATTCTGGTGTATTTCATCCAAATCGAATTGCTCAAAAGTTCAAGACCCGAATGCTATTACATAAAGTACCGTCAGCTTTATTTGAGCTTAATCCTTAAAACAGATAAATACAAAAACCAACATGAAGTTCGGAAGATTAGTAATGAAATTGTATGAATACTTCTGCTTGCTAGCAATGTATAGCATCATATGTAATACAGGACAAAATGTTGGTAAAGAGTCATGATATTTTCCCCTTTAATATTATAGTGTTTCTGAAGTTGATGTGACTTTGATGATTTTCTTTTCGTTGTACCGACATGTTTTCATTGAGGGGCAATTAATTACCCGATTTGTGAACTTCACTGTTACCGAACAAACAAATCATCATCAATAATTCCCTTTATTCTTCTCTGCAGAGCATCGCCGCACGTCGACTAGAAAACAGAAGTCACAAGGGATTATCCGAATTGCACATGTATTTTAAAGGAGATCAATCATCCTAAAACTATCCATTAATCATTGTTTTTTGCCGATCCCAGAAAGGTCATGTTTTGCTTTAAATTTAATTAGCACATACCGGTACCAAGTACGGCACACAGCCGCATCACTCATTGCCATTCTGCATTAGCAAATGTTTGTTCCATAAAACAAACCGAATTACGACAACTAGAATTTAGCATTCAAAACGAATTATTCCATACTATCTAATATTTGTTTGGCAATATCTTTTAGACTATGTATACTATCATTTGTCTTAACTCATCAATACAAAATAGAATGAAAGAAAAAAGCGGTAGGCGGTGATATAGTTAATCTTGAAATCATATTCAGTTTTTTAAGCTTCTGACTGTATACATGTAATACATCTAATAGGGAGTGTTACCATTCTGTGCTGTGAATTTATGATTGATGATGCAGACTTTTAATTGGATTTAAAGCATTTTATTTAACGTCAGTAATTGTTCTTGACATTATGCCCTTTCACTGACATATGTTTTTGTGAATCCATCAAAATTCAGACAACATTGTTCAAAATATGGCAATGATATGTTTTAATTTCTGATCAATCAATTACGTACTCTTCCCTTTAAAAACCTTTGTTGTGAATAAACCAGACACATGTTTAGGCTCATAGCGTCAAACAGTGGTAAACTCGTTATCGGTTAATGAATGTGACTGGTAAGTGTAATGTGTTTATGCTAAGTTTAACAGGGTTGATTTATTAAGGCATACTTTGTTCGATTAACAGTATTCGTATAATGAAATACATGTTTGAATTTATTGTTTGTATTGTAGTTTCAGGGAGAAGGCTTGCTATAGTGGCACCGTTATCCGTGGACATTGTTTTCGATATAACTTTCGCTGTTGTGACGAGGAGGATCCCCCAACAAATCAAGTTAGACCAATAAGTTGACATGGAATATTTTGGTATTTACAGTGTGTCTTTCCTTCTACTTCTAAATGGTACTGACCAACTTCAACAATTTGAAGATAAAATGTCAGACGAGGAGTGAAACATGGAAAGAGATTGTTTTTAAAAGATACGAGATGGTCTAATTTGCGTTTGAAAGCTACTTTTACCTATGACGATGATTTGAATTGTTAAACGGTGATTGATGACTATTTTAAGCACTGCTCGGTGTAATCCACAGTCAAATCGCTAGTTCATCTGACCATTCGTTTGCTAAATTAGGTTTGGTTTGGTTTTATTTGGTTTAACGTCCTATTAACAGCTAGGGTCATTTTAGGACGTGCCTCCCTGTGTGTTGTGTAAGCGTGCATGTGTGAATGTGTGCCGAAGATAGGGTATGTTGGTGTACTCGCCTTCGTGTGATAGCGCAGATCTGATGCCAACTCTATAGAGCTATCTCACTAAAAAAAGCATGCCGAAGGCACCGAACACAGCATTCCGCCTGGTCACATTATACTGACAACGGATAAACCAGTTGTTCCCATTACCCTAAATGCTGAACGTTAAGCAGCGAATAAATAGACAAATTATACGACAGTGTCAAATACTACAAAAATACGAGTGTCAACGCAGAATTTTTTTTTTGCCTCAGCGTCAACACACATAGACAAAATAACCACAGCGTAGACACACAAAATAAAATAAAAAGCATCAGCAACAAACGGCAACAAAATAAACATCGTAAAAGCAAAAAGGAGGGGGAATACATACCAAGGAGTCATCAAGAGAACACAATTTACAAAATTTTCGGCACAAGAGGACAAAATGATATACCACAGCATCAGTATATGAGGAGCAAAACATCCACATGTCGTACGTTTGTAGTACTTTTCAAACATGCATTTTGAAAAATAAGACAAAAATAAAAATAAAATAAAAAAAGTCATTATCAATTCATTTTAAAGTTTTATAGATGCACATTAGTATCAGAGTAGTAAATGATATCCACAAGATACTATTTTCTCCATTTCACTTTTTTAAATCGAACCATCGAATCATCTTAGACGCTTGTTTGATATTCCCGATAGACTTATTGGAAACGTTGGCTAATAGGTTGTAAAAACCAGCTGAGTCTTTAGGGGAAATGGATTTGTTCCACGTCAAAGACTATCCTACTTTTCTGATCTTTAAACATCTCTCATGCTTTATTTTATTGACTCCGGATGTAAATAATCGATGATAAAGTGACAGGCGATTCAAGGACGAGAGAACAGGCAGGACATTAAATTCGACAGAAGTCGTTTTATGGCGGTGTCGTTTACATTAATGACGTATTCAAACACAAACACTAAATCGAATATTGAAGTTTCTCATCTATTAGGAGATACGTTGGCGAAGAGATAGCAAATTTTCACAATAGAACGAGTAAATAGCAGCATTCCATACGTATATCACATCTTCACAAATTTCCATATGTCGCGTCCTGTTTAAAAAACAATATCAAGAGGTTTGATATGTGTTTGTTAAGTTTGATCTAAATGTAGGCGTAGAATAGCATAGTCTGAAGTAGAATGAAACTTGAGGAAAAAAACCTATAAATTCTACAACTGTGGTCGTATAAGCCTATATCTGCATTGTAACTCAAGTTGGTATGTTAAAATGTGTAAACTGAAAGTTGTACAATAAGGAATTTGTATAAACCTCTTTAAACAGGCCATGTTGTATTCATTTCTATATGAATTAAACATGCCTTATCATTTCTTATCCTTCCAAACTCTACATACGAAGCCATGAGGAAACGAGTTTTTTTTTTTTGTCTTCTGCATGGGTGGTGGGGGAACCATTAAAGAGACCGAAATTGAACACTTCGGCCCCATGGCAATACTTATAATTTCCCCCTTTTTCATTTTCCCCTACTTGTCCATTTTACCTGTGTATATCTAGGCACCAACCTTCTTTTATCGCTAGCCGTTGAAAGAACCTTAAATGATAATACGAAAATCATATTTGAAAGCATGTTATATACACCAGCAAGAGCGGTTTTCGTTTCCAAGTCAGTTGTAAAAAATAATAGACGGGACGAAATTAGGTTTGGTTTAAGATATTGTTTAACGTCCTATCACCAGCCGATACGATGGGGTATATAAAACAAAATCCCTATCAATATGTGTAAACAGGAAACAAATTAAATCGTCATTCTTGAAACAAATGTGGAATCTTTGACTGATTTGTCATGTGTAATTGGTGACGGGAGACCAACCGAGGTCGATGTTTTCACGACTCTGTCGTCTAGCGTCCTTGGCCCCGTGTCGAATGAAACACTTCAGTTGGGAGCAAATATCATCAGTTCTTATCAGTAGTTGATTGATATAACTGCACGTCGTCGCCAGAGTGAGACTAAACATTACTCGGGCAGTGTTTCATCATTTTGAAATCGTTTATTTTGTATCAAGATATTGCTATAGATTATATGCTTCTGCAAGATATATCGAGTGTGCTGTTTGTTGTTAAACAATTTCGTGTGAAATATTTGGTTTGAGTCGATATATCAACCATGACCTTTCATTACTTTTAGTTTGATTTAAACGCCGTTTAAACATATAAGGTCATGTAAGGTCGTGTCTCCATGTCCGTTTAGTTTGGTTTAGTATTGTTTAACGTCCAATTAACAGGTCATTTAAGAACGGTCTCCCCTGTGTGCAAGATGCATGCGTGTAGTGTATGCGTGTGTGTTTGGGATGCTGCGATTTGTTCGCGCTTGTCTCCTTGTGATGGCGCGGAACTAATGCTGACTTTATAGTGCTACCTCACTAAAACATAATGCCGAGGACATCCAGAAGGACACCCCACCAGGTCACATTATACTGACAATGGG
This sequence comes from Mizuhopecten yessoensis, assembly GCF_002113885.1. Lineage (NCBI taxonomy): Eukaryota > Metazoa > Mollusca > Bivalvia > Pectinida > Pectinidae > Mizuhopecten > Mizuhopecten yessoensis. The sequence goes on from NW_018404667.1 coordinate 734,064, forward strand.
CAAGCCAGTCGTCCCACTCCTGAGTTGCTGAGCGTTAAGCAGGAGTAGAAACTACCATTTTTACAGACTCTGGTATGTGTCGGCCAGAAGACAGAACCCAAAGCTTTCCTCACAGGGGCGAACGCTCAACTAAAAGCCAAAAGTGAGGCATTGTCAAGGGCGATATAAGGAAGAAGAAAGTTGTTAAGAAAGAAGAGAAAAGATAAGATCCCAAATTTAGTCGCCTCTTACGATCATGGAATGGGGATAAAAAGAAAGAAAAGCAATGTAAGGAAAAACAAAGATCCCAGGTGTTTCAAAAGAGGCAGAGTCCAGGTTTGAATTCTTAAAAATTCCCCTCAGCAGACAAATGCGTGTCTTTCTGCTGCAGTTGGTATGATGGTGAATTTGCCAAACAATGTGATCGCACAAGTGGTAGGAAATGGAAGACGATGAGTATCGGCGACACTTTAAGAAGTTGTATAAATTAAGTATTAAATACTAACGTTGTGCGTCCCATTATGCCTTGTGAGTAGAAGAGACGGAAACATGATTCATTCTGAAAAAATACATCTCCTAAAGACATCACTGAAAATCAATTCCAGATCAATCATAAAGCAACATTGTATGTCAGGGAAATCGATCTTGCACATACATATTCATATTTCCATCATTTCTGAAGATACGGGTATTTGGGTTTCGCGACCATAAATATCACAACCGACAGTATGTAAACAAAATGAAAATAGACCCGTCTGTTTCTCAAGTAAGTCAAAAAATCGTGTGGGGTCTGCCTACCTAATGCAGTTATATACCTTTTATGTTTTTGAATTAACATGGACTAACGTCTTTGGTCATCATGTGCTTAAGTTCGTATTTTTTGTCATCAGTTTTATGATATCGTGATCATCGTAATTATTTTGTCTGCTTTGTTCAGTTTGAAAATGTGAATGGTAAAATCTTTCTTTAATGTCTCGTTTTTTTTGTCATCAGTTTTATGATATCGTGCTCATCGTAATTATTTTGTTTGTTTTGTTCAATTTGAAACTGTGAATGGTAAAATCTTTCTTAAATGTCTCGTATTTTTTTGTCATCAGTTTTATGATATCGTGTTCATCGTAATTATTTTGTTTGTTTTATTCAATTTGAAACTGTGAATGGTAAAATTTTTCTTAAATGTCTCGTATTCTTTTGTCATCAGTTTTATGATATCGTGCTCATCGTAATTATTTTGTATGTTTTGTTCAGTTTGAAACTGTGAATGGTAAAATCTTTCTTTAATGTCTCTTTTATCTAAACTTTATTTCAATGAAATGTCCAATGGCATGTGATGCTTATACAAGTAATAATAAATAATGATAATATACAGCATTTATATAGCGCCCTATATAATTTGTAAAATTACTCTAAGGCGCATTACAACATATGGATAATAGTAATGGTTATAATTGTGAAAACAAACAACAAAGGCTTGCAATCACTTTCATACATTAAACAAGCAATGTGCACATAATTGAACAAATAAAAGGGTGGTATTTGAATGACGTCTTGCAAAGATTCTAAAATGCAGACGTGAAGAGGTTAGTTTTTATGTCCTTCTTGAACTTGGCCAGGGTATTTGACTTCCTAATAGCAGATGGTAAGCTAAAGTAACAGTAAGATTGTATCATAAGCTGACATCAGATTAGCTTTAAAATTAGTTTTTATTTCAAAAGAATCGTTAAGCATGTGCTTGGTGATATTGTCTATTTGATTACTTATCAAAAACCCTAGAATGTGTTTTTTGTGTGTATGTTTATAAATGATAACAATAAAAAAAACATAGATTCATGATTGACTCTGAGTGTGACAAAGCTTATACTGCGCAATCTAAGCTGGTTTCTCAGTACATTACATAGAAAATCAATCACCCAATTCCCGATTACCATACGTTACATAGCGCCTGATTACTAGCAGACATTAGGTTTATACACTACCCCTATGTCTGTATACTGCAGTTCATCTGGTACAGACGTGAAGCAGGTTTACAGAGCCATATCTGCCACTTGATGTAATGACAGATTACATAAAAGTGGAAAAATCGAAGAAAAATGCGCCAGGACTCAATGTTTCAGAGATTCATTAGCCTAACAGGTGGCAATACAAGCATGACTTCTCCTTGTGATCTCGCAATCTGTATTTTTAGTACATATCTGATTTGATAAAAAAACCTTTTTTTTTTTTCTATGAACGAATGCATGTCTTCAACTACTGAAAACTTTGTTCAACATAAACATATTAATCCTTTCCTTAAAACCGGAAATAAGATATCGCAAGGTACTAGATCGTGATCATCACTCTCTATAAAACTAAGAGGCCCAACTGAAGTAGCACCCTGATCTCAATAAGACCTAGATTACTAGCAAAAGGAGACGGAACATTCAAACCACTCGGTAATGTATGGTTGCATGTGTGTTTATGTTCTGGAGGCAGGGTATGTTGATGTGTCTGCCTCCTTGCAATAGCGCGGAATGTATGCCGACATTATAGTGCTACCTCACTAAAATCTCATGTTGAAGACACCAAAAACAGTTTCTCATCCGGTTACATTGTACTGACTACAGGTAAACCTATTGTGTTTGTCCGCCCCCAACAAACACGTTTTTCACTCATGGAAGCACATTAGCTGTTTCAAAGACGCGTAACCCAACAGAACACAACGTAATTATTTACTGTTGTTAATTATTTTGAATTGTCGATGGTTAAAAAAATCTAAAGACGAAATAGGAATAAAACTAAAAATATGTTAATACAAATTGACGCAACGGAATCATTTTCTTCAAATACGACTGCGTGATTTATATTGGTATTTTTTTCTGATTTTTCAGTTATACTAGTAGTAAACTATCGCTCGTTATCCTGACCTGCATCCAGCGATGTTATTCTGGTATGTTTAAAGACTGTTTATGACATTCACATTTCCTGTGTTTGACGGCTGACATAATGAGTTTTCCTTGCTCAGAGCTTTACGTGTTCCTCAATATCCCGTGTTATATAAATACAGTGCCGACAGATGATGGTGCCACTTAAAGCCTTGACAAGGCAGCATGATGCTAAATCTGTGTAAATTATTCTCATTACGGGCTTACCGGCGGTGCCTAGGACGACACCACTGAAAGTAAAAAGAAATGTAAGACAACCAAGGTCCCAAGAGTTGCAAAGAAATAGTCGATATATTGATTTAAGTCCCCCCATCCACACCCCGCATCATCGGATGTTTTTTTTATATGTTTTGCTGATGAGATATCGAAGAAACCAGATGATGATTTACGTCATGTATTACAACTTTCGGAAATGTCTTTTCTTTTCTTTCTTTCAAACTGCTTCACCAAAAAGTAAAACAAGAGAGAAGGAAATATAAAATGACCCCTTAGCAGAAGCAAACGAACCACCATATTCCATTGCGATACACTACTTGCAATGGTATACAAGAGGTCTATTATTCCCCCTTACATGCAGGAAGACGGAATAACTATTGCGAGAACTAAAACGTTAACTCAACTGTCGAGGACAAACTAAACCTTAAATAACTAACAACTTTGTGTGATAGCCTGATGACGCTGTACTTAATCTTTCCGACTTGAATTTCACGATGATAGGAGTGAGACGACGAAGGTACCTATCTTCTAGACGGAGACAAACTGAATCAGTTTGATACCCTAAATTTATAATCACGAGACGTGATGAATCAATACAGGGAACAGGAATCCCTTCCTGCTTAATGGTGACATGACAGGAAGTCTCAGTGATGTAATAGAAATACGACCAAGAGTAACAGACAGAATCTATAGAAATCAATGTGGTGGCGGATTGCATGAAACTTATATACTGAACGATATAATTCGACACTGACCTGTCCGTGATTAGCCAGCCACTCTGAAACATTATTGTGATGTAAGAAAACCACAGCGTCAACACGAAAACCAACGCTGAAAATTATAGCTGAAATACGAAAGGACAGTTCCAGAAATGAGTAGACACTCTAACAAAATCAAAATCAAAAAGAGCAGGTGTTCACTCGCAGCATCAAAATTGGAAAGGACGTACTGCATGCATTAAGAGCTATTTTAAAAATATGTAAATAATATTTAAATCATCAGCATTATAAAAAAATACATATAGAATATTTCTTTACAACACTTTGAAATCAGGCTTTTGATACTAAAACAATGTTAATTTGGCTTTAACATGTTTTGACTTTGTTAGTTTTTAATAATACACCAACATACCCTGCCTCCTGCACACTCACACACCAAAGTATGCCAACACAGCAAAATGGAGGCATGTCCTTAAAAATCCTTAGCTGCTGATAGGACGTTAAGCAATATTAAACCAAACCATACCAATCAAAGCGTGATTTATACCCTGAACATCCAGAAATAATTTGGTATGTCCTGGCCTGGGGACATAACCCATCGCCTTCCTCACATTGTGAAACGTTAAAATATACAGACAAAGTCAGATGGTGCCAGTGGAGGCTATTGTTTGTTTGGGGTTTAACGGCCTCGAAACAGCCATGGGTCATATGAGGACGGATGCCAAGGGAAACACCGCCTGGAACAGAATGTAGATAAAACAGAACGAAGCCAGTGGAGGCGTTTTGAAGTTTGAGATCAATAATAGAAACACAAGTCGTGATAGAACAGAAAATTATAGGATTTCAACTGTCACAAAAGGCCAAGTTACATTGGATGTTCCCTATTCCGTCTTTGCGTATTGCAGAGTTATCTTCTCTTGGAAGCAGGTATTGATTGTTACGTCATTGGTTTGCGAGGGTAACGTCATCAAATTTTGAGAAAACGACGTAATTTTCTCACATAAACCAATGACGTAACAATCAATACCTGCTCCCAAGCAAAGACGGAATATGCTTTTGCAGCAAATTTAATGATAAAGGTGTAATGCAAATGATTCATAGTAGCGGGGTTATTAATGTAACAACACAAAATTATAAGTTCTTTTATCGTGGGAGCTCATCCGAATCTTACAGGCTTTAACGATGCGAAACATGTCAAAAGAAACGAAATAAACACGTTAGTCTTTTGATTTTGTTTTGTTTATTGTCCTTTTTAACGTCTAAGGTCATCGATAAATAAACAAGTTGGACGAAAAGTTCCATGTATATGTACAGTAGCTGCATGCTGTATTCTGTTTTGTATTTTCCCGTAGGCTTCTTAATACTCTAGCGTCAAGAAAGCTAACACTTCTACCATACATCACGTTGGTTAAGTAAGACAACCTCTATTCCTCGTATCGTTCGGCCCTCAGGCCGTGACCATTGGCCATTAGCAGGAAGATCCAGTGGTCATATCGCTAACGTTAAACACTGACGAATGAGACAGGGCTTTAAGTCTTATTGCTGGCGTGGAATAGGATCGGGGTCTCTAAAGTTCTGCATTCCGACAGCATGGTCAGCCGGAATAAGTAGGAGAGAACCAATCATCATGCTGGGGTTGGTCAGGTTCCGGAAGGACAGATAACAGAATACCACAATGTCAACACGAAAACCAATGCTGAGAGTTAAAATTGAAGTTTGTTGTCTTTAAAGTTCCATAAAAAAGCTAAAGAAACAATTTCTGCAAAAAGAGACTGTTGTAGAATGGCACCAGTACATGCTAACGCAGTAAAATACAGCAAAAAAAAATAAACAGAAATGTAAAACAAAGTTGTTTTAAGAGCCAATTTTCGTAAGCATAATATGTTAGGTATTTGAACTTGCCCCCAACTTCATCCGTCACATTTTGTTTGAGTTAATGTAGCTATACTGAACAGTTGTGAAGATGCTACGTGTTTTTGTCATTCAAACTTGCACTATTCTTGTCTTCACATCTCGGATGATCCCGGTGTTGCATGATACAAAATACAACTACAGTATCATTTACTCTCACATTTAACAAACACTTTACCCCTTTCTTAGTCAATGGATAATTGCGAATGGTAGCAAAATCTGTAGGATATCACCCATTAGAAAATTGCGTACACAAGTAATAGGATAACAAATAAAAGAAACATGTATCAGTGTGGGTATAATGACGTCCTTGCTACCGCTACAGAAAGGGTCATATGAAAACAGGTATTAAAGAAGACACGAAAAGAAGGGGAGAAAGAAAGTAGGCAAAGAAAGGAAAGGAACACAAAAAAAATCATAACGTTAATAAGTTTTTGGTGTCTTTGATGTCCTCTTAGCCGTCGGTAAAATAAAAACCCCGAATCAGTTAGGAATCCCACATTAGTCTTCTTTGACGATATATACGCAATGGGATAGATCAGGTCGGTCATTAGTGTCCACAGTGTCCACTAAACATGATGTACTAAAGACAACCCCAGATCTGCAAGAGGACAAAAATAGTATGTCGTTTATCCACCGATATATGAGCGAGTACGGTCGCGAATGCTAAGCTGACCATACATTATTGAATTTGCGGAAGTACATGTCTGCCCATAACCCATGTCGGATTTAAAGAGACAATTCGTTCCATAACATTAGCAATACAACAACACTAAGCCATCGTTTCGTATCTTAATTGCAATCGAACAATCTTATTGAATTGTGGTGCTTCTCATATCGGTTGACGAGAGTGTTATTGTCGTATTCATTTTTGGTCCACCGAATCTATTACGGATTTGTATAGGTTCAATCACGTGTGTCTCTTGCGTTCATCTTTCAAGTATACATTCTTTGTCTTTACCGTTGAATATGAGTTTGTGTTGCTTTATATTACTTTTGTTTTTGTTTAATTGTTGTTTTACGAGCAACATATAAGTTTATATGAAGACAAGTGCCCTTGGAGTGTTTAATGTGTAATTTGCATAGGTGTTAAGGAATCATCTTCCCCGTTTTTTCTTCTGATGCCGTAATGATACCGCTGATGACACGTGAATACAGCCTCAGATGACAAGTTGACCCAATATCAATGTAGTGGCACATATCAAGTGTCTGTCTGCCTAAAGCTCCTGTCGGATTTAATGGAACAATTCGTACCATTAGTAATACAATATGATTGAGCCACAGTCCCGTATCTTCAATGTAGCCGTACATTGTTGTTGAATAGTTGTGATTCTCGTAACAGTTGATGGCAGTGTTAGTTTCGTATGAAAAAAAAAAGTTTCTATCACGTCTGAGTGATGATGGGAATGGGAGGGTATTCTTGTTGGTGCTAGAGAGGCGTTAGTAGATTTTCGTTTCAGTCGCAACAAAGTTTACCATAACATGTATAAAACAGTGTTTTTTTTCCCGAGGTATACACTGACAGTTGAAATTAAGCGTTCAAGTTAAGGAAATTAGTTTCTTTTGTAAATAACTAATGCTCTTCGGCATGATATAACAGTGAGATAGAACTATGAAGTCTTCATCAAAAATGCTATCGCTTCATCAAAAATGCTATCGCAAGAAGGCAAATTCATCAGCATGCTACCTACATTACACACACCACCGGTGGTACGTCCATAACTGACCGTTAACTGTTAATATGACGTTAAACTAATACACTGAGACTTTTAAAAAGGCAAATATTTGTTTTTTGTTTTTTTTGTCGTTACTTCCGGAGTCTTGCAGCTTAATTCATATAGAGATAGATGGCTACGGTGACACCACAAAAAGGTAGGAAAAAGAAAAAGAATATATATAAATATGACGATATATTTATTACCGAAAAAAGTAAAGGCTAGTGAAAATTGACTTACTAGATGTCACAGGGGCAATGTCACCGTAAAGCATTTAAAAAATCACACAAGGTTAAACCAATGCAATAAACATATGATCACTGTATTTCTATACAATATATTTTCGTATCGGAAGGTATAGACTAACTTCACCTAAATATAAATCAAAAATAACTTTGATAAGTCAATTGTATAAGGCAAACGCGTCTAAAACGGCCTATTGGTAAATATGAGATGCACAGCCATATGCTCGTTACATAAATGACAAAAAGGCCGAGTTTCTGGCCGAATTAGGTACGTGCTAGTATAATATCACTGCTCTGTGCGATATGGGTAGATGACGAGGTCTTTACTATGATTTTCTGTTAAAGAATTCCGAACACATACTGGGTTGAATTTGTACAAAAAATAATAATTATACATGTATGTATCTTCTCTTCAACTTTGTTGCTAGTAACAGTTGATTTTACAGAGGACAAGGTTAATAACGCCTCCGACTCTGAATCTCATTTGTCTCCTCTTACGGTCATGCAGTGGAAATACAGCAGTCCTATTCTTTTAGCGAACCTATTGACGTCGATTAGTGAAAGTATCGACAGATATATATATTTGTATGTACTAAAGACTTGCTCTCCTTGCCTGAACTTATTTTTTATCGCAAATTAAGTGCATTTTTAGCCCAGTCTTGTCATTAGACAAGGTGCTCTCTTTTCAAAAGCACTTTATGAAGTGGAGTTCCATTTTTGTTATTTATTCTCAGACAAAATGCGTCCCTGCTCATGCTGATTAGTAAACTCGTAACTAAACATGTTTATCCTAAAACATTGGGTTTTTTTCCGGTACCAGAGATACAAACGCCGTATATTATAATAGACATGCGAACGGCGGATGGAACACATTTATTCCATTTCCGGATTGCTAACATGCTCATGGGCTTGCTATTAATCGTCACGCAATTACTCTGAAGAACAGATACAATCGCGTAATGCATTTCCCAAACCGTTCATGTTTCTTTCGTAATCGTTTTAGTGGAATTCCTCTACTTCTACAAGCGTTTAAATGAATGAACTTCCGTCTCCTATGGGCTTGTAGCCGTCGACAATTTCTTATCGCACACGATTGATAAAGCCAGTAAAGATTAAGTACATGGACGTTTTCTAGTAAACACTATCACTTTACCCCTTACATTTTGCAAGAATGTGGAATTACAGGATTGCGCTCGAGATCGAGTTCCGTTTCTGTTTTAAAGCTACTTTAGATCACAATATCTTGTACGGTGTAACTAAAGATTATGAAATATACATATGTGTTTATATATAATGTAAGACAACAGAATACCCACCCGTAATAACACTTGCATGCTCTGTGCTATCTTACACCTTCGCTCTTTTCGGTAGATTTGCTTGGTCATTATGATATATTTTGTTCCATGTTAGTTTTTTGTTGTTACTTTCACAATGTCACTCTTGAGACAGTGTTCGTATCGCCCCATCATGGCCTCTCAAGTTTAAAGTGAGTGAGTTGTCATTTAAACCGTTATCAGATGAATGTCACGATTGTTGGCCCAAAAATATATGCATGTTTTAATTTTCGCAATGTATTGAGAAATACTTTGTAAATTGGTTTTGTTTTTGTATTTTGTTATAGTTCATCGATATCTTCATTCGTTTAGTGCCAAACAAAACTAAATATCACATATTGGTTGAAGGTATAGAATATGAAAATAAAATAAAATAAAAGTTTGGACATACAATATATCATGTTTTTATGCAAATCATCATGTATTAATTGCAAAGAATCCGTATCTAAAAGACGGCACATAATGAAGTTGAATTGTTATAATACTATATTTGACTGTAAACGGTTGGCAATTTGCATGACAAATATTCTTGTATCAGATGTATCAAATATAATAAATATATAAATATTAATCACTTATAACTTTAAATAAGGTTTGGTTGGTTGGTTGCATAGAGTTTAAGGTCCTAACAACAGCTAAGGTTATTTAAGGACGTGCCTCCATGTGTGTTGTGTAAGCGTACATGCGTGCCGGAGACGGGGTATGCAGGTGTTAAAGATGGATGTAAGACACGTGATTGCACATCTTCATTTAAAAGTAATACAGAAACAGTATACCAGAAATGACTTTCACTGCATTAGCTTTGCACCTATACAAATCACAGTTTCTAGAGTGTTCTAATACCGATACTACGGGTGGCGCTGGACTGGAGTGATGTTAGTTAACATCATTCCAGTCCTGTGGCGTATTCTCGTGTTCCACTTTTTTGATATATATTAAAGATATTGTATATGTTTGTAAATATGTTGATGCAACATGGTTGACATTGTTGTTATCCATGTCTGCCATGTTATTCGTCATTTAATAAAATTACATTTACTGGACATATTTTATTCTTTGTTGTTCTTGGTGTATATTTATCCAAAAAACTAGCTTCAGTCGTGATCGGATGATCGTGATGGAGATTTATAGCATAAACACTGTTTGTGGTCCATACGGAGGTAGCTACACATGGAAGACACTTCAATATTGCATATATGTTTGCTACATCATTCTTCCAGAAGGTTTTATTTTGTTGAGCGTCCTATTGACAGCTAAGGTCATTTAAGGACGTTCCTCCATGTGTGTTGTGTACGCGGTCACGTGTGTATGTGTGCTGGAGGCAGGCTATGTTGTCGTAATTGCCTCGTTGTGATAGTCCGGATCTGATGCCGACTTTATCGTGCTATCTCACTGAAATACCATGCCGAAGGCAACAAGCACTGCATTCCGCCCGGTCAAAGTATACTGGCAATAGATGAACTAGTTGTTTCGATTACACATAATGATGAACGTCAAGAAGGGAATAACAGCCACCATTTTAAGGACTTTTGGTATGTCCAGGTATGGTAACAGAACCTATTGTTTAACGTTATGTCAACATCTAAGGTCATGTAAGGACGTGCCTCGATGTGTGTTGTGTATTCATGCATGTGTGACGGAGACCGGGTATGTAGATGTTAGTGTTAAAGATGAATGCAAGACACTTGATTGTACCTATAACATTAATTAGTAATAATTACAGTATGCAACTATAAAAACTATAGCTTCTACAGTGTTCTTTTAGCGATACTTCAACATGTAAACACTATTTGCGTTCCTTCCGGAGGACATAGAACATTGAGGACACGTCAATATTGCACATACATGTATATTTCTAGAAGGAACACACATATTGTTTACATGTTAAAGTATCGCTAGCTGAACATTGTATTTACTTCAATATTGCACATATATTGCTACATCATTCTCCCTCTGGAAGGAACACAAATAGCGTGTACATGTTGAAGTATTGGTAGTTGAACTTTATTTTCTATACCATTCTTTTACTGGAAGGAACACAAATAACGTTTACATGTTGGAGTATTAGTAGTTGAACATTATTTTCTACACCATTTTTCTACTGGAAGGAACACAAATAACGTTTACATGTTGAAGTATTGCTTATTGAACATTATTTTCTACACCATTCTTATACTGGAAGGAACACAAATAACGTTTACATGTTGGAGTATTAGTAGTTGAACATTATTTTCTACACCATTCTTCTACTGGAAGGAACACAAATAACGTTTACATGTTGGAGTAGTAGTAGTTGAACATTATTTTCTACACCATTCTTATACTGGAAGGAACACAAATAACGTTTACATGTTGAAGGATTAGTAGTTGAACATTATTTTCTACACCATTCTTCTACTGGAAGGAATATAAATAACGTTTACATGTTGAAGTATTAGTAGTTGAACATTATTTTCTACACCATTCTTCTACTGAAAGGAATACAATAACGTTTACATGTTGATGTATTGCTAGTTGAACATTATTTGTTACACCATTCTTCTACTGGAAGGAATATAAATAACGTTTACATGTTGAAGTATTAGTAGTTGAACATTATTTTCTACACTATTCTTCTACTGGAAGGAATACAATAACGTTTACATGTTGATGTATTGCTAGTTGAACATTATTTGTTACACCGTTCTTCAACTGGACGGAATATAAATAACGTTTAAATTTTGAAGTATTGCTAGTTCAACATTATTTTCTACACCATTCATTTACTGGAAGGAATGTAATTAACGTTTACATGTTGAAGTATTGCTAGTTGAACATTATTTGTTACACCGTTCTTCAACTGGAAGGAATATAAATAACGTTTAAATTTTGAAGTATTGCTAGTTGAACATTATTTTCTACACCATTCATTTACTGGAAGGAATGTAATTAACGTTTACATGTTGAAGTATTGCTAGTTGAACATTATTTTCTACACCATTCATTTACTGGAAGGAATATAATTAAGGTTTACATGTTGAAGTATTGCTTGTTGAACATTATTTGTTACACCATTCTTCTACTGGAAGGAATATACATAACGTTTACATGTTGAAGTATTGCTAGTTGAACATTATTTGCTACACCGTTCTTCTACTGGAAGGATTATACATAACGTTTACATGTTGAAGTATTGTTAGTTGAACATTATTTGCTACACCGTTCTTCCAGACGAATGATGAAGCAGAAATACATGCAAGATTGAACTATCCTAACATCCCCTGAAACATGTAAGCGTACTGTTTGATTGTCCTACTGGAAATAGCTTCACAGGGAAGTTCGTGGCAAGGCTGACGAGATAACACAGGCATAATGAATACCTGTAACGAGCATTGCATGTTCAGGTAATAAAGCGCTTTACAGTAGGAAAGATCAAACGATCGCATCGATTCAAACAGGTAAAAAAGGCAAATAAAAGCGTTTCACAGGCAATGTTTATGCTAATGACACGTTAAATAAAATACATAGTTTAATGTCCTGATCATTGAAGGGGACATGCTGTTGGCATGCTGATTTATGATTGAACGAGACAACTAACGCTAGGCCTTTGCGAGTCTGCAGACGTTTTTTAGGGGTCGAGTCCTGACCACTGAACGTGACAAAAGATTGGCATGTTGTTTTATGATTACACGATACATCTAACACTGTGCAAGTTCAACGTTTTCTTTGCTTTTAGGTTTGGTTTTAGCTAGGATATATTTTTGTTATACGTTCCATTTACATATATATTCATTTAAGGACCTCCCTCCGTGTGTACAGTGTATGAATGCTTGAGACAAGGTACATTGTCTGAACTTTGAAGGGGAACATGATTGGTATGTTTTTTTATGATTTAACAATGCCACTTGCGCAATAACCCTGCTAGTCTGCCGTTTTGTTTTCTTATGATGATATTTACCCAGCGCAAAATGATTGTATTTTTTTTTCATCGGCTTTACCGTCCTATTAACAGCATAGGTCATTTAAGGACGTGTCTCCATTATGTTGTGAGTGCGTGCATGCACGTATGGGTGCCGGAGAGGGATATAGGCGATCACTTTCTAATGAACAGTGTGTTTCCGCCTTTATCTGCTTTATGTTAATATATTATGTGTTGATTTGTTTGGGAGTTAATGTCCTCGCAACAACTACGGTCATATTAAGACCGGTGACTACAGAGACACAGTAACAAATAACGATAGGGAAGTGAGAAAAGAAAAGAGATCTAGATCCGACGTGTTGTATTTGGTAGGTCAGCAGATGCATTTATATCTTATTAATGTCCACTTAGCAGAAGACACCGAATAGACCCGTTATTCTTCACGCGGTCCACATTAGTCGTATATTATATCGTGCGATGTACAGTGATATACAGCAGGTCTCTTGTTTCCCGGAACTGGCATAATTGACATGGATGTAGATAACCCACTGTTTTGCAATGAATGACAGCATCTGGACTCTCATCGTTCTTCTGTTTCTACATTTTCACTTCTTTCCTAAAACGCTTCGCTATCTCCTTCTTTAGGCGACTTGTGTGGGACCCACTGTGACTTCTATGAAGCGGGCATGGAGGGGCCAGACCTAATATACTGTCCCCATTGTAACATTTGGAATCTTTTTCGTTTTCTATATTTCCTGTGTTCTGGATTTTGCTAGGACGTAAAACTCCAAACAGACAAATAAAGAAACAAACACAATAGGAACTCTTTTTCTTTGTTTCGGTGTCCCTTTGTTTTCTGTTTCTGTTTATTTTGTGATTTCAGTTTTTTCATGTTCTTATAAAAATAACAGAACGACTAATTGCATACTTGTTGGTCTCTTCAATGGAGATATACACTTTAATTGAAATGTTGAATTTCAATAAGGAAGCAATTCAGTTAAACGACTATCTCTCATTTTATCTTACTAATATTGCGCTTGTTATTCTCATCAATTTAAATATACATTTTAATTTGATAGTTAAATTTCAATAAGGAAGCAATGCAGTTGAAAGACTTATTTCCAGTTTTGTTTTTAATCTGAAAATAGAAATTGGAAAGCTGTCTCCAAACAAGACTACACATGACTGTACCTGTGTTCCACTGCAGACGACTACATTACATAGTATTGATCTAGACTACCACCGACTAATGTAATAAACGTTATTGGTACGCTCTACCTGCCAGCCGTCCTGACATGTCCCATATACTCAGACAATTTACAATTATACTCAAGAGTAGAACACGTAAAGGACCATAACGCTTTGATGGATTAAGAAATCTTAATTTGAATATAAAGGAACAGATAAAAAAAAAACAACAGAAATAATGAAATAAATTACCTATTATAAAAAGATAAGTTTTTTTTCCATTTCGTTGTTACCGAATAGATTTTATTGTAACGACCATTTGTATTGTCAGGAGTTTTAATAATACGTAATATTAAATCGTATGGTTAGAAGTATGGACTATCAATGGATTAGCAACATTGTTGACAATTAATACATATGTAATTAAACCTATTCTCACAAGATTAGCTTTTTTTTATTTTTGTTGTTATCTGATCGTGATAATATTATTGGACATTACGTTGTATTACGTAACGACAGGATTATGAACCACGACAAGAACAGTCAACACAAATAATGGTGATGCGCCAGGCAAGAAGTTTGATATTTACGTGTTCCAATTTGTTAAAGCACATCCGATCGTTTACGAAAATTTAAGGAAATTCATCAATCACGATCACTGTTACATATGGAAAACCTTTTGGCAGGAAGCAAACTTAGATTTATATAATTACAACATACATGACGCGTATATAGTAATTGCATTTAGCTTTCTCACAAAGAGACATCTTTGTTTAAACAAACAAAAATTGTTTGTCATTTTGAAATAGATATTTCCAGGCAGAAACTAATCGATGTCAACATGTCATTTTAAATATATCAGTCTCATTTCAACACAACATACATATGACAGCGCAGTTTCATTACATCGTTATTTATTTTTGTTCTTTTGGGTTTCGTATGAGGACGTGAAATACAGAAAAATATAACACGTGACACGATAACCGTTATATTACTATGACAAAAATATGGACGCGGCACTGTCTTAACATTATGACAAACACTTGGCGAAAGGAGTCTCTAAGCATCACGTGTACAGCACACGCGTGACAACGATATGAAAACAATTGGTTTTAGAATAATTCATATATAATAAAATATATACCCAATCAATTCCATATTAAATATTCAATTTTCAAGAATACATTATCTGTTCAATCAAACGTTGTCGAATGTAATGTAAACTGTTTATTTTAAGATATGCGCTAATAACGTTTTTCGTTTTTTTAAAAATTTAGATGAATACATTATCTGATTTAGTCGCTAATTTTAAATTTGTCACGTAACGGAACAATTCCCATTTCGCTTTATTTGCATATTCCGAACATTTTATCATTCTTTTTGTGTTAAGAACTACCGATGAGTGTTTAATGGACGAAACGACCAAGTTTTGAAATTAGTGCTTACTTTGTTAGACTTGCTGCATTAACAAACTGATCTTAAAATCTGCCTGGTTAATTTTGATTGAGTTAAGCTTCAATTTCAAGCAAGTGTGTTATTTTGCGTGTTTGTATGTATGCATGCTGGATGAAGGTATGTTGGAGTGATTGCCTTCTTGTGATAGCGTTTATCTGATGCCGATCTCAGAGTGCAACCTCACTGAAATACCATAACGAAGGCATATGATAATGACAATAGATAAACCATTTCCATTACTCGACACGCTGAACGCTAGGGAAAGAATAACAACAACCAGTTTTAACGACTTTGGTATGTCTTCGCCTTGGACAGAACACATGTCCTTTTTTCGCCGGGGAACGTTCAACAACAGGTCTATTCTATCCCTGAACCTGCATGAGTGAAGACTGATAATGCGATTTTTGTTTTGCTTGAAAGAAACAACACGTGGTCACTTTCGAAAAGTGTCCAAATAAAAAATAAATATGATTAATGTGTTCTCTCACAACAACAAAGAAATAATTAGCTCTCAATTGATCAAATAAACAAAAAACAAACAGTACAAGACATTCTACGGACTTAAGTAAATGAAGGCCAGACAGGCGTCCATTCTCCTAAGTAAAGGAACATTCCAGTGAAGGGTTCTGTCTATTGAAAGAAACTAAAAGGACAGAGATGAAGTATTGGCAAGTGTATGTTGAACTTTGCGCCAAAATTCTAGTCGCGTTTTCTTTTGAGAGCCAGACGGACACAGCAGACATGATAATAAATAAGTGGCGTTATCATCACAATCTATAGGATTTAGAAAGTCAGCGCCATCTATAGGATTTATGAAGTCAGGCAAGGACGCTTCCGGCCAGGGCTGTACGACCATTACTAGAATCAATACGATATGTAGACAGTGTTTATCTGGTAGATTTAGAAGGCTGACGAACACGTCTTGCCTCTGTGAACATATAACAACATATGTGTTTGTATCGGTAGTATACGAAATACATCTTATTTACTCGGGGGAAAAAATAAAGAATATGTGAAGCAACGTAATTCCAGGGAAATGTCTATTTTGTAGTTTTGAAAACTGATTATGATGTCTTTCTTATGTGGCTATCCCTAATGTGTGCGTAACTGACGGTGCTATCTGATGTGGCTACCTATATGTGTCTATACGTGATTATCTCCCTTTAAGGTTTCCTATATGGTTTAGTATCTTCCTAATTGACGTTTCTGAAGGAAAGGTCACCTATAAAAAAATTATAAACGAGAAGTGATTATTGCGGGTATAACAAGTCACCGATTAGTGTTTGCTTGTAAAAGCGAATATCGAATGGCAATATGAAATGCAGGGTTTATTGAGAACGAAATCTCGTCTGTTTAATGTTGAACTACAAAGCGTGTTTTTTTTTAATAAAAGGTTCGTTATAAGATGATAGCCTTTAGTACCAGTGGCAACATTCATGTCGTGAATAATGAAATATACAAAAAATGACTCTAACGAATCCCTGACTTCAACGCTATGAGCATGGTTCCTGTGTATTAACATAATTTACATAATTTACGTTTCACTGACAACATTGTAACCTCAACAAGCAAACACATGTATCAAACACATGCGCACAAATCAGCTACATTTCTGTTTACACATTGGATCAAGTAAGTGTTTAAAACGATAATTGCCAAGAACAATACCTCTCCTTTTTACGTTAGTGGCATTCATTATTGGTAAAACAGAATCCTGATTGTGTTTGTTTGAGTTACGTCCTCACAACAGCTAGGATCATATGAAGGCGAGTACGTACGTAGGGTATACACCTACCGTTAAGTAAGATAAAGTATACATTCCAGGTGTTGCAATGGGGAAAGCAGGTTTGTTTCGTTTTTGTTCATGACCTATGACCTTTTAGTGGAGGACACCGATTCTGAAGGAAGGAAGGGGGGGGGGGTATACAATTACATTATATGTAATACGCTTTCAACGTCATGCAAAAGGATACATGTACAGCATTCTTTACCAAAGCTTACAGGGATATGGCAAACTGATATAAATGTACTATACGTTTGTGCACATCTTAACTACATTTGTGTAACACATCAGATAAATTACTTTACACAACTATAATTGCAACGTACATTTCTATTTTCTATTCATATTTTCGAAGACATAGGGAGACCCAAAAGGAAGGACAAAAGTTAACCGGAAACAATATATTCCAAGTACGAGCATGCAGTGGGCTATGTCAGGACTATTCGTATACATATAATAACGCACTTCTTCATTTGTAAAAAGGGAATCCTAAACAGACATGAAAAAGGAAATAAACAGAAACAGATTAACATCATAATTAAGAAGTGCAAAAACAAAAATTACATATATATATAATAATAATAAATTTAACAACCACATGCATACTAACTACTCACATACTAACACGAAAAAAGTATGCTGATGAATTATAATAATTGTAATAATTAGTCAAGCATAGTGAGGGGCCAAATCTGAGTACAAAAAAAAAAAAGAAAAAAAAGTGCAACACATTTCAAAAGATTACTACTGTAATATAACTATCCATTTTTAACAGATGTAACATAATAAACAATACCAGCGGGATCATCTCATTCATAACTATTTCATCTGGTTTTTAAATATTTATTAAGCTGAACTAAACATACAAGACTATATAAAGAAAGCATTCCATTGTTTGCACACTAATACATGTGTAAAAGTTTGCATGACAAATCAGTGTTCTATACTTTATACCTACCGCACTAAGAATAATTTTTTATACTATTTTTCAAGTGTATAATAATGCAATCATATCAAACATAAACAGTATTACCCTCACACATTACCATTCATTCATTAAAAATTCAATAATAATAAACTGCAGATATGGCCACGGTACCTCTCTATTATTTGCAGGTATAAGTATGTTTATGTCAAATTAAACTACAGCTAAATTATGTCCGTTATATATAAGCATTGTTTAGAAGTGACCGAAAGGAGGTTAGAGCAGGTCCTAGACGCTTTATAGATATGTCGGAAAGTTCAAGGAGTTTTACATGTTTATATAAGTACATTCTATTTTAATAAGTTAATATTTTGGCAAAGATAGGGTTTAAGTTATATCAAATAATCTTTCCCATTTTTTCTATTCAGTATTAAATGATAATAAAAGTAGGTCACTTTTACCAACAGCAATATATTTCTGAGTATAATATATGTCCTAGATAAGGTCTTAAGTGCAACTACTGACAATGACATTTGTAACATAAAATATATAAAAAAATATAATATAAAATATACTAAAGTGCAGTGGAAACGCATTTCGTGCAGGAAATTTCTAAACCAGAATTCCTGGAAAAAACATTTACAGATTTGATGCATTTGCAAATTGCACGATTTCTGTTAGATTGGCTCCAAGAAAATGTGACGTCCTGTGCCAAGGTTTGTATCATCTTCATGTCGGGACAATAAAACTAATGACTCGTGAAATTGAAGTCAGCCACCTGTAACATTCTTATCGTTTGTATCAATAATATTAAACAATATTCACGTGAATCGACAAGATGGATGTTTGCCGTAGCTGAATAATTTGATCGATTTGTGGTCTTTACAAGATCTTAAAAAGCAAATTGTCATAACCTTACACAGACAGATACCGCTCACGAATGTAAACCCTACGAGTTAATGGCATTTTAATTCAATAAAGATGATTGGTTTCAGTTTATCAACACAATATAGGTAACAGAAGGTGGACATGAGTTCAAGAAAATATATACAAGAGTTATCGAAGTAGTCAAGAAACTAGACGTGCTATTGATATTAATGTTATGAGGGAAAATAACGGTTGTATGCACAAACTATCTAGGAGCAGGTCTGTCTCGTCTACACAATTAATGTTCCCTTTAATGGGTAAAACAATATTATATAATAAAGTCAATCTTATTGAACTTAAGCGCGCTGTTGCTTTATGTTAGATACCAGACTGATAACGATGCCAGCAGAGTGTAATTGTTTAGAACATACACCACGAGAAGTCAGAAGTCTGGGAGACCGCTCCTGCATACTTCAACATGTGACATCGGCACCACTCCCGAAGACAAACATCTGACGAATATCTAGTACAAATTCAGAAAGCCAACAAGTGTTGACTTTTTAGTGTAGGTAGGGCGCGTTTATATTGTTGTTCCCTCTATCTATAATCACTGTGAAGCTATCTTTAACATGTATACAATGTACCGTTGTATGGTTTGGTTTTATTTTGTTTGACGTCCTATTAACAGCTAAGGTCATTTAAGGACGTGCCTTCATGTGTGTAGTGTATGCACGCAAGTGTGTGTGTGTGTGTGTGTGTGTGTGTGTGTGTGTGTGTGCTGGAAACATGGTTGTTGGTTTGCTTGCCTTCTTGTGATTGTGCGGATCTGATGCCGACTTTATAGTGCTACCTTATTGCAATACCATCCTTAAGTTACTCAGCGCAGTCAGGACCTCAAGCAATGGAGCAGTTTTTACTTCAGTCACATGATGTATTGTTTTCTGTTACATCAATAGGGTAATTTTAAAAGCTTTTAATCCATCAACAAAAAGGAGACAATACAGTTATATTAACAGAAAAATGACACAACGTCTTGCTTACAATATGATTTAGGTGCATTTTCTACCTTAATGATTGGTTGTCAAAAATATGACAACCAATACTTATATTTACATTTTATGTTAATCAACTTACAGTTCACGCAGAAATAAAGACATAACATTAGTCTGAACATGTTTCAACGTCAGGGTAAATCCATACAGAGAACAGCCACCAGTTGACAGTGGAGCAGTGCAATCCCCAACGTTACAGTTATGACGTCATAAGCATAGCGACGTCACAATAGCCCAAGGTATGTTATACGGAAAAAACATAGATTTTGGCCCGGTAGAAACATCTAGGCTCTGTGCAGTGGAAATGTAAATATTAGATTATATTCACTGTTTATTTCATCCTTATAAACCGTACATTGTGGTTCAGGAAGGCAATTTGTTATCTCAAGAAATATTTATTAGGGCTAACCTTGCAAAAAAAAAAAAAAAAAAAAAAAAAAAAAAAAAAAAAAAAAAATGCGCAGTTAGTTTTTGGTAGTGGTACGTTGATCCTTAATATCAGAAACATAATTATAATCTTTAATATCCATATGTTATATGTCCACAGTTTAATGATAGCAATAGTATAGCAATCAGAAGTCCAGGGTTCGAATTCTGGTAAAGCCCCGATGCATTGTTGTAGATTATATTTTGTTTAATCTGTACCTAAATGTCCAGTAAAGTATGGTGTTTTTTTCCAAAATATTTATCAATGCTATAATCTTGACGACAATGATAGACACTGTAGTACCTTGCAAAATATGATTGACAGAATAATGGGGCAGGAGTGAGCGCTAGAGCTTATTTTCCAAGAAATGCAAAAATAGAAATTGCCCGAGGAGTTTTACCTAGAAGCACGTGGAGTCAATCATTATTGTAGGGAACTTTTATTTACTTATTACCGTCGTAAATTAGTTTCACAGTATGACGTAAAAACTTGTTTCTAACAGCTCGGTTAAACCACCTACTGGCGTTTTGTGGTTGTCGCGATTCAGATTTGCGAATAACCCAATTAAATTGTCATGAACATACAACGAGTACAGCGAGGACATTAAAATGGCCTGCGTGGCAGGACGACGATCAGAATAAGAACCTTTTTCTATGGGAAAGTACATTACCAAGGCAGAATTGGATTTATATAGCTTCGTCATTTAATGAGTCATTTTTGCATTCGTTGTGAAAAGTAACTCAACCAATTTCTTAGGAACATACGTTCATTAAAATCACGTAACCATATTGAATCCATATTAATTTCAGCTAACGCATCCTTAACGTGACCGTGTGTAAAGATATGCTGGGTGTCTTCGGCATCTTATTTTAGTGAGGTAGCACTGAATTAGGTCCACGCTATCGCATGTAGGCCAATACACAAATTACTGCATAAAGTACACTGTGATTAATCCATCAGATCCCTGGTCAGGTTTGGAAAATTGATAGGCCTGGTTCACCCCATTGCATGTATTAAGAGCCGACTAATGTGCCCCCTGCAGAATCGATGCTTTTCTTTTGTGTCCTCTACTTAAGTGTCACCAATGAACCCAAAATTGACCTGCTTCCTCAAGTAACAATTGGAATACTTATTTTTTTTCCTCACTTCTACGTCTTTAAATGACCGGAGACGTTGCTAAGACCTTAAACCCTTTATATACAAACAGACATTTAGTTACTGAATTCCTAACGGCCCATCAACACCATAGAAGTTGTTAGGGCCAATCAAAGGTAGTAAAAACATGTTAAAGGAAATAACATCTTACAAGCGAAAAGATAACAGACAAATGCCACACTTAAAAAGCAAAAGTTGGAATGGTAATTGATATTATTTTGGATCAGATTAACAGTTTTTAGGTAGGTTAGAATTGTTACGTCATTACCGTTTTGAAAAGAGATTTGAGATTGATTATTTTATTACAAAACTGTTCTCGTGTTGGCTGAAGGTCAATGGGACATAATAACAAGTTTTCGTTTTACTGTAAATGGTTCTAGACATGCTATGCAGTGAGGCTGGGTCTCGCTTTTCAATGACCCATTCGGAGACGGACAAAAACAATCTCGACTTGGCGGTTTTTTTAAAGATGGGATACCATTCACCGACTTCAGGTTTTACAGAGTGTGTTTTGTATTGTTAAACTGATTCCGATTATTTTGCCTCTATAAAACATCGGATCCGAGCTATCACAAAATGTCAATTATACTAACATTCCCTTGCCCCCAGCACACATAAACAATACATTTTGAGGCACGTCCTTTAAGGACACTAGCTGTCGATAGGACGTTAAAATTAGCAACTCGATCAATTACTCTCATAACATGTCTAAAAAGCAGATATGTAGATGTTTTTTCTCAATCATTGACTAGCAATGCCGTGAAAGGTCGGTAAGGGTTACTAGCAAACGATCCCGTGCAGTTCGAGAAGATAAAAGGTCTGCTTTCTTCTACTTTATAAATCGAAGAAAGCCATATTGATTTCATATCCCCAATGAGAGGCTGAAAATATTCTATTTTCATTTTCTATCATACAAACTTTTCTTTTCTGCAATGTTTCACGGACATATCCTGACAGCAGTAACTCTTTAAAATCGATCTCTGACTAACGCTGTGTGTAGAAGTAAAGTCATATCTGCAGGTGGCTCTCTGATGATCTGCAGCACTGAATTGATTTGTCGAAAGTCGTATGATTATGTTGGTAATCACATGATGTAGATCGTTATATCACTCTGAACGCGTTCAACAATTCGGCCTTGACCAGTTGTGTTCGACATAGAATACCCGTGCAGTGTTAGAAAGTTTACCAATTTTATCCTTTTAGTTGCTTCTTTTATGTGTAGTGTTGCATGTTTCTGTATGTTGTCCTTGGCTCAAACGATGACTTCCCTGTGTCGAGGGGCAGTTAAGCATAACATAACAAGTAAGTATACTCACTGTATTCAGACGCAGATTTTCTCTTCATCAAACGAAAGGAATAATTTGTTGGGTTTGGTACATTTTTGGTGAGGATTTAGAGGGTTTGTTTGTAAACAAATATACGAGATAAGGGCAAAACAAGGTAGAATTTCGTCAAGTAGGCAATTAAAAATAGCGCGCAACTTTGCTGTCACGCGAGCCGTCATGAGACTGCAGCAATTAAAAATACCAAATATACTCTTTACTGTGATGAAGTATAATTTCGTGGTTTCACTTTTTTTCCTGTTAAATATTATGTATACAAAGTACATCCGCCGGAATATTATGATATTTGATGCGCTGGTTTTTTCCCATAGTGCCATACTCGTATTCAACGGGGCACATTTTTCGGTTTAGATCTTGGCTTGAACACCAACTATTTAACTTAAATCGCCTTCCTGGGAAAACTGTAACCACATGTCGCGCAGGATAAAGTTTTATGTTATTAGGTTGAGAATCCTTCAAACATTTAACAGCTTAGTAAGTGTACTGTATGCATGTGTGTGAGTGTCGGCTAGAAGCGGCATGCTTTCTTAATTGCCTCCTTGCGATTTTGTTTATTGGGTGGCTTATGTTATTTTCTTTCAGTTCGAATGTGTCGTTAGTTACTGTTTTCTTGCCGAGTTCGATTTTGATGTCGTCTTTTTGTGTTTGTAGGTTTTTGTTCTTTGGACAACATTGAAAAGGAAAAAATCAAACGTTCGGGATATATATAAATATACATTAATTTCATAGCGCGGATATGACGCCGACATTAGAGTGCTACCTCAAAAAAGTACAATGCAAATGCACTCAGTACATTATTCTAGAGTAAAAAAAACCCATTCAGATGACACAATGTGTATACATATGTGTGGATTTATATAATAGCTTGAAAGAAAATAACCATTATGGTTTTAATGCTTCTAGAGGATTTTACCTTGCAACCAAACACCGGAGAAGCCCTATTCAATGTTTGTATAGAAGCAATCTTAATCATCCCCACCCCACACTCCATGAACAATTATCGATAAAGCTCAAGCAATTTCCGCGTTCTTTTTGCACACTGTTCGTCTTATACACAATGCATCAATATAAATAGGCTTCATTTAACAGCACTATTTATTTCCAAATGAAATATTCTTTATTTATAAAAATAAATTAGGAACCCATTGATTAAATAATCACTGTCGTCGTCAGGAAATTTACGGCGACGCTTTTATATCCGGATAGGCATTAACATTGATTTCTTTTTGACTTAATTGATATTTTTTGTATCCGTAATTAATTCTGAAATTTAAATTCCCATGGGAAATAAAGTTGTTTGGTTCCAATCACAATATAGACAGTTACAGTTTTATAATTAACAACCTGTCAATAATTTAACCTTGTATTAGAATTATGCTTTCTCAGAGAAACAATTAATCCTGTTTATACCCTCGTGAGTAAGAACACATCGCGTGTATCAAATGTTACCGCAGGCCAAATGTTTCTTAATGGTTATTAATTACCATTACATGTCGTTCGAGTAACATCGTTAAGACTATAGGAATACTGTGACTTTTTTTAAACAATCTAATACATCAAGGCATATGTACCTAATAAGCGTATTTTTTTCTCCAACGATTACCGTATTATTCCGTTAACACACCCATGTCAAATCTTTGTGTTTAAACGCTCGCACAACACACGTGGAGGCACGTCCTTAGATGGCCTAAGCTGTAAATAGGACGTTGAACAAAATATAACCAAACCACACCTGTGTGACTTTATGGACAGATATTGAAACGATGTCCCGCTTTCAGGTTTACGTTTTATGTTTTAACATGTTTAGCGTCCGTTTAAACAGCTAAGATCATTTAAAGACGTGCCTCCATATGTGTAATGTATATCCACGTTTGTATGTATGCCGAAGGCGGTATGTTGGTGTATTTGTCTTCTTCTGATAGTGCAGATCCGCATCAAGAATTAGTTAGAAAAAGCGTTTTTAACGTGTTATCGCACAATTCAGGAACGTTTTGATAATGTGATAAAAGTATCTTTAATTCGTCTCCAGTTTATAGATAACATTTTTCAAGAATGTGCCATTTTATCTCGCCAAAAGATTGCTAAGAAGAAAAAATATTAAGATCTTAAGACTCGTTCTGTAAATCTCATAAACAATGGAAACAATGCAAAATTGGTAAATTAGATGTATTTTTCACTAAATATTACACCTGTCCTGTAGGCCTAGTTTGATTTCATAAACTGTATTAATGTGATCATTAAGGAATCCAATAGTTTTTTCTCTTTAATTTCTAGATTGTATTTCAAAAATATGAATTAGATCTCCATGGTATATTACACTAGTGACATATGTAAAAATATAACACAGGCGAATTCACTGGATAACAGGCAGATACATGATAAATGTAGTGTCAAAGATAATGTGGTAATTCTGTTCTGAAACAGTGCCAATCTAAAAAAAACTTCCGTTATGTTTTATCCCTGGGACGTTCGTGGGAGCAATAGACCTGCTGTTTCCCACTGCATGTCTTTAATCGGGTGTTTTAATATAGCTTCTACCTAAAGGGAAAGACAACAGATCCTTTTCTTCCTTTGCACCACGTTTGATTTAATGTTTTCATTCTTCACTTGTCTGAACTTCGTTTCGGCAGGGACTTCTTAAGCACCCGTAAGCATATGACCTTGACGAGGACGTTACACACTATATAAATAATGGTCAATGACATAGTTACCAGTTATCAGACTGTGCTTTGTATACTTGCGTAACATTACAGCAGTTGGTTTAAACAGAATGTTGATGTTTCTTTGTACAATTTATAACAGTTGCAATTACATCCTTTTACGCATACAAATAAACAAGTTATTTGTTCCTTAAATTATTTTGAAAGTTCATTTGAATTTCGACATTTTATTTCATTTTTAATCTTCATTTCACGGCAGTCCTCTGTTTAAAAAAATACTGTGAATAGTGAAAGGATTTTAAAAGCGACCTAACTCAATGATCAACGTAATTTATTACTTGATTTTTCGACTTAACTACTCTTTACGCCATCCCTAACTAATGCCGACTTTTAGATGATTTCCAAAAAAAGCTAATATTTATTTGTTCAACTGAAAACGTTACCAAGTAATGCTATTTCAAATGAAGCCGAACAGCAGGTACAGAAGTTTTTACTTTCTTTTGTTGTCATGTAATTGCAGCAACCAGTGAAAATGAACGACTGCCAAAGAGGGCTCCAACTAAATGAAATATGAACGTGACGCGCACACAGGCGATTCACCTTTAACACTTTGTGATAAAAACAGTTTGCAACAAATGAAATACACTGCATCATAGGGCTGTTTTTTCCCCTTCTATGACTCAATGGTGATGCAAGTGGACCAAACAGAGTGTCAGTTGCGTAAAACCTCCTAATTTATTAATCTAAACATTTACAGAAGTACCTTTCATTTCAAATTTAATAATATGTAAAGTGTGTATATTATAAACCGTGCCACTACTCAAAAAAGATAACTGTGGCCATGATTGCTAAAGCAAACCTCACGAACAACAAATTCTACCAGCAGAATCTGCCACTTTGTTATAGGTGATTGTATCTTTAAAGTTTGGTGATAAACCTCTTATAAATGAAGCAATGGAGCAAGCCGGTCATTAGCTATTGGCTGTTGAACGATTATAATCAAAAATCGTTTGTTTTGCACTTTCCTATTATCGATAACAAATTATAAAATCGATTTATTCGGTCCTTTTTGAAATCCAAGTGTTAAATGGATTTAGTGTAAAGTATGCATTTTAAGTCATATCTGATATTTATTATATGATTGACAAAAATCCAACATAAGTCGCGTCTCAGGATATTGCTGTGCTATTTAGCAGTCCTATTGATTCCTCAAACCTGCACGGGTTAAGAAACGGTAACAAGTGACAATCCGTTTGTATGCGTTTAGCATGTTTTACATGTACATGTATCACCTTTTGTCATGGTTACCGAATGGTTTCCTTTGGATTGTATATTGTTGTACGGCCTATCGACAATGCTACCTATTAAGGATCAACCAGCACTGTAACAATAGACATGTTAATTAGTGTAAAAGATGCCAAAAAACACAACATCAATAGCGAGCAATTCGGTTGTTACTTGTAAGTTATATATCACCCTATTGTAAAATTCGATCGAGTGCAAACAAACTTACATCAATCGCACAGAAACTGTATGAATTGAAATTTGCATAGACGGAACATTACATAATTTGTCATTGTTTTGTTAGAAATCAGCGCATTCAATCATGAAATGTTTGGCTGTAAAAGGTTGGTCGCATGCGTGACAATATGGATTTCATAGCGTAGAATGTAAGTATGTGTGATACAGGTACAGTGTTGTATGACTTATGCGCAGTCGCAAGGATACTTCTTCCACTCTGCTGTCTGCTCTACATTTTCATATGAACCTACGTTAGGTTGAATCGCAAATAACTTATGGTAAATTTCTTTTGACAATTTATGTTGCCAATTCGTTTTAATACGCTTTGGAAGGTTGTGAAAAGTACTTGATGTTGGTGCTAGCATACAAATGATTGATGGTGAGGGACGGGCGGGAATTGAGCAAAATATGGAATAAGGAAACACATATTACTGAGATCACAACATGGTATTGATACGGGTAATGGCGGTACAGTAACTTCTCATTTCACGCTTAAAATCTGACGGAGTCATATTTGTTACATCAGATCTCTAGAGAATAGAAACAGAACTGAAAAAAACGAATGCAATCGAATCCTTTTTTTTTTACAGAACCAGAATATCAAATGAAGACCGCATTAAAACGTAACTCTAAATCATGCTAAAGTTATCAACAATTTACGTCCCAGTACATTTGGCGGCTTTATACTTAAAATCCATGGGTGGAATTTTAGCGCTTGATTGTCACAATTTTACGTTCCGGAAATAATGGTCCGCGGTGGGCTTTTTTTACTGTATTGTGCTATAAATTCATCACCATGGCTACGTAATGGATACAAAAATTTGAGCACCATATGCATCTCAAATTGTTTGATATTTTTGCGTTTGAAAATTCCTCTTGTGTGCGGTGGGATTGAAAGACCCACTATTGCATAATGTTTGTTTAAAACCGTGTTGATCATCAGAAAGAAATTGATTTTACCAGAAATTTAACGAGGCCATTTCTAAATTTGGTTATCTTTTCCTGTAACTATTGAAAGGTGTAATTATTCAGATTTTTATACGGTAGAAAACGATCAAAGCAAATCAAATAAAACGTGTTAGCATTCCGTGTCAAATTATAGTGAACACCATGCGTGTCACGTCTTACAGAAGGTCGGCTCTAGGAATGGCATGCTATCAAACTGGTATCAACTCCGCTTTATAAATACTTCGAGTATGAACCAATAAATAAAATATGGAAATTGAAATATAATTTAAGTGACACTGCATTTTGTCATGGATACGCCATAGAATAATCCAACAAAATGACATCAAAAATTAACTCCTTGCAACAACTTAGGTC
Organism: Mizuhopecten yessoensis; assembly: GCF_002113885.1. Lineage (NCBI taxonomy): Eukaryota > Metazoa > Mollusca > Bivalvia > Pectinida > Pectinidae > Mizuhopecten > Mizuhopecten yessoensis. The sequence goes on from NW_018404667.1 coordinate 762,701, forward strand.
ATATAAGGACTGGCGGAGCTTCTTTATGTCACTTCTATATTATATCACACGGATAAAGCCAGATCTGGGCATGAAAACGCAAGAAAGCTTTTAGGAATATCATTATGACGTCGGGCTTACCAGACAATGCCGCTACCCATCCAACAATAAAGGTGAAGCAGCACCTCAAAATGACAAGTTTTTTTCCGGTCAAAGTTAAAAACCAATAGCTATCCTCGCTTTCGTGAACGCTCATTAAGAAATCCTGAACCAAGGTAAAAAAATCAAAAAAAAAATCGAACAAAAATGTCAGGATCTATTTGGTCCAAGTACATTAAATGAAAGCAATGTCATAATGTAGCTAATATAAATTGAGTTGTTGTACCGAAATTTCAGAACAAACAGCAATTTCGAAAGGACGCTACGATGATGCCTAAGGAGAATATAAGTGGACTGTAATGAAAGAGATAGATTAGCAAACAGGTACAAATCATAAGTTTATGATATTTGTATAACCATGATACTGTAAAAGCCTGACTACAGGTTATGTTTCTTTGTTGTTTTTCAAGCTATGGGATGAACGTCTCTTTCCTTGCCAGTTCTTTGGGCATCATAACAAAAAACATACCACCAATACCATTATAATAACCAAAATAACAATGAATTGTATTTTGTAATAAATGAATAACGTTTTCCCCTTATATTAATGTTGCGTGCAACCAATATTTTAAGATGAGCACGTACACAGTCAATAAAGGCAGTTTATGACATATATGGGGCACCACCAGAACCTGGCAACCCTGCATTCACATCACGTGTGACCCCCGTTTTTTTACGTTTGATAGTTTGGGATATTGCCCACTACACGATTTAAACTGTTTTCGTAACACACCCAAACAGATTCATTACACACAAGGATATATCGGCTCGTGATTTTGTGTTATTTTGGTATCGTTTTAGGATCAATCGACACTGCAATTTATTTAAAGCCGTACGGCACAGTTTGTATGAACGTTAACGCCTTCGATATATTTAAAAGATTGGTCCCTAGGGAACCGCTAAAAAGAAATATTAGAGCAGGTCTATTCCTTCCTGGCACCTGCAGATGTTGCCGAACAACACTGTAAAGTAGACACTCACAAAAAAGGCTGAACTTAAAATAACAAAAGGTTGTAAAAAGAGTAAACGAGTTAAACATACCAATTCTTAAATAGCAAATAATTATTTTCTCAACTGATATTACATAAAGAGTATCAATAAACTTCCCCGACGGTACAGCGTAGAGTTTGTCACTTATTTGTTCTAAATAGCGAATTCAGTCATAAATGCTGCGAGTCTTAGCAACGATTAATCACATATAGCATACGTGTTGTCTTCCTTGCGTAAAATGTAACAAAAACGGTTTCAAAGTTTCCAAATCATAGCATAAGTTCACACCTATTTATATTTCACGCTCGATTATATACCCATTTCAAAGACGAAAATAAATAAATTTCTGGTCGTTATATTTGAAAGAAAACAATCGTTCGTTTCTCATATTCCGTCTTTGCGTATTGCAGAGTTATCTTCTCTTGGGAGCAGGTATTGATTGTTACGTCATTGGTTTGTGTGAGAAAATTACGTCGTTTTCTCAAAAATTGATGACGTTACTCTCACAAACCAATGACGTACCAATCAATACCTGCTCACAAGAGAAGATAACTCTGCAATACGCAAAGACGGAATAAGGATGCCTTATGCATTTATAAGGATAATGTCCAATACTTACTGGGAGTCGGGGACATTTGGAAACGGTTGCTTTAATAAACCGCCGACAAGAATAGACGCCTCTGACGGTACACATAAAACAGCATACTGCATGTCTATTATTTGTTTATTTTCAGAGCTTTCTATACACTAAGACATGGAAGACAACCGCCAATATTATGCAGGGGCTTATCAAATCACTCATAGTGAGCACACGTTTCAATCTCTTTCCATGATATAATGAAAACATCAATGAGAACATAAAGAAGGAATTTCATATTGCTATGAATTATTTTGTGTATTTAAGCGAATTATCTGAGATAATATTGCTATTGAAGTGTTTATTGTTTCTTCAACATTCCTGAACGATCTTATATTGATTTGTGACAAGATATTCCAAAGACAATCCGAGGAAATAGAGACCAAGATTGCCACTCTTAACGTTCAAGTGATATTGATCCAGCATAGAACTAATCCACGGACCGGTGTCAAAATTTTATCCGGAAAGTCGCTTCCGATAGCAAGCACCGCATCAGGCTTCGGACATTTTCTATCGTGTCTTTACATACAATTAAAAATGATGAGTTTATTCTATTTTCTTTGGCAGGTAACGATATCATATACATTAGCATTGTGCACAATAAAACGTGCACAATAGAGTATGCAAATTAAGCTGATGTTGAGTATTATATTCAAAACAGTCAAGCTAATCAAACCTGGCGACTGGCTATTTGATTTACGTCGCATCAGGCTCCGACCGAGTTTTACACGTTTGGTGGAACGTTCAAAGGTCTGTAATAATGATATTATCATTGCACCCTTAGAGACTTCTGAGCCATAACTAATTATTAATGTTCTATCTATCTACAGTTATCAGAGGTTTCGGCAAATTTCCTTATCCGATATATATATAGAGAGAAATATTTTGATATTGAGGGGATTGATGTGTTGGTACACTATACACTGATATTCATTCAATAGGAAACTTTAAGCATAAATTTCAATTAGAACTAGTATGATAGCGCAATACTTATAGCATGGAAAACACTCCATATCAATATCTCTACAATATATACTTTTGCAGTATAAGTGATGTAGAATCTGCATAAATAACATTGCACAGAATAAATCAACATTTGGCACGAAAGAGGGATCTAAACAAAAGGGAATGCATTATGAACGCTCACGAAAACCTTCTGGCAGGACTAGGTGGCACGCAAGTTGTGTTTTTAGTGTCCATGTATAGGGCAAGATTTACACTAGGCGGATATAGATTTTACCAGTGATGGGTACACATTTTGTGGGGTTTTCTTTGTCTCGTTTTTTTTTTTGGTTTTGGCCTATGAAATCGTTTGTAAATTTCTAAATAGCACACAAATAAGTGGATATCGTTTATCATACACAAGTAGTCTTTCATAGCCCAACAACATACGCAAAAAATGTCTAAACAATACACAATTCACTAATGGAAATACTCTACCAGGTACTTAAAATTTCATTTAGGATGGCATACTTAGATCCCACGTAAATAATTAATATGACGAAGTCATAGTGCATTAGGGGAACACTAGTTTCATTTCTATTACCTGAAATATTTATATCAACCTGTCCAAAAACTGCACATACATCACATGAAAGCAGAGGAGGAGGATTTTTCTACTGAAGAAATAATGCATATTATTTAGGAATGCTAACAATCGACGAAATCGTGGCTGCCTTTCTTGTCTCCGATCCATACTAATAATACTAATATTACAATATATATATTGATAGAAAATTGTATTACCACTCCTCATAGTCCCGTGTGTATTACATACAATAACCTATATGTTTTAGCAATGACAAGCTTGTGTGTATTACATGGAGTTACCTATATATTTTAGCAATGACAAGATTGTGTGTATTACATACAGTTACCTATATGTTTTAGCAATAACAAGCTTGTGTGTGTTACATACAGTTATCTTTATGAAATAACAAGCTTACAGGTATAACATGGAGCTATCTTTATGAGATAATAATCATGTGCTTACAACACAGAATTATATTCACGCAGTAGGTATGAATAAGGTTACAATTTACATTAACTGATTGATTTGTGTGTGATCTTGTCGATCGCTACCTGAAGTATTTAAATCTGACAACGCCAAGCTTGCGTTTAGTTCACTTCACCTTTTCAGATTGACGTAATTTCTTTTACTTTGGTCTTTTATGGTATTTTATCACTCTATGTTGAATAAATTGGTTGGCATATACAAATATACTTATTATTCAAAATATATATATATACATATATTATGAGTAAGGTGTTATTCATTATCACCATTTCATGAGTTATTATTTTTAATATCTGCCGTAATAATAACGCACGAGAGCTAGTGTTACTTGTTAATATGTATGCGACTAGTAATAACGATTCTTACATTTTGTTATATGCGGTTGGTTTATGCCATGATATGTGTTTGTCCGTTTCAAATGAAAAAACAATCATTTAACAAAACAAAAAAATCAAAATGTCACAGCGAAAATAGCAAATGATGACAATATCAAGTGTAATGACTAACGCATAGGTTAACAGGTGGTTCTCAGGGGTTCTTCCATATCAACAATGCTAAAAAACACAATCAGCGACCTTCCGAAATGCTTCTAGATATTTGCAACAGCTGACAAGCCGGAAGATGAATCGACCAAACTCTCAGTCGTTTCTTGTTGAGTAAAGTGTATGACCAAAACATGTTTTACTACAGCGACCTCTGCTCCCTTTTTTACAGCAACATAACGTCAGTCTAATGGACACAAAGTTCCACTTCTGTGCGGAGTATTGCCGACGGCGTTTCATTTTTCAAATCCATTTAAAATTGCAAACAAAACCATTAGAAGCGCGGACCTCCCAATGACATGTCACGTGTAAATTAGAGAGGTAGACACCATAGCGTTAACACTAAAAGAAAAACTCGGATAGTCGCCAAAAAAAATAAGTATAATGTTAACGGGTGATATTCTCTACTTGATGCCTTAGTCGTGGTATTTTGGTACGGTACATGTTAGTACTCTAAAAGTCTGCATCAAATCCGCGCCATCGCATGTAGGCAAATAATATAAAGACTACATTCGTTAGATTGTGTTAGTCCTTAGGTCACCCCGAGGGTATCACTGTCATCAGAGGCGAACACCGAGAATGACAATGATATTCGAGGGCTGACCCGAGGCACTGTCACACTCTAATGTACGTAGTATTTATTTTATTATACCGAAAAAAAGCATGGCTGCTGAAACAAAACATATTCGCATATTCTTAATCTTTGTGCGGTCACTATTTTGCACTGTCACACACACTGTCACTCATTGCTAGGGCATTCGGAAGCACCCTTCCATTGACTCAATGTTAAAGCGAATTTAACAGTGTGAAATAAAAAAAAAATGATAAATCAGATTACAGGATTTTCACTAGAGGTATAATAAACACATACACAGTGTATACGTCCTTAAATGACATTAGCTGTTAATAAAATTCTAAATTCGATAAAAAAAACCCACAATAAACTGACTGGAAAGATCTTGCAGCGAAAGTTGTGAGAATATATTAACATTGGAATCATGCAATTCATCTAAATGCGGGTTAATTAATCATAATCTTCGAAAATGTTTCCTTACATTATCAGATGACAATTTTGAGGGGACGTAAAAGATTACCATTAATTGTCGATGACGTCACAGGTATGAATGATTCACAATGCTAGCTAAAATAAAGCATATTTTACCAGAATACGATTTTATGCCAACAAAACATACAATAACCGCGCAATGACTTCGTTCATGCATTACCTTCAATGGGAAATAACAATCTGCCCCTGACCCATATATTGACAGCTATGACGGGGTGTTAATGGATTCGGAGTAGAATTGAAAACACTGGGACTATCGATCGCGGCTCGTGATGTTAAAAGCCTGGACAGTTTAACAAGATTCACCAAATTTCCACGCAGCAATATTTTTAAATAAGGCAGAATTGCTTTAAAGGAAGTAACACAAATTACAGAAATAGATTTTCAAAACAACCATTTTAAGACAAACCTTGAAACATGGCCTTTTATTTAAGAAATTGAAAATGTCATTTTTTGAACATTCAGTTTTTGTATCTATTAATCTCATTAGGACTTCATATATTGAGCCTGGATGGCTTTACCAAACCGATTAAGCAGTGACATGCAGTTGGTATCCATATCGTTATTCAATAAACACCGTCCCACTCATAGACAGCTTGAGTTTCTTAGGCAAACATCCAATACAGGAAACTCATGTTTCATCATTAACAAGCTGTAATGAAAACATTGCAACTATTCCCCATCAACTTGTTTGCTAACTAATGGAGCTTGATTTTTCGTCACACATTACCCAACAGAAGCGCCCCCTGTCGGGTCAAAAGAGCCGTGCGTGAAACCACAAGCCGCCAGTTAAGTGTCGACAGTAATGTTTTAACTATTTTAATGAATATTAATCTGTAACATCCTCAACTGTCCCTGACAATGTTTATGTCAATTTAAATACAGAACGACTTATGATTGAATTACCCGCAAAATCGCGGGGCTGGCGGGAAAAGTGGGAAAGAAAAAATCCTTCTGTCCTCAAGGTCAGGAAATACCAAAGTCCTTAAAGTGCCTCGCTTTTAGATTTGGTGTTGATTGTCGACCCAGGTGATGCAAGCAATGGGTTCAGTACCAAGGCTGTGACACATCAAAGTCCTTTAAATGGTAGTTGATATTCCCTGCTTAACGTTCAGCATTTAGGGTTATTGCAGCAACTGGTTCACCCGTTGTCAGTATCATGTCATATTAACAAAATGTATTTGTTTTGTGTGTGTATGAATAATTTAGGATAATACTAAAAACATTGCTTTATCTCTGCGTATTACACAGTATTGTAATATTGACAACCTCAGTAACAGCAGTTCCGATTTTTATTGATCTTATGGAACCATAATGCTACGATTTAAAACAATGGTTTTCTTGAATTATAAAGAACCCTGCATTTTTTTTTTTGTATTTCGAGTTTGCAAGTGTATTAGATCATAATTATTATTGTTAGCAAAAACATCATTGTTACAACTGCAACTATGTTTATAATTTAGGACAGCTTGCCGATTTCAAAATGGAAGTCCAAATAGTGAACAATAACAAAAAAAGGCATTCATTAAGCGTTATAACTATTAATTATTCTTCCCAAATGAGTCGGAATTATAACGCACATTTTATCAATTTAGCGATTTTTTATTTCAGTTATTTGCAAGCTTTAATTAAATTGCATCGTGTTTCATCGATAAGCTCCTTTTGCCGATACGATTGTAACTATATTGTATACAGTTACAGAGACCGACGTGCAATATTTAACACTGGGTGGCTCGGCAATGCTTTCTTGACACGAGTCAATGTCACCCCTTTGATTCTTATGGATAGAAATCATAAGTGAATGTATCCTTCGCTTTGGATGTAGCGTGCTGTGCTATCAACTGTACTCTGATGTAAATAGTATAGACTCTCTCATGTTTAGATATTAATTTAAAAAAATAATAGGAACAAAGATATTAGAGGACCTTTCATAAGTTATGTTTTAAAAATCCAAATATTGAATGTGTTATTGTACATGGATTCTAGACAAATATTATGATGTGCTTGATATCAAAGCCATTGTTTTATGAAATTGATTTCGCATTTGTTTTAATATCTACGTGAGATTGGTCGAAACTATAAATTGTTGGTGTGCTTGCTTTATGGTGATAGCACGGATCTGATGCCGACGTTATAGTGCTATCTCACTGAAATGCCATGCCAAAGGCACCAAGAACAGCATTTTGACGGTCACATTATAATATATATATCACAATGTGACCGTATAGGTCTACCAGTGCTTTTAAAACCAATGGTGCAAAGCATCATTAAATAAAAGTTGACAACGGTTGAACCAGTTGTTGTCATTCTCCTTAATGCTGAGCATTAAGCAAGGAATACTAACTACCATTTTTAAGGACTTTGCTATGTCCCGGCCTGGGGACAGAACCCATTGCCTTCCTCACCTGGGCGAACGCTCAACAATTAGGCCAAAAGTGAGATGTTGCCAAGCAAGGCGCTAGGCAATTAAAGGTAGTTAGAAGTAGTAAGAAAGATAGAGATTCCAAATATTGCAATAGGCGCAGCAGATTTTTGTGTCGCTTTTGTGTCCCCAAATAGAGGACACAAAAGCAAAGCCCCAATTATAAAGAGGGATCCCAAAATAGTCGCCTCCTACGATACACGCAGTGGGTAACAGCAGGTGTATTCATTTCCCGATCCCAAGTAATTAAATTGTCTCAAACAAAGGCTATTTGATAACTAGATTCATGGACATTTTTCATTTTACCATGTGGAAATGTACGCCTTTTTGGGCGCTGCACTTGCTTACAAAATTCAAATTTTTAATAATGATGTTTATTTAATAGTAATGTTATGTTCTACAGTTTAGTTGCATGACGCTTCCCGTGGTTATAACAACGAATATGATGCTGATCTATATACTTAGAAGAAAAACAACAAGTTTACGAAAATGTTATGCTAGAAGAAAAAGGGCTTTTGAGAATACAATGCATTATCATGGATGCGATATATAACGTGAATCATTATATCAAGTTCACAATGTGACCGTATAGGTCTACCAGTGTTTTTAAAACAAATGGTGCAAAGCATCATTAAATAAAAGTTGAAATAGATATTTGTATTTCTACTTGACATTTCCCATCAATTACACTCGTTGTAGAACTGAAAGTGATCTTAACAATTTAAGATAGGAGCACAGCGTCAATATAAATGTTTCATTTAGCAGAAAACATCTCCCTTGTTTCTGTATAGATATGCTGTGAAGGAACGTTGGAAGGATCCTTCATTGAATTTCAAACCAATCTTTTAACATATCACTCTAGCCGTGTTACATATCAACATGCTCAAAACATATAGTACCAGACATATATCTAAAGGCATAGTTTTGTCGAGGAGTGCCAGTATACGCAATGAACGTCATAGGTACGGCACAGGCTGGGGTGAACTATGCAGACTAATTTTATCAGTTTTATCAGATCTGTATTCAAGGGAAAATGTGTGCTAACATTCTAGGGAATGAGCTATAGTTACGTTTGGCATTTGTCATGAATTACATATTGTTATTGTAAAAAAATGTCTTATTGCAGTCACAAAATAAAATAAATTATTTTAGAAATATATACATTTAACGTTTAAACTAATGTAGAGTCCATAATGTGTTCTAAACGAGATACAATTGATTTACTACACAACGCCATATATGTGTAAAAGCTGAAAGGAATTGAATTCAAGATTCCTTCTGATTTCATTTTGGTGTATTTATCTAATGATAATACATATTTATAGTCCGAACCGGTACCATCGGCGGCGCTAAAACATTACAGGGGATGCTATTTGCGCTGATACAACTTACAGACGGTGTAATGTAAGCACGCAATGCTCAGTCATGGCGCCAACCTGAGGCAGTGTCTACAGTTTCAGATCTAGACCGCGATTGTTACTGAACTTGCGTGCTGTTGTAAAATCTATCTCATTTATGTTGTTCCGTATCTTTGATATTGCATTTGTTTGATGTTTTTCTTTTTTATTATATACATGTACGATATGAAATTTATTTGTCGCGGATTATAAACCTAGTCAAAGACATGTTTTAATAGTCTTGACTTTATGTCACAATCATAAAATACAAGTTTGAGTTTTCAAGTTTTTGTAATCTCGTTTGAGCAATGGGACAAGCCGTAATATTCACATTTGACTTATTATTTATTTAAAATTAATCAATATTCATTAACTGTTTTAACAGTAGCTCTTACAGACTGTATTAACGACATTTTGACACCTAGCATTACCGATGAGACCTAGAATGACGTTATAGCTGTATGATGTAGCGTGACTCATTTTTGGCCAACTGCATCTAATACAACTGGTGTAATCATTATAATTAAAAAGCTCTTTTTTTCAATTTTCATGCTTGTATGCCGGCATTTACATTGAAAAAAATGCCGTTCAATCCTTACATTTACACTTTCAATTGGTAGTTAGTATAGAACCAAACAAAAGTATTCCCCTATGTTTTCGACATTTAAGTGTTCCTGGAACACTCTGACGTCACCAAAATGTTAACTTCTAACAGTTGTCTCATGTTAATCGAGGCGGGAGAAAACAATCAAAATCACTGACCCAACTGTGTTCATAACTCTATGAACGCATTTTCTTTTGGTGACGCTTATAGAGAACTTGCAGTGGAAATGCGAATATTTAACGTTAAATTAATATTCGATCAAAACGCATCGTATGGAGTTACGCATAGAAAAATACAGAAATATGCCATTATGAATCAATGTTTATTTAACCAATCAAAAGTAATAAAGGAAAAAAAAACACTTTATGTGACTTGTCTACTTAAAGCGTTATAAGAATCCGCTCCTAAGCATGTTATATTTCCAATTTCAGCAAACGATCAACAAATTGGTCATGACAATTGTTTTGGTACACTTTGTTCAAGTGTGTTCGCTATTTATTTGTTTTATTTGCTTATGCTTGTATCAATGATGATTAATATGTGTTCGTGACAAGGACGTGCTATAATGACGTATACCATTTAACATTATCTTAAATCACATAATGCTATTATTTGAGCCTCCGGACCAGTAGCACCGACAATCAAGCGACAACGGTTTTTCAGGATATGTAAACATTCGTAAATCTCATACACTGCAAAGGTACTTTATGTTCTTAAAGTGAAGCGCATTTTCATAGATTTTAACTTGTAAGCGCATTGATGGATTGGTAGTTGGTGCTATCCTATCATTATCTAAGGCCATTTAAGGATGTGTCTCCATGTGAATTGCGTGCATGTGTGTATGTGTGCATGTGTGTGTGTGTGTGTATATGTGTATGTGTGTATGTGTGCATTTGTGTATGCGTGTATGTGTGCATGTGTGTATGTATGTGTGTGTATGTGTGTATGTGTGCATGTGTGTATGTGTGTATGCGTGTATGTGTGCTGAAGGCAAGGTATGTCGGTGTAACAGCCTCCTTGAAATAGCGCGGATATGATATCGACTTTATAGTGCTACCTCACTAGAATACCCCGCCGAAGGAAACCGGCATTTAGCCCTGTCTCATTATACTGACAATCGGTGAACCAGTTGTTGTCATAACCCTTAATGCTGAACATTAAGCAGGGAAAAACTACAATCAATCGAAATATTCAAAAGAAATCAATAAACAGACAATGAAACGATAATTTAGCGCATTTTTTTTAAACGCGTTACTACGATTACTGCTGAAACTAAGTACGATTTTGATATTTTGAAGGTTTTGGTTCCAATTTAAACAATATTTTATTCAATAATTGCACTGACATTGCTATACATAGAATTGTATTACTTGGATGGGAAACAATATTAGAGCATTCATAAAATATGTATGTGAAATATAATTATATCAAAAAATTATACACATTATATATTTCGTTAGGTATACCTTTAACCTTTTAATAAATAGGTGGTTGACGCAACTCGCCAACAGTTGACAGTTGTAGCTCCTCCTTGTTTCATTATAGTTAGCTAAAACGCCAAAGAGATGAAGGCAATGTACAACCGTTGCGTAGGATTCCCCCTAGAAACACACCAGACTGAGAAACATCTATGACAGAGATGAAATGCATTATATTCACAACAGCAATATTATATTTTATAAGCAGTTGTGTTGGTCACAAAAGATAGACTTGTATAGCTCTCGTTTGATGACTAGTAATACGACCTGCGGCATTTTCGCGAGAGAAACTCATCAATGTCTGAACTAAAACAATCCTTAACGTACCTTAGTCCCGTTATGACGTCAATATTTTACTATACGATCGATATGACAGTTTCTCCTATTTGTATATGCACTCATACCGTTCCCTGTTTGATGAAAAGAAATGGAGAAAAACATCACAATATCAGAATCACACGAGTTCCTTCTCGTTACTAAGGTTTCCTCCCACATTAATATCCCCGCACGCTAACAAAGTCAAACAAGAAAGATTAATAAAACTGGTAATAACGTGTTTCATAACTGTTGTAAAATAAAGTAACTTGTTTCATAACTGTTGTAAGCGTTAGGAGGGTAAAAATATTGCAATATTAATTTCATCGAAATTCGAGAAATGTTATGTTTTATTGTTTCTTTGAAAATTGTTTTGTTTTTATAACAATAACCGTCATTTTACAGAATAAGTAACACTCGTAGATGTTTTTTTATTCACCATTTTGATTTGTTTTCTGGTATTTTGTTCACATGTGTCTGTACACTTCTGAAAACTGTATGTTTTTTTTCTTCTTTCTCTCTTCCTTACGGTCTTCGTAAAATGCATTATACATCAAGCTACAGTAATAGGTCGGTTAAGTTGTTCGCGTGTGTTTGGTATATGGTGATACTACTAGAAAAAAAACACCAACATATCTCTCCGTTCCCTAATCCAACAACGTCGCTCCATAATTGTGAAATCCCGCTTTTGGCAAACGGCAAACACTCCTGTCACCACGTGACGACGAGACAGGAGAAAAAAACTCCGAATCTTGGCTGACACGGCTTACAGGGTGTCCCCGACAGCGAAAAATCGATCAACCGAAATACAAGTAAAACTGCAAATTCATGTGACAAACATATAGCCTTTTTATTCTGATCTGTTTTATACTATTCATTTATCCACCTCGATTTATTTTAATCATACTGCAAATAATTATATAGTTCCTGATCATGATATATTTCAGAGCATTGTCTATACGTAAATCAAATTCATATATATATATATATTTTTAACAGTTCTCTTTTTATATCGATGTTCGAGATGGAAAAGTATAACTTTAAGCTTATAAAGGATGTTGATAAATAATAGTGGTTCTTAACTTGTTGGTATCACGATTCACTTCAGCTGTTTAACACCGAGACATTTAATTTAAATCAAATTCATGACGTTCAGTTATCACCTAACAGTGATAAAAACGTCGAAACAGAAATATACTTATCACGAATTCACCAGTTGTTTTAATTAGGTGATTTTCGAGAGTTGATTTGGAGCTCATGGTCCATTGTATGGCTGTTTCTTCCACTGTAACAGCACATTAAGTCTCCTCACACATTTGTAAGTCTGACAAAGGAGATAGTATACGTTTTTTTTTTGTTTTTTTGCAAACAAATTATCAAAAACCTATTTCAACTGCGAAGGCCATGTTATACGGTCGCCTTATTTTGACAACAAAGAAACTGGTTTCTGAAAGTCACATCACAACAATCGAATAGTGATAACAGAGAATAAGAAAAAGGTATATTGTGGTCCCTTTTGTTCTGGCAATGGTTGACTAAAGGCCTGATAAGACCGCAAATATTACTAGTGTGACGGAATGATAAATATTAAGAAGTGGCAGGCTAAATAACAAGCCTGGTGACAGAACGTCACATCCCTGTTACAAACCAGACCCCGGCTGAACTCGGTGCCGATAGAAATATGAGTTGGTTAACTCCTCTGCCCTTGCTAAGATGCTTAAAACCTGTTTAACTTTCTGATATTATGATTACTTGGAATTTCACAATGATAGAAATTTCGTATTAATATTTCCCATGCGTGTTCATTTAAATTATTTCCTATTTAATGACAGTGCGATTTTTAGTGAATATTCTGTTAAGATGCATATAGAATATTTAGAAATCGGGCACTAAGCTTGTCATGCTTGGAAGACACCAGCTGTGGATTATTTATAGCTGACTAATCAATGAAGCTGCCCACACAATAAATATATTGATTGGGAGGATACAAGTCTGTCCTAGAACCCTGACAGTAATTCTTTGTCAATAAAGACAAGTTTCTCCAGCAAGAAAGATATTTTGCAGTAAATTATTTCCGTCTTTATTCAAGGACTAACAATAAATAACTATACATATATATTACGGCTTATTAAACCCCGCCAAAGCTGACACACCATTCTCCCGTTTATTTGCCTAGCAGAAATAATTAACAGGGATATCTTTACACTGTTTTTCCATCAATTGAACGTTTGTACATGTTCACAAAATGTTTATAAATTTCAACACGCAGAACTGTTCTATAATTTGCCTTCCGTCGAATAACACTTTTAAAGTGTTATTATTAATCAGGATTCGTTCCCAGAACGAACGACAGTACCATCACAAAATGTTGACGTGTTTTTTGCTCGATTTTGTTTTGGTCTTAACGTCCTTGCAACAGTTATTATAAGAGGACGGCTATCTCATAAAGAGTAACATACCGTACACACAGTTTTTTTATGTATTGTTTTACGGCACATCGACATTTTGAGTTTGATTGCTTTTATTTTGTTTAACATCATATTTACAGCTAAGGTCATTTGAGGACGTCCCGTCATGTGTGGTGTGCATTTTTGTATGTGTGCCGGATACAGGGTATGTTGGTGTACATGCCACCCTGTGAAAGCGCACATCTGATGCCGACTTTATAGTGCTATTTCACTGAAATACCATGCCGAAGGCACCAATCACAGCATCCCGCCAGTTCACATTATACTGACAACGGGTGAACCAGTCATTGCAATTAGCGTTAATGTTGAACGTCAAGCAGGGAATAACAACTTCCATTTTGGACAATTTGAGTCATTTTGGGCCCAATATATATATAAAAAATAGTCATTCACAAAAAACTAATGTACACACAGGTGGTAGCAACCTTAATATTTGGCGACAGATACAGCTTACACTCGGTAATACAGCAGTTTCGTCCTTCTAGGACTCATTTGTGATAAAAGGAGGGCAAAACGTTGGAAATCCAAAAGGTGCGTACAATAAATTACTTGATTGTGAATTTGAAACAAAATTAAAGAAGTGTAAATTAATTTTAGATTTTAGAATTTGTAACGTGTTCATATTATGAACCATGTCATTACTCAAAAAGAAAAGAAAGAGTAGAGAAATGTGAAAATAAAATATACAGACCACAAGTGTTTAATGGGGATAGCAGATACATTTTGGTCTAGCAGACGACACCGCAGAAATACCAAAAGCTGCAAGGTGGCCCACTTCAGCCGACTTTATTTATTTATGCTTTTAGTATGACGATACAATATTGATTTTGAATAAGAATTGTCTATCATTTCTGAAATAAAAATGTTGTATAACATCAGGGCCTTTCTTATTTTGTGATGTTCAGATAGATCCATGAATAAGACATCTTTATGCTCGTAAGTATATGTAAGTTGTCTATTTATTTAAACTATAAGTACACAGCAGCCCCATTTCTCATCTCTAAAAGTGACGGGTCTTGCGATGTATTGCCTATATCCGTCTCCCTTCTTTCCCCTGTACACAGAGGAGAACATAAACGGATCGTTACAATGGATATATGTCCATATTACGGGGTAAATGGACACTGTTAGATTGTATATAGATGGTCTGATCGCGTGCCAAGTCCGAGTACTTTCTCCTCTCGTGAATAATCAATTAGTCAATGGCTATCAAACAAGTGACCGTAGGTTAGATGACTTAGCCGCACAAACCGAGATGACCAGGCGATCACAGATGGATATCAGAGGGATATTATCATGACGTAAACATAAGAGCATCGTGTATCAACAGTTAAGCGCGAGGTTCTACGTTATACACCTACATTGCACGCTGAAATGTTACCATAGTTCAAGACCGCATTGACTAAGAGAAACATTGGCAAAATAATGGGAAAATAATGCTCTTTCGGATAAACTATAGCATAGATAAATATATTTAGGTATATACAAAAGTATTAATACCTTAAGGTATATATAAGAACGGTATCTTGACTTCTTCGTTTGGCCTTGATTGGGTGTAAATAATCATATATTAATTCCCCACATAAATTTGAATGTCCTATCGACCGCTAAGGTCACTTAAGGCTTCCGTGTGTGTTATGTATGCGTGCATGTGTGTATGTGAGGTTACGTATGTTGGTGTTATTGCCTCCTTGTGAAAGCACGGATATGATGCTGATCATAGTCGGTGCATTCTAGTTTCTCCAGGCGCATTTGCTTCAAATCAGCATATTCAGTTGTAGAGTATTAATCTGCAATTTGTTGACCACAAGCGTAACCATAACGGTGATCTATATTTTAATGACCTATGACCTATGACCTATGGTTCTTTCCCCCCACCTGCAGGAGTCATTGTACTTTGGTCAATAACATGTAAGCAATGTCACGAAACTATGGACAACGTCGTGCTAACGTATATGGATATTGCGATTTCAATATCCAGTTGGGAAATACTAAATAGCATAATTTTCGGGCAGCTTCTACTCTTAGCGCTGAATAATTTAATGTTAGAACAAGTTTAAACAGCATCCGCAGCTTGTCAGATAAAGTCATCGCATAAGCGTCAAGACCGAATACCTGGGGGAGGTAGCAGAATTTATAGCACACTAATTAAACACTCCACTATGCATATTGACACAATTTAAGTTCGTTCGAAATGATCTGTTAAAAAATAAATTCAAAATACACTATTTGAAAGCAAGCTTTCAAAAATACTAGGAATGCGTAGTCATCAGTACAAATGAAAGAGCCGACTTAACCACACCCGAGACTCATTCTACCGATTGAGTTAAAGTTAAGGGAAAAAAGTCCTTTAGCTCAGTCAGTAAATTGCACATATAGTTTTGACAACTGTAAGAAACTGATATTCAGACGGGCGATGATCACAGCCATTCTATCGGAGGTGAAGTTTTCCTTGGCTTTAAGTTGAACCCATGACTACTGTTATTCTTATCGGGTTTTAAAGCTTTCGCAACAGCAAAATTGATGTGAAAACTGGGACCTAGAGAAATACTATCAAAAGGAAAGAGAATGTAGGCCAAAGTATTGCCATGGAAACTAAAAAATTAACACCTTATTTGTGAAAAGTGTTTGTTTTGGGTTTAATGTCAGCGCCACAGCTTTGGTCTTGTGTAAACGGTTGCGCAGTGAGACACCGACTGAAAGGAGGGTATACGAAAGAAAGGTATCGCTATTACTTTTAGTATATGGATGGACTTGGAAATGTATGTGTCATTCATTCTATCAAGTGACACTGACAATTCCAACCTGCTACATCTATAAGTTTTTTTTTTTACTTTCTTAAATTTAGAAATGGTGATTTCGGTGTTTTTAAAGTACCTTTATATACAATGTACATTATTGCATACGAGCCTTCCTTTTTTCATTCCGTAATCTTGATCAAAAAATTGTTCCAAATAGCACAGTTGTGCGGAGAGAAGCGCACAACGGGGCGAACGATTGTTAACTCGCACAGTTGTGCGCACCATTTGTGGACGGTGTGTGAACGATGTGTGCACGATGTTCGCACGGTGTTTTTGGTGCGTTGTGCGGTCACACAACTGTACCTAGATTTATATAGTGACCGCTAAAGTGATTCGCCTTATTGCGGTGATTAACACAGATTCCCTAACAAGAAAGAAGAAAGAGCAAGAATGGTACAGCCATATCATGTCGAACTAAAGCCAACAAATGTACGTACAAATTGACGTACAGAATGGTAAAATAGTGACTAATGAGTGTCTTATTCGACAAATATGTTATTCGGGTCATTGCGTATCAATAGGTTAGATCGTGATAGACATTTAAAAAAAAATCATTTCAATTAACGCGGAATATTTTTGACATTTGTAGTTAGAGTAAATACTCAATATTGTAGTCGTTACCATGCTAAACATATTATTTGATGATATATAAATTAAACTTACATTTTGGCAACTATTTCCTGTTTTGGTACATGTATCTAAATGATGTGATCAAGTCCTGACTCACTTCTAATAGCATGAACTTACAGTCTACCTTAACGAACTTGTCACTTTTAATCTTTCAGGCGAGGCCAATTTTTTTTTCTGTATCAGGAAAAATCAAATTACAAATGCTTCATGTTTATCTTTTTTCATAGAACATTTGAATATGTTTTTTTTGTTTTTCATTACATTTGTACTTTTTCATTCCTGAGTGAGGTTCAAACGGGTTTGTCTATATGGTTGTGTGTCAGCAAATACACCTCGATCTGCTGGAAAGCTCAGTTTCAACACAAGGCGGCAGGACCCACTTGTGGTAATTGGTCGGAAATAAAAACAACTATTATATTCTTTCCCTTAATAGTTGCAGTACGCCTTTCAAAGCATCTTCAGACATATAAGATACAGGAAGAATAACAAACATAGCTTAGGGAAATCTTCTGGTATTACCAGGGAACGTCTGGAAGTCTCCAATACATGCTTATCTTCTGTTTGGTGGCGTCTCCACCTGCCCAATTTAATTGATACAATAAAATATTATCAAACTCACATATACCATTTACGGGTTACTTGAGGTAGAAAACCCAGCTTCGGGTCATTTTCACGATGACGTATGTTCTTTTGACATTTTTTTATAGATTTTAGTTTCATTGCTGGGATAGGTCTATGATGTACAACTATTGCAAATGAGCTTCAGACTTCCTATACGTATATACGTGTAGGTTTTTGCTGATTTGAAGAGTTCCCGTGGATCTAATTACCAGAAGCAGACGATGTCGAGAGACTTCAAGTGTAATAAAACGCGACCATTTCGAGAGGTGCTGACGGTACTCCATATAGAAACGGGCACGGCAAAGCACTTCAAACATAAACATCCGACATGTTCCGAATCTTCAGTAAGGAAGGTTCTGAATGTTGATACAATGAATGTGCCCATGTGTTCCGAAAGCTACACAGAAGGCGCTAAATGTTTTTCTTATATCTAGACCTAGTATTGCGTGTTCTGATCGTCTACGATAAATCTGATATGATCCGAAAATTGCAACTGTAGTTTTAGTATAAACTTTGTGTTAAGTACCCAATAAGGAAATTCTGTAGTTTTATTCATGGTGGTTAATAAGTAATATTGAAAGCACTAGCTAAGAAGTATTAAAGGCAAAAATTCAAAATAATGTTCGCTGTTGTAACAAACGGCCTGCATTCAATCTACTGATTCAAATGCCATTACTGGATGTTTTGCATGTCCTGAAATGCTTTCCACATTTTATGATAAAATTGGCCTTAAACCAGTTTCTGATCATATGTATGATCACACACAGCTAGGAAGGCAATTTATTTCAATCAGGTAAGAAATTGTATTGAACGATTATTTTTTACGCTGGCAATATATTGGTAAATTAGATCAACTAGCAACATTGCATATCTAAGCAATTGCGAATTTATAAGCCGATGATCTGGCATCGCCAGGTAAGATAGTTATTCTTTCGTTACACCAAACGACTGTATGAAATCATCAAGACGGTTTAAACAGAATGAGCAAGAGAAAATATAATCCTGAAAAAAAGTAAACGTGTTCACCCGGTCAAGGTTGTAATGTATGTACACATATGTACATCAGTTCCTTAATAAAGTGATATTTTTTCTGAAATAATCGTCATTGGTCAATCAAAACACATCTTCACAGTGAAATCTGCAATAAATATATCTCTTCAAGTGCATGAAAAGGATAAATTGCGTGGACTCTCGTTATATCCTAAAACTTTTGTATTCAGATAGATTTTAGATTTTCTAAGACATGCTAGATGCTATTTATAAATATTAGATATCATACTATCGAAATGTTACTTTTTTGAAATGTCGTGTAGAAACGACCTTGTGAGAACGATGTTCCATTGTACAAAAGAAAGGTTCCTACCTTTTTGGATGAGGAGAGCCTTCTTGGACTATCGTTTATCGTGAAACTATTGTATTCAGATATATATTTTCTAAGACATGCTAGATGCTATTTATAAATATTAAATATCATCATATTTTCTCTGAATGTCGTGTAGAATCTACCTTGTGAACACGAGGTTCCATTGTACAACAGAAATGTTCCTACCTTTTGGATGAGCAGAGCCTTCGTGCCGCCCAAGATGCCTTTCTTGAAGAGCTTCATGTCGTCCGAGCCGTTTGGCGTTTTCGCTGACCCGTTTGGACTTTTCTGGCTACTCACGGTGTCCTTACTACTTGTCATTGTTTCCATAGACATGCTCCGTTCGGATTTGATCCCATTTTTGTCCAGCTGTTTGGGGCTTGTTGGGAGTGTCTTTTTAGGAGTACACTTCCCTGTATCCCCGATACGTTCCCCTCCTTTACCTTTAGATTCCTTTGGTTCTTTATCTTTTATAGACCCCACTCCAGAACCCCATTTTCTCGGAGATCCCTCCGATGGTACCGCATTCAACTGAGTTGAGACATATGTTGTCGGTTTTTGTTCGGCAGTCGGTGTTCTATCGTCGTCTTCCTCTATGTTTGGTTTAGTTCCACGATTTTCATCCAGATGTCTTTCAAGTTTTTCTGACAATTTATCCATGGACGATTTTTGGGATGACAAAAATTCTTCATTTGCAGATAAATATATATCGAATCCACTCAGAGAAGTAAACGGTGTTTCATAAAGTGTGGACTCCAATGAAGGCGCCATCGACATGTTTGCGGAAGAAAGGGCCGCGTCATAATAGGATGAACCACGTGACAAATGTGAACCGGAAATCGACGATCGAAGATTTTCATCAACATGGGGTCTTTCGACTTGGTTAAAATCATCCGTTTTAGACATCTTGACTTCAATTAAATAGGGATGATGCAATAATTGCAGCTAAGTCTGATTATATTAAACACCACAAATGAAGAATGAAGTTGTCGATGCTATTCTTTTTTACACAACGAATTTACCAAAAAACTGAGAATGTTAGTTTTACCGTTTAGGTATAAATTCAAAATGAAATGAGGAAATTTTTCAGGAATGATATAATTTTAAACTCATTCAAATATCAAAAATACAAACATGAATTGCAATTTCACAACCCTTTCTCCAGATGTGAGGAAATAAATTGATATGTCAGTTTGTTATCGTTGATTAACCTGCGATATGTTTTCGATTTCGACGATCCTGATATGCTGAATTGTAGGTTTAAACTCACATATAAAACCTCTTAATCCGAGGTTGTATTCTATTACAATATTCAAACATGTGAAATGATTAAAATATCAAACTTATAGTTTGTTTGCTGCGGAAATGCTGCACAAGAATATCCTTTGGCGATAATTCCAAAACACAAACGGGCTTGTTATTTGCTCAAAGACATGTGACACAATATATCGTTATATTCTCGTCACATCAGAAATCCAAATGCGGAGACATTACCGTGAGGCTATCGATACTACGCGTTGAGAATTTATACGACACCAGCTGGTCCACAACTCTGCCTGCCAGATCCATGCAAGCTGGAATGAAATAAGAGAATAGTTTTAGACATAATAAGAGGCACCAGGGAATGAGTATGTGTCAAAATAAAAATAATGCACAAACCTTAAAATATTTCTGACATTTTCGTAGATATAATATTACATCTTCATGATTTCATCACAAATACCAGACAAATTAAAATGATATATTAGTCGTATGCATATATACGATTGACACGACCATTATATAAATGCGTCATAAACCCCTCTTTTATTGAGAGCAGTTTTCTCGGAGTATACGGAAACCCATTTGTATCATATTCCTGAATTTATTCCCGTGTGCATGAAATGTTTAGTATGAATGTTACATACAGTTGTATGGTGTGAATG
Organism: Mizuhopecten yessoensis; assembly: GCF_002113885.1. Classification (NCBI taxonomy): domain Eukaryota; kingdom Metazoa; phylum Mollusca; class Bivalvia; order Pectinida; family Pectinidae; genus Mizuhopecten; species Mizuhopecten yessoensis. The sequence goes on from NW_018404667.1 coordinate 784,115, forward strand.
AAATGTTTAATATAAGTGTTTCTATACGGATGTATGAAGTGTATGATTTTTTTCATATAACTGTTCTTTACAGGTGTATGAAATATTTGATATGCAAGTTCTATGCAGATCTATGGTGTGTATGAGTATATATGAAATGTTTGAAATAAATATGTCATAGATTAGCATGCTCTGTTATGATCATGATAGTACACACGATCAGTAAGTCAGATTAATATTCTCTACAGACCCAATACTTAGAAAACTGGGTATATGAAATGAGTATGGTTAAAATGAAATGTGTATGGTTAACATGAAATGAGTATGGTTAACATGAAATGTGTATGGAATGTTTAGGATGAGAGTACTGTGAAGTATGTTATAGTCTCCCAAATATTGTCATGTGTATATGTGCTTTGAAAAACTGAATAAAAATATAAATTAAAAAAATAAAAACCTGAATTTATCGTTAATGATTGTCGGAATGTGATTGTCGGAACTGTAAGATAAGCTTTACTTGATAAAACATTATATTAACATCACGTGTCCGTTGTTATCAGCTCAAGGGGTACTAAAATCAGACACCATGCATCTTTCCTAATATAATTGTATTACCCCTTGTAATTTCCCCAATGATTGTGTTCGGTTTTTTTAACAATTTATGTATATATCGAAATCTGATATTGATATACATCAGGATGTATAATCCGACTAGCGATGGTTGTTGACAATTATGTTTAATATGACGCAAGACTTTTCCCTAGAAACACCTATGGTATACTGGTATACTGTCGAAACATACCAGAGGGACATTCTATTTAGGGAGTGACGGAGGGAGGGAGGGGTATGACATTATAAGCTGGTAAAAAAACACATATTAACGAACGAACAATGCATGATTGATATATAGACAGCCAGATAAAAGAAAGAATGAACGGTTGATGATAGAAAAACGAAATAAATGAAAAGCTCCAAAGATTTGATAAAACAAACATAATTAGTAATCACCTCACGGCTAGACATATATATAACTCATCAACAGTATGTTGCTGACGTCATAAAATGATGACATATAACCCGTTGTTACTAAATGTAAACGATCGCATAGTTTTAGGAAAAAACTTGAATATCCAACTGACTATTTAAGCAAGTGGAACAGACATACATGTGCGGAGGTGTCCCGTCGTGTGGTAGACTGTAATGTCCAAAAGTATTACCTCAAAAAGGTCACGTTATTAATTTGGACGTTTCACATGTATGTTTTTGATAAGTTCCATTTACCACAAAGTGTAAAAAACCAGACAAGCAGAACAGAAGTACTTGACAGGTCATACAGGACCGTATAATATAACACTTCAAATCTATTTTTGGTAACAATAACATAGACCTGTGTCCATGTTGGATTTTTGATTCAGGTAATAAAGCGTCCATGATATCCATCAAATAACATAACCGCTAAAATGAATGTTGTTTGGCTACAGATGTCAATAAAAATCATAACCCCTATTTGACGTGTAGCTACAAAGACAGTCACATCCTCCTAAGAAATATTTAAACCCCTTTTGCGAATCTTCATGAAAGAGTGTACTACTTTGTAAAACATCAGACCTCTAAATTCTGAGATAATCTCTGGAAACAAAGGTTTGGACAGAAAGACAGACAGATATACAGACTCAGTGAGGCCACCTGCATCTTTAATGCGGAGCAAATACCATAATAATCTTTGCCAATATTTCATTGCATTCAAAAGCACCGAAATATTTGTTGTAAGGAGTCCCGTCTTACCGTTTGCTGACGCGCACATGCGCAGATGTATGGTATATGGTTACATAAACGATATTAATTTAAGGATAGATGCATTCTTGAATTCATTCTGCATAAAAGCCATCAAGTATATGAGGAATAATAAGACAGTAGTAGGTTTAGACTAACCATTACTGGTCAATACTGGAGATAGATGATATACTCGTAAAAACACACTAACTGTTCATCATTTACCGCTCATCTGACAGACGGGGTCAGACAGAAGCTTAAAAAAGTCAGACAGACGCTTAACACCAAGGGTTAAACCGGGGGTCTAAACTTTAACATATGACATGGCAACGGTTGTTAACGACAAGAGCCTTTACTCCAAGCCTACTTACCCTACGTTACTGATCTTGTTAAATCATTGATGTATGACGTTCTTTGTAAATCTGTCTGTAAACGGATTATTATCGAACGTACTGTAAATAAACTGGAATTATGCCACTCGGGTACGGCTATCATTTTACATTTTTATGGTTTTAACGCCATTTCCAAGAGTTCGTGGATGAAAAGTCAACCCACACGGCATCGTGTTTTAGAATATATAATTAATTTATTATTGTTTAATCGACAATGATAACCTTCTTTCACGTAGCGCCAATCAATATTGAAAATGACCTCAAAAAAAAACCTTGAAGAAATCTAAATAAAATTGACTCGAAGAATAAGGTATATTATATATATTTTGTGAAAGAGATGAATTCAAGTTACTTTTTGGTTCCGTTATATTTTACCTAACAGGGCTTAAAGTGTAATTTAATGTACTGTGTGCAGGTATGTATCTGTGTGTACATGTGTGTGTGTGTGTGTGTGTGTGATGGAGGCAGGGCATGCTGTTGAATGCAGATAATCATACATATATATATGACATCACATGTCATCACGTGCTTATTTGATATCTGCGCATTCGATCAAATAAAGGGAACAATATGTGTCACACTATGACGTTGGAGGAAGAAGTATAATTACTTATATCTCTTTATGTTTAGGGATACACTTATCACGATGACATCACTAATTGTATACCTATATAACTAAAAGTTGCTTCTAATTAAAAGGTTTGGTTCGGATCGGTTATATTTTGTTTAATGTCCTATTTACAGCTGTGACCATTTGATAACGTGTCACTATACATGTACTATATGCGTTCCGAAGGAGGAGTACGCTACAACTTTCCATACACTGACGATAACTGTGAGTCCCCATAACAACACTTCTGATCTCTTTGATTTCTTTAGAAATAATGCACGGTAGTCTAGCGGTAGGAAGCCGGGCTCGTGACGAAAAAGGTTGCGGGTTCGACTCACGGCATGGCACTTTATTGTATCTTTGAGCAAGATACTTTACGCTTGTTCCAGTCTACTCAGCTGTAAATGAGTACGTGGTTTGGCAGAGCTAAAATGTTTTGAATGGTAACTGTGACCGCAGAAATGGCAGCACCGGCTGTATGCTTCCCAGGGAGTTGCGAAAGATATTTGGCTGGTTGCAAAGGCCCTATAACCAGTCAATAATAATTTGTGATCCTTAAATACTATTTGTATATCTCATAACAATTGTCAAAATCATTAACGTCTTTTAAACCGATAATTGTCATACTTAACGGTAACCATTTAGGCTAATCGCAACAGCTAGTTCCCCAGTTGTCACTGACCTGTTGCTGGATGGCATACTGTATTAGTTTACTCGTTGTCAGTATAGCGTGACCGGATGAAATACTGTAATGAGTGCCTTCGGCATGACATTTCAATGAGGTAGCACTCGTATTTCACCCTCAGATCTGCAATATCTCAAGGAAGGAAGCACACCAAATATAACACAAGTACAGGAATGTTCTTTTATTACCTTAGCTTTGTATAGGACGATAAACCCTGTTGCAGCAATAAAACGAAAAAAAATCACCAGTTGGTGAAGTTAAGCTAACCAGCCTTTGCGGATATTCACACGCATGTATGTCTGTCTCGGTGTACTAGTATCGATCTGTCTGGTAATTAATCATTCAATAAATTGATCTGTGACGTCACCTGCCGTAATGTAATATCAATCATGGTCCAATTGTGAGTGTTTACGTGTAGACGTCTGTGATAATTAGGGAAGAATGGGTACACAAGTCGCTGTAATCTGGTCAGGATATTGCTTAATTAAGGGCGTGTGCTAGCTTACACGAAATCTGTCAAGTGTTTCAAACAGATATAGAGGAACAAATGAATTCCTAAAAAGCGGGTAATGATCCAGGAAAAAAACCCTTTTTTGACTCCGATTTTCAATTTGTTAACACCCTACCAAAGGGAAACTACTCTTCATGTATTCAGACATAGAAGAACATGAGTTCCCCATGATGGGGTTATAGCCTGGGGACTTACAATTTGTTTCCTCCGACATACACTATTTGAAACCATAATTTGGCGCCTAAACGAAGAAATAACTCTCCGCATGATTAAAACTGAACCAACCCCTTTTCCGCATTATGTGTCCTTTGTTTATGACGTCATTATTTTTGACGTCTTAAATATGTGTACTCCATTTATGACGTCACAAATAAATTTAAATCGCCTGAAGAGCCCCAAGTTTGGCGAAAGTAGCCGATTATACTAGTCTTCGTGTTTTGTTTCATTTATATATATATATAATGCAAATTGATTGTTTAGAACGATTGTTTCATGTCCACCTGTTGAACGATAATTTCCTAGATGTACGAGGCGCATTCTGTACACCCGCTAACAAATAGGTTTCGCCACTCCGGAAATCACTAACCGCGGCAAATCATAGCGCGCAGTTTCCTGCTTACAATGGGCTAAATTGGTAGAGGAAGGTATCCCTTGGGGAAAGTCCATTGATGTAGGCGAGTGCAATTCACACAAATTGATTTACCTATTAAAATTCGTAATTCCAAATTAACTACTTATATAATCCGTTACGAAACCTTTTTTTAACACATAACAAGTCTTATTCGCTGAAAAAAACCTGAAACTGAAAAGAGTACTTTCTACCTTAGACGAAATGCAAATGGCTAGTACGGTGCCATTGAATTATCAGTTTTCGCGATTCCCTGCAAAAAAAATGAAAATATAATTTATTTTCACATGTTTAGAATTACCATACATAATTGTTTGAAAATACTTTTGTTGTTGTAGTAAAAAGATCTATTTTGATGAGATGAAATAGCTCAGAGGCTCACCCCTACTCGTAAGAAAGTGGTATTTATTCTTTTGACCAAAAGTAGCACTGATGCATCTTATATCGACGAAACTGGCACACGGTACAGTAGAAATATTGATTTTTTTTGGTTTTCTTCATCGATTTACAATTATTTCAATTTTCCTCCTGTTGGTATTTCTGAAAAGCATCTTCAACCAAACAAGTCTTTGGACACCCTGCATTTCTCTCAATAGCGTTTTCGGTATAACGTGTAGGTGAAGTCTGTCACTGCGCTAATTACGTGTTAATAAATCAGGCTATCGATCTCCGTAACTAGGTGAAGACGAGCTGGCCTCCGACATCTTCCTTACAATCAATGTTATAAGATTAACTACCGTCAAAGCCAGATAAGACGTAAATATCAACACCCGTACTCAATTCCGTACGTCATTACGCATGCGCGCAATATGGTTGTTGGCTAGTAAGGTTGTTTTCTAGTAATAGAGATATAAAAGCCTTACGAACGGACGTTGACTTCATTTAGTATCTCCCTTTCAGTCTTGAAGCTTCTCAAAGTTATGAAAATTGGGCTTTTAAAGATGTAGAATCTTAGCAGCATCTATATGCACATCTTTACTTCTTATCTAATGACGCACGAACGATGTAACATTAATGCATTTCACACCGACAGTAATAAGTAGACACTAACTGTAATGCGTTCTCATTTCTTAAGGAAGTGAAGTTGGTTTTGTATTGTTTAACGTCCTATCAAAAGCTATGGTCATTTTTGGACGGCCTCCCATGTGTGCAAGATGCACGCGTGTAGTGTATGCATGTGTGTTTTGAGAAACTGCAATATGTTCGTGTTTGTCTCCTTGTTATAGCTGATGCCGACTGTATAGTGCTACCTCACTAAAACATACTGCCGAAGACTCTCAGCAGGACATCCCACCCGGTCACATTATACTAACAACGGGCGAACCTGTCGTCCCATTTCTAATTTGCTGAGCGTGAAGCAGGAGTAGAAACTACAATTCTCTGGTATGTCTCGGCCAGGATACACAATCCCTTCCACATATGGGCGAACGCTCAACTAAAGGCCAAAGGTGAGGCATTGACAAGAGAGACAAAAGGAAAAAAAAAGTTGTTTAGAAAGAAGAGAAAAGATAAGATCCCAAATTAAGTCGCCTCTTTCAGTCTTGCAATGGGGGCAGCAGTTACAATTAGTACGCCCTACTTGTAGAGACTTGAGGAAATGACGTGTATGATTGTGACGGTCAGTAATATCTTAGTGAGGAGTAGGTTAGCTGTATACAGCTGTATAGTGCAGTGTGATTCCTCATTGACTTACTATATGTATGTGGTACGTTCATCTTACACTTTGCAGTCTATATACCGGCCTGCAGGTGTATCGGAGCCGCGGTGGCCAATTAGTTAAGGCGTCTGACATTCTGCTACCCACTAGCCCTCCACATTTGGGTCGCGGGCTGAGGCCTACTTTGCGCAGTCGCCAGATACTGGCTGTAGGTCAATGTTTTTTCTCCAGGAACTCCGGGTTTCCTCAACCACCAAAACCTGGCACGTCCTTAAACGACCATATTTGTTAACAGGACGTAAGTCACAAACAAACCAACAACCAAATGCAGCTGTATCAAAAATCGTAAATCGTCTAAAGAAAACAGATGTTTATCTACATATATCTGTATGGTGATGACCCCGCCCTCTCCCTTTAGAAATAAGGTTGCCTCCTCCTTATCTTCTGTTAAGGGGGCATTGAAAGGAAAATACAAAGACCTGCTGTATTCCACTGCACGTGTACCGTAAACGACAACTACTGTTTGTCCGCTGAGGTATCGGTTGTTTTATCTTCCGTGACATTGAAGAGACCAGACTTGATCTGCTGCCCCGTTGCACCACTTGAGATAGTTTGCTCGTTTCCTAAGTTTAAGGTCTTCATTCTTTTTATATATGTTTTATCTTTCGGGTGGTTTCTAGCCCTAGGCATTCGTACTCATATGACACAGGTTGTTGCGAGGACGGTAAACTCAGGACAACAAAGCACAATCGTTAAGGTTGGTTTCTATACGTTGTCTACCAAGGGCAGTTGGTTCAAATCCTAACGATTTGTGAAATTACACATACAGTTTTGTTTCTAGTTTGCAGATTAATTTTACTTATTATGCATACAATGTATGCACCTGCGGGTTCCTGTAAGACAAAGAACTGTTTAACATTCTAGTACATTGTATATATATTTGTAAGATTAATATTCCGTCTTTGCGTATTGCAGAGTTATCTTCTCTTGGGAGCATGTATTGATTGTTACGTCATTGGTCTGTGTGAGAAAATTACGTCGTTTTCTCAAAAATTGATGACGTTTCTCTCACAAACAAGTGACGTAGCAATCAATTCCTGCTCCAATGAGAAGATAACTCTGCAATACGCAAAGACGGAATAGGCCCCTACATAGCCCTAGTTTTCTTTTCGATGGCTTCTATATATTGCGGAAACAAAATGAATCTGCTTCCCCGATTGCAGCATTTGGTATCTATATCTTTCGTTCTATCACTCTCCATCACGATTTGTCGGTGGTGTTTTCCAAGGCTTAGGGAAGTAAGCTTGGCTATTTCAATGACGTTACACTCCCCCCTAAAAGATATCAATAAATAAATAAATAAAAATAGGCCGCCAAATTATTCTTTGGGTTAAGTTTATGCATTACCCTTTTCTTTATGCCTCGGTTAATGTTTCATACTGAGTTGCATAGATATACTTGCGTTCATTTTAAATCCATCCAGCACATAAATTTGCATGCGTTTTCTTTAGGAATATACGCCATGACCAGAGGACATCTTGGTCACTCCTTATCGTTTTTATAGTCAAAATCAAACCTTATTATCATGTTAAAAACATTTTTTTAACTTATCTATCACCTTCTCTGTACGATCGTTATGCCAATATTTAGTTGGTTTGCTTGTTCTTTTTACTCCAAGCTTGGACAGATTACAAATACGTGGGCGATCTAAGCTTTAAAAGTTATTATGGAGAAACAAAAAGTCACGTGTTTCCATTACAAGTACACATTACTTAGGTTACTAGTCGGTAACACTTAATAAGAATGCACTCGAACTAGAACTGGTCGACGAAATCGAACTTCATTGAACTTACAAGTGGGGCGCGTCAACCAGCGGACATTTGAGTGACATAATCACGGGGTTCATTTGAACGCCTGATACACAGAAGTGCTAGCAGTGATTGCCTAAGCGTTAAACTGCCTCAGACTAAAGTAACAAAACAATTCAATTGAACTCGAGATTTATTGTAGAAATCTATTCTAGAGACTTTTTAGACGTGTCTGTGTTTCGAAACCGCCAATCTACAAAGTGTACTTATACACAATAGCATACTCAACTTCACGTAGTATATATAAGTATTAAATATCGCCAAACCACAATGTAGAATTGTCCTAATGGGGTTTATTTGTTTGTATTCTCAATACGAACAATCTAGTGTTTGTTACTGTATTTCTTGAGTATATTAATTTTAGCTTGTGTAATTTCAAAACGCCTGATAAGTTTGCCGACATTTTATAAACAATGTACAGACAAGAATGAAAGTAATACAAACACACTGCAGTTGCAGCAGATCAACGGACAACTCTCAACACATAGTTCAAGTAGAGATCCGTTCGTGGGATAAATGAAAACAGATATTTCAGCACAGTACAGACTAGTGACAGAATGTATGTTTCATCGTATTCCGTTGGTTGGTTGTTAGTTTATTTCTTAAAGCGAAATATCCACATTTCTCTTCAAGCTATAAGTACTCTGAAGAGATGTGCCTCCATGTCTGTGATGTATACATGTGTGCTGGAAGTGGTATGTTGGTGTATTTGCCTACTTTTAAATAGTGCCGATCTAATGCCGGCTTAATAGTTCTAACTCAATGGAATATGCCAAAGGTACCCAGTGCAACATTACACCAATACGGTCGTGGTTTCCTTTGGTTTTACTATTTAAACGTCATGTTAACAGCTGGTGTCATTTACAGACGTACTACCGTTTGTGTAATGTATGCGTGCCTGTGTGTATGTTTGTGCATGTGTCGAGGTGTGTTGGTGTATGTTCCAACTTGTGATAACGCAGATCCGATGCCGACTATCAATTTCGGGTTCTTAAATGTCCCCTTGTTAGCAGAAACCGAAAAGATAAATTCGGCGCTTAACGTTCTCGCAACAGCCAGGGTCATATGAGGACGGGTGCCTATTGAGAAACTGCCCGAAGCAGAAAGTAGATATGAAGAATACAGGAAAGCAAAGAAACGAAAGATATCCCTAGTATTGCGATCAATGTTGGTCTCTTCCATGCACTCTTATAAGAAAACATGGAAGAAAACCACGATTGTACAAGGGGACCCCCCACATTGTAGCCTTTAACGATACACATGCAAGGGGAACCAGCAGGACTATTCTTGACTTTTCAATGTCCCCTCGATAGAAGACAAGGCAGAAACCACCCCGATTCTGCAGGAGGCCCCAAGATAAGTCGCCTCTTACGATCATGCAGTGGCATTTAGCAGGGCTATTCTTTCCTTGAACCTGCACGGGTCAAACCGTAAAGAAAACCCTCGATTCTCCAGAAGGCCCCTACATAAGTAACGTTTTACGATATGTAATGAAATACGAATTGTTTCTTCGAACCTGCAGCTGCCATACGGTCATATGATGCTGTCAGCGTCCACTCGTGATTATTCTCAATTTACTCAAAGTAAACAACGTGGTCTCTTGGAGAAATGCGCATTGATGTGATATACTTTTATTATAAATATTACTGCACGAATATTTTATATGAATAATAAACAGGTTTGGTATTTTTTAATGAAGCGTTGTTCCTTTTCAGGTAAAACTGGCTTGCAAAACATGAAATAGTGCCAACCTTTAATTACTATGCTTTTTGTACAGTAAATATGGTTATATTGTGTATTGCTTTGATGTTTTTTATTTGAAACTGTTTCAACCTAGATAAATATCTGTAATAATATTTTGTTTGTTAAAAACGCTTCAAAGGCATCGACAACGAGTTTGATATTGACATACGTAATCGAAGCAAACACAGGTTAAACATTTATCGAATTTGTATAACCACCAGTAACTTTGCATTCGCAACACATTTGTGACGCCAATGTGTAGTTCATTTGAACATTTCTACTGAATTTGGACTCAGTATACCTACTGAAGAGTTTGAGAGTTATTTTCCATCAACATTCAAGTTGGCGGATGAAAACGTCAGGTCATTAGTGAAAGAAATATTGCCATTTATATATTATATATGGTGTATTTATCTTTAACGTTTCTACTGAATTTGGACTCAGTAAACCTACTGAAAAGTTTGAGAGTTATTTTTCCCTAAACATTCAAGTTGGCGTATGAATACGTCAGGTTATTAGTGAAAGACAGATTGCCATTTTTAGATTATATATGGTGTAGTTTTTTAACGTGTCTACTGAATTTGGACTCAGTTTACCTACTGAAGAGTTTGAGTTATTTTCCATCAACTTACAAGTTGGCGCATGAATACGTCAGGTTATAAGTGAAATAAATAGTTCTATTTATAGATTATATTCACCTCGTTATTTTCAGACGTTTCTTATTGAAATAAGCATGCATTACTATCGTATAATGTTCAATCATTGCAACCAATACAGAACAGTTATTTGTCCTATTAGGATGACATAACACCGTGAGTGAGGACAGCACATGCGTCGGGACCCTCCGCAGTATTAGACTTGCACAAGTCCGATATTTTAGAAATTATAAAAAACATAACCCTAAAATCGCACAGAATTTGGATATAAGGATCAAATTCTGTTCTGTTGACCACACCGAGGTAGGTTTCCTTTAATAAAGTCACAATTTGTTAAATTGCAAATATTGAAATGAAGTCCTAGCAAGTTTGTTGGAAAAAAAATATGTGTTGCTGAGCCAAAATTAGGCACAAAACCCCCTTATCGTCGCAACGGTAACGTTTCAGTGTCTGCCATTCTGACAACAGTGCAGCAGATTTAATTCAGAACGAAAGAATTATTTTGCTTTTTTTACATTAATCTTCCAAGCGTTTATTGTCATTACAAACAGCTATTAATGACAGTCAAAATGCAGCTGTTAATGAACATCACTATTGGTGTGTTAATGGAGCCAAATTATCACAATTAGAGTAATACAAAAGTATAAGAGAGACAGCAGCCGTCTTTGACGTAAAGCGTGGACCTATTTGTGGGGAATTATTGCATTTGTCTGAATTTTAAGATGCATAGCTTGTAATTAAGGGGGTGTTTTTGCACTTTTATCATTAAGCTGAAGTCGGTCTGGGATTAGTTTTGAGTAAAATCCATCGCGAGAAATAAGACTAACAACTCCGTTGTATTATGTGTCATTGCAATCAAAATTGGAAAACGAAATGAAGGGGAAAATAATATTGAATGAAAAATGCAAAACTGATTTCACAATGGAGATGTAGCGTGATTGAACTAAATCTCTTTACAGATTATACCATATATTGCGAAAAAAATTGAATACAAAGAAAATTACCAAAAAAAAATTAAAAAATATTTTCAGGAGAACGGGATAATATTATGAATCAACATGTTGCATCAAGTCGGTCAAAACATTGAGATTTACCTTTACTCATATTGTAATATTATAGCCACACCCATTGCACTTTATATTCGACGCATTCCTTAAGTAGATAAAAGTGTGCAATGAAGTGTACTTCCGGTTAAAAACAAATTATCTAAAGCTCACAATCGGTTCGTTTATGAGCGAAAAGTGTGGCTTGAATGTTAATTACATAAAAATGCGTGATGGAATAGCAGGTGGGGCTAATAATTAGCAAGGTCTCAGCAAATCAAGAAATTATGTTAAACGTACAAATGGCCACTATTCTAGCAAAAACATATCATGAAAGAAAAAATTACACAAATGTTCTAAATTGGGCCCCACACTACGATATACATGTAATGGAACACAGAAGATATATACTACTTGTTTCTTATGTCCCCTACATACACTTTTTACCCAGATGGTACGAAACTGAAACAGTTTTTTATTATGACCAATTATCCATATATAATTCAAAATACGGAATAAGGTATAACTGATATATCTGTTAGCTCTGCTGAAAAATAGAAAACCCAGTATTTCCCGAAAGTGGAATAGACGATTCGTCAGAAAATTACCCCATTTGATACATATTGTATATCTCGAGGAAACATAGCTGCCACACACTGTCATTATCGTTGCATTGCTGTTATTGGTAATATGAAGTATGACCTTGACCCATATAGTCAGTTACTATCAACCAGGACGTTCTTCTAGTGATGCCAACCGTTGCGAGATGATGTATCCTTGCCTTCGCTCTAGCGATGTTATCTTTGATATCACGTTCTACATTTTGATACCGTACTCGAGCGTGTGTCAGTGGCATTGTATAATGCTAGCATTGTTTATTCATTGTTGTTACTGTGAGCCACGTTATGTGAACCGATGTCAACAAAAACTGATTTCATGTGAGATATTGTTTAATTACTGACAACTCGTCATCAATATTCATTGATTATCTAAACAAATCTTCAATAAGAAATTAATATGTTGCTCAATCATTTACACTTTTACGCAAAATACATATACAGATATGGATAGTTAGTTTGTTCAGCTATATCAGCTATATACACATTGTATTATTACATGAAAAGTAAAAAGCCTAAACGTTGCTTGAAATCGTTAAATCTTGCAAATGTCAGAGCGAAACTTTAAATAAAATTAGGACTTAGAGTGACAGGATTGGTGTTCTATATGTATTTTTAAGTATTTTACAGGAACATGCATTCCAATTAGTAACTTACCATAATAACAAATAAGCATAATTTAATTACAATATCTCAATTGGTATTATCTTGCCCATATCCATTTCATAATCGGCAATGTTCAATTATCATAGCACTGCCCGGTGGTATATCGTGGCTATAACAACAGCGAGAAACCTTGGCCGAGGTCCCTTAACAATAAAGCGGTGATATATTTTCAACCGAAGTGCTATAGCCATCGATAGGAGAAGTCCCACGAGGGCACCACTTCCGCACTTAACTGTATACAAACCTATTCATTTGTACTACACAATAAATAACGGCTATCCTGAGGACATTGATATGATGCAGGATCTGAAACAAATCGATTACCGAGGACCCCACGTTTTTGACCTCCCGGCTTTTACGATTAGGACAACACATATCTTCTTTCATTGTTTTTTGAGGGCAACTTGTTGATGTGGATGGCATCCGTAAGAGTGTTAAGGACATAAATCACACAAGTTACTGTTAAATCAAATTATTCACATTCAGCACATGTAACCCGACTCGCAACGCTGAACATGTAAATCGACATCTACGTTAATCATTGTACTAAATTGTACGGTTTGCGTGAGTGCCTCGGTGATATTTACTACACCCATTGCAGTATTTTGGATCTTTGTATTTGTCTCTACTTCTAAATTTTGTTCCCTATGCGTTCTTTGGAAATACCTCACTTTTAGCTTTGATGTTGAGGATTTGCCCAGATGAGGAATGAGACGGGCTCTTATCCCAGGCATAACAAAATCCTTAAAATGGTAGTTGTTATTCCCTGCTTCACGTTTAGCATTAAGGGTAATGGCAACAACTGGTTCACCCGTTGTCAGTTTATGTGACCGGGCAGAATGCTGTGCTGGGTGCCTTCTGCATGGTATTTCAGTGAGATAGCACTGTAAAGTCAGCATCAGATCCGCGCTATCATAAGGAGACACTTAACTAATATGCCCCATCTCCGGTACACATACACACATGGAAGCCCGTCCTGAAATGACCTTATCTGTAAATAAGACGTTAAACAAACTTAATTCAAACCAGCCTCCTTTGGCAACTGTTTTCATATGACCTTGGGTTGTTTGGGGTCATTAAAGCCCATACAAACAAACTCATGTTTATACAAAAACGGCCGCCGTCGTCATTAAACCATGGCTTTGTAACAGGCAAATGTACTGCCAATGGGCCTCTACTTAAATTGTACAGCGATGAATGATTAATTAGAGTGTACAGACTCCATAACAGCTAAGGTCATATTCCGTCTTTTCGTATTGCATAGTTATCTGCTCTTGTGAGCAGGTATTTATTGTGACGTAATTTGTTTGTGAGATTAACGTCATCAATTTGCGAGAAAACGACGTAATTACCTCACACAAACCAATGACATAACAATCAATACCTGCTCACAAGAGAAGATAACTTAGCAATACGCAAAGACGGAATAAAAAGGGTTTAAGTTTAATTGGTAGTTTTGGTTTATAGTCCTCGCAACAGGTATTACCATATAAATACTGATGAATGTGGAAATACTGCTAAAAAAAGAACAGGAAAGTGAATAAAGGACAACTAGAGATACTAAGTGATGCACGGAAGTAGCTTATCAAGTTGCTTTCTTCAATATCCCTTCAGCCGAAAACAGAAAAGACCCGGTTAGGGTCCGAACTTCAATCGCTTATTACTATATTGTATAACATGCAACCGACACAGAAGGTCAATTCCTTCCCAGAACCTACAGGTATTCTAGTGTGTTCTCAAAACAAAGAAAGCGGGGGTTTAACAGTATTTTTCTTTTATTATAACATATGTTGGCAGACGGCCGATATTTTCCCTGGACCTTAACTGGCAATAGGATATTAAAATTAACCAAGACGATATAGAGGTGTGCCATCTTATGCAAAAGACCCTGCAGAAATGGTGATCATAGTTTTTGTCTTTTACTTAAAAGACACAAACGAGACGAAAAAAACACCAACCCAATGTGTACCCATTACACCATTAGTAAAGAGAAAAGTATAGATATTTGTTTATCTCTACTTTTAAACAATATTTTGGTTGTATAGCGCCATCTTTGCTTGGAAATGCATCCGTTTTTTGCGCTAGTGAATGTTTGCTAAAATGTGGAAGAAAAATGGGTTCTATTCGTACACCGGGATATACCAATCCTTGCAAATGGAAGTGAATATTCACTTCTTAACACTCAGCATCATCTGAAGTCGGCATCAGTGAGTGCTGACCTGACTCCAACCATTCATAACTGATGTTGAGACAACAGTGCACACAGTATTGAAACAGTAGATAACATATGTCTCTCTATGGGATTTTTCACAACTTCCCCATATTTGGTATAGGTACAATAAAACAGTTAAAGGATAGAATGTATGGATAACGCACGTTTCTGGCTCCCTTCTGCCAGGCCTATTTCACTTCGGTATAGCCTGAGGTAACCAAACCTGGTCTTGGGGATTCAAACACTTGCTACATCACTCAAACCCAACTACACCAACACACGTTATCTAGCATACACGCATACATTACACACAGGGAGACACATCCTTCAATGACCCGAACTTCGCATCCTTAAATGTCTTTAACTTGTCAAAGAGCGCCGAACCTAATTAAACCTAAAACCAAACAAGTCTATCACACAGGGAGTTGACAGGCAGGATATTTCTTCAGTGTTTATTCATGACACTAATGTATATGTCCATTTACCACGTTATGAGAAATAATTAGACGTTGACATGCTGAATAATTAAATAATATCTGAAAAACGGTCATATTTCATGAACATTGATGTCTCAATCACATAAAGAACAAAACGAAGCATTCTAGTACACGTCATGAAATATATAACCGACACATTGTAGGGTTGTCGAGCTTTATATAAATGATGAAATTAATTGATCGCTATATCGACATGCTGTAAATCCCACAATAGCCGCAACATGAATATTTTAATGAAGAAATAAATGGTGATGGAAAATCAATCAATACATTAACTGAATATTGAAACAGAAACGTTCACTGGTACTTTAATATATATAAGAGACAATATCCGGACATCGTTTCAAACAATATCTTGATATATCGGCGTTGGTAAAGAAAACATCATCGATCTAATAAACTGGGCGTTTGTTTGCTTGTGGTTTGCTATTGCAGTACTTATACATCGAATTGCACGGTTACACGACACACATGGAGGCACGTCCGTAAATGACCTTCGTTGTTGATAGCACGTTTTACCTGTACAACCTACCATCAAACATTCCCCTGTGCAGGTTTGTGGAAAGAGCATGCCTGCTGAACCCCAATACATGGCGTAAGATGCGAGTAACGTGATGCTCCCTGCATAATCGGGGGATTTTTTTCAGTGCAAATGAGACACCGAATCAACCATAACTGATATGTTGCCCCGACTGGATCACATGGGATTTTCTTTTCTTTTCTCATTTTCCTTCCTTTTTCCGGCTCTCTTTCCTAAGTCATTGCTTATTGATGACTGTTACTGTTACATGATGTTTAACCCCAGACAAACAAACATATACACGATGTTTGGCTACAGTCAAAACGGGTTGAACTTTTTGAAGAGACAGTGTACTTTAAATAACTTACAACCTATAGGATTTCTGCGGTTTTTTCTCTACATTGAAACTATTTGCGGTGTTGACATTTCCGTGTTATTGATCTATCTGCAATTCATATTTGATCGAGTGTCGGTGTTTACTCTGCTAAATTATTCAAGCCGAACATCGGAAATGTCTATTGTTTAACGTGTGGTGTAATATTGCGAGTATAAATAATTTAATGTTTCAAAGTTTCAAGTTCGTTACCTAAATGAAACAAAAATATCGACGAAGGATCAATCACATATGAAATTGATACGTTTTTTTCAGATTGTCCCGCAAAGTTCAAAACATCGAAGTTTTGACTGTAATTTGGAGACAGGCGCCGCCAAGGGACCCAAAACCAAAAACAAAGAGAAGAGAGATGAGAAAATGACCAACGATCATGTTTCAAATCAATCAATAGGTAAATGTTTACACAAGGGTGAGTAAACTGCATTTTTACTGTCAGTATCAGTGGATAGCATAAACTAAATACACACAAACAGATGCATAACGATATCCGATTTCCCTCGAACGTAACAGTCTCCAATTGTCTGGTTTTTGAAATTGATTATTGTATTCATCAATAATGTTAATGCCCCTTTATCCAAAAAGCATTGAGTTTTGACGGGAGGGTATGGTAATATTGATTTTACATGTAAAGATGAGACATGTTGTTTTAATAGATCAATGACTGACTGTAGTAAAATATTAATCAAAAGCTAAAATCAATAAATCCTTCTAGATCATTGACTTACGGTAGTAAAATATCAATTAAAGGCTAGCTAAAATCAATGAATCCTTATAGATGATTGACTTACGGTAGTGAATAATCAAATAAAAGCTAAAATCAATGAATCAAAAACAACAAAACAAATGTGCGTAAACCGTGTGTACTATAACGGATTAACATGCATGGGGTTACAGAAAATACAACTCCTTAATAGGGAGCAATAAAGACCCCTTTCATCGCATTGGTTTCGTTATATGTGTGTGTATTTCCTTTATAACAGCCAGTGTCATTTGAATATGTAGATTGTATACTAAGTGCATGTTGTTCAATATGGTTTAAAACTGTAATATTGGTATGTGTTTAACTGCGATTTCTTCAATACATTTTATCTATTGGCGGTAATATTTGGATTACTGACTGTTCGTTTTCCTAGTTTGAATCATGCTACGAAGCATACAGATTAAGACTTTTTTCTTCAAAATATACCCAAAGAACGAATGCCATTAAGGAACATAGTTATGATATTGAATGGTTATTTTCCCAGAAAGTGCCAAAATTTACGGAAGTATTCATTATCTGGTGTCTCAAAGGTACATAGAGAAAGTGAATCATTTCGGACTTTTGAATCAAGGATTCCATATTAAATTAGCAAAGCTCACTACGGCTTGTAACGATACCGGTTATGAATTGAATGATAATTTTCGCAGAATATTATTGTAACTATCTTTACTGCCCTCAGCACAAAACAGTGCATAAGGACCGATAACAAATTCAAGAAACGACATCAACGAAACCAAACGGTAAAGGACAAATGTCAATATGAAAAGTAGCTATGATAATATTTAAGCAAGGAATGTTTTAGCAAATGCTATTACAGGACCAATACAATATTTATTTAAATAGTCATTACTTACATTTACATTTTTATAGAAAAGTTATGCTTTATTTAGTTATTTCGAACAGTTTTTGAACAACAATTCAAGTATTGGCAACAATGAAAATGATAATGTCACAATAGAGATGGATGACGTTACAATAACAACATTTGACTTCTCAATGCATTGCAATTGAAGGATGCAGAGCAAATGTAAACATATATTTTTTAAACAGATTTGAGGTATTTAAGAATTGTAGAGACACCTACTGTTTCAAAAAGCGATTTGAGAGATTTACTATCATTATAAAAAAATAACTTAAGTTCAGTGCAATCTTATAACATGTGTTTTACTGTAAAGGCGTTGTGATATTGGGTGCATTCAAGCGGGTCCTCATGCTTCAATACGGAAGAATAGGTAACGTTTGACTAACCCATCAAGGGACACGCAAGGAAAACCTGGTCTCGGCGGTTTTCTCTATAGCTAGGATTCAATTCACCGATTTCACATTTTGCTGCAGATTATGTTTATAATGAATCGATGTTTTGTATTATTGTTCTACTGTTATCACCTGTGCGGCATCAATATTTGATACAAAGCCTATACAAACAGATCGATCTGTGCTGCTACTCAGTCTACCAAATCGTAACACTGTGTGACTGGCATAGTTCTGTTAATGACTGTAATCACACACTTAATTTAATTTCGAAATCTCCTTTATCTTTCAGTTGTTAACCCTGTTCGGATAATATTTATAGAGACGATTGATATCTGTATAGTGGGTGAGCTTTCACACTCAAGGGAATACACTACGAATTAATATTAATATCATTTATCGTATAGGCTACATATGTGTAAATACGACAGTTGCAACCCTGAATTCTATTCAACGACTGCCTGAATCATCCTTTCCGCCGATCGGATTCACTCTATGTTCGAGACAAGAACCTGCTATGACCAACTTCAAATAGTAGGAAGTGATCTTCTGGTGTCTGCTGTTGAAGGGATTAAAAGAAACCATATGCATCTACTAGTCCCATGGTAGCACTGTTCATTTATTAAAGTCAGCTAAATCTTTTGCAAAGCAAACGATATCATCCTAAAAGTGTTTACATGATACTTTTGTTTTTTTAATAAATTATCTTGCTGTGCTGCTAAAGACTATGTGTTAAGCTTTTTATGGTAGTGGTAAGGATGTGGTTTTGGTTTTCCTAGGTTTAACTTCCTATTAACTGTTTAGATAATTTTATCATATGCCTTCAAGTATAATGTACGCTGGAGGAAGTGTTTGTTGGTGTCTTTGCGATAGCGAGAATCTTATGCAGTCTTTATAGTGCTAGCTCTGAAATATATTTCCAAATGCACGAAATAGGAGTGGTTTGTTTTTTTGTTTTGTACAATTTGAACCGGTGAAATATCATGCTTCTCTATCTAGGATGAGGCATTTCAGTGACATAGTAGTTTCAGTTGCCGTTGCGATGATACAATATTCAAGCAGACGTTGATCTACAGTTAAGCAATCGGCTTTGTATTAGTTTGATTATATTCACAGAAACACAATCACTGCTTTAAGAGGAACTGCATCTGGGCTCGTTATAGTACTTTTCTTCCCCATATAAGCACCTGAAATTATGTATGTATTTGTTTGGGAGCGAACGCCTGCTGCACTAATACGCTAACATTTAGCGGGTGCCTACGAAAACCGTCACTTAAGATAGAGTAGGGAAGCGAGGAAATAAAATAATACGGATTTCTAATATTGTCTTTTTTTACTCTTTCAATTAGTGAGATGAGTATCAAATTCTGATTACATAAACAACTTCAAAGCATAAGATATGGGAACATATATTGGTCACTCCCTAGTATGCAATGGGATACAGCATGTCTTTTATTGCGCTGAACCTGCAATAAGCAAATAAGCGAGATTCCAAACTGACTACAAAACAACAATCGGATAAAAAGTAATTTTGAGGTATTGAGATTAAATCTCGCACAAGAACATATTTAGAACTAAACAAACAATTTCGCAGTGACCTGGAGTCGAAACGAATGTGCAATTCACTGAAACCTCCGTGTGACTTAATCGTTATCAAACAAGGAACCATTACAATTTGGAGCCCGGATAAATCAGTCTTGTAGAGGAGCAGAATTGAATCTAACCCTGACAATGCTTTGTATCGTCGTAACGATAGGAATTCAAACTCATTTGAATTATGCACAAAAGCAATTTGTAAAAGACAAACATAACTGTCCCAAAGTACACAGACTTCTCGTATCTGAAGTCAACAACGCAATTTCAAATATTTCCTTAAGCGACTTTCCTGAAGCTGTACTTTAACGTAAACATGTAAGGCAAAACACGCGATTTAATGTTGTTCAATTAACATCCAACACCACACATCGCTCACACACAGGTAATTGTGTTGTCTG
This sequence comes from Mizuhopecten yessoensis, assembly GCF_002113885.1. Taxonomy (NCBI): domain Eukaryota; kingdom Metazoa; phylum Mollusca; class Bivalvia; order Pectinida; family Pectinidae; genus Mizuhopecten; species Mizuhopecten yessoensis. The sequence goes on from NW_018404667.1 coordinate 804,571, forward strand.
GTAACACAGTACAGCCGTACAGCCACTGTGCTTAGATTCCTCGAAGGCACATTTCGAGTAAAACGTTCGAGTACGCATCATAAAGATCGGTTCTTAGTCTCCTAGAAATTATTATGTTCCCCGTTATTCCAACGTATTGATAATACATAAGTTATACAATATTAATTTAACACGGCTATTTTTTTTATTTTATTTTATCTATTTTTTTTTTTTTTTTTGGGGGGGGGGGGGGGGGGGGTTGCTTGCAGAAATTAAAAAAAAACCAAGTAAAAAACCAAGTAAAAAGAAACAAGTAAACACAAAACCACTAAATTTCGTAAAAATCCGATTTATGTTTGGCCCTTTCAGAATCTGTGGCCTTCTTTGTCCCTTGCTTTCTCATTGTTGATCTGAATATTTTCTCTCTACTACCCGAAAACTTCTGTTTCCTAGTGCTTTGCTTGGCAATACCTCACTGTTGGCCCTAGTGTTGAGAGTACGCACCAGTAGGGTTTTGTTCCCACGCCGGGATATGCCAGATTCCTAAAAAATGGAAGGTGCTATTATTCCCTGCTCAGCTACTTGTTCACCCAGTGTCATATGAAAGGGCGGAATGCTGTGCTGGGTGCCTTCGGTCTGATATCACATTAAGGTAGTACTCGGAAGTGGGCATCAGATCCGCGGTATCATGAAGGGTAATGGCAACAACTGGTTTACCCGGTTGCCTTTGGTATCGTATTTCAGCGAGAAAGCACTATAAACTCGGCATTAGGTCTGCGCTATCGCAGGGAGGCAAATGTATACCCTGCCCCGAGCAGACATGCACACAATCGCAATACACTACAAACAGTGAGACACGTTCTTTAACGTCCTTAGCTGTTAATAGGACGTTAACATGAATTAAACCATGAATGTTCTTACGGTCGAAATACACCGTTTCTCCTAAACCAACAGATAACCATGACAACATCAAACAGTTAACGTATTTACTATATACAGTACTTATTAACATATTTACATAGTCAAACAACCCACAATTACGTGACGACAGACTACCGTGTCAATCGCCATTTGCAGTGCGCGTGAAATATAACTAAATTTTGGTCCGGTGGCGGAGACTCCGGACACCGGACTATAACGTACAAAACGAAACACGTACTATTTCTATAATTACCATTACATCTTTGGTTCTAATAACATAAACACTACTGTTAACTACTCCTATATAACAATGTTGTAAGAGGCAACCACCTGTTCGGGAACTTGACCAATCAGAATCAATCAGCCGCACCCACTGAATCATTAATACACATATATAACTGTACCCTTCTCATGCAGAACACATGGAGGCACGACCTTGAATGGCCTTAGCATTTAATTGGGCGTTAGACAAATATTAAAATATACAAGTCTTTATATGCATTCGTCAGATGACTTCAGTTGTTTCAAGGACGTTTAACCGATCTTAAATTCGAACTTGTTTCATTGGATTTTTTGTTCACGAGAAGATCCGCAGTCTGTTAAGGTTTAGACTCGTTTCATAAATCCTATAAATAATGGGAAGTAAAAGTTCCCGTATGACTCTAAATGTACGGATATGCACAAACACATGATGTGCATGGTAATTTAGCATGCCATACTATCGGTTGTTGTTATGAGGGAGATACTTAAAACGAAATGTAAACGTTACAGCTACAAGACATATGTTATCCGTGCACGCAATACTTCTATTATATATTCCCAGTGCGGGTAGACAAATCATCACGTTTTATCCTACAAATCCGTTAAATGTATTTGATACACAACATATCTACGGTAACATTGTCTGCATGCCATTTGACAATTTGTTATAATTCGTTTCGAATTTGTTTTACTGTTCTATATGCAAACATGGTAAAAACAGAGCAACTTGACGAACGCTTCAATGGAACATTTTGGTTCGGTTATATAAAGAGGAATTCATTTTTTTATTAACTACTTTGAATGAATTCTTAACTGCACATTTGCATAAATGAGACAAGGTAACGTACGAACAGGATGGTAATTCCTCTGCATTATTTTGGTTTCCTCACCATTTTTCCAGATTTTTTACAGTTCAACGAGATAATACATAAGTATGGCTCCATCATCAGTTTAACACGTCTTCATAAACCCTTAGCTAATGCGAGGAAGACAAAACCAAACAAACGAAATATGTTATCCTCTTTTTACATGTTTTCTTAAAGAAGTCTTTATTAAAACAAAAACGTAAAGGATACCAACATTACACATATGCATGCATTAAGCACGTAGTGGCACGTCCTTAAATAGCCTAAGCTATTGATAGGACATTTACAAATTGTACTCTGAACCAAGCGTTCTTTCTTGTGTATGTCCTTTTTGTGTAAGGTGTTGTTTCTTAGAGGCTCCGTCCTCATATGACCCTTTATATTGCGAAGATGGTAAACCAAAAACAAATTTAGATATTTTTAATTATAAAAATATGATTGTAATTTGGAGTAAATTCGTACCCAGCGTATATTCATTTGGAATAAACAGGATGGCGCATACCACAAATGCATGTGTCTGCAAATGTAAATGATACGTTCATCGTGACATTTTCTTATTTTTATTTGTTATAGTTTTCCTGACCATAAACAAAACTATATACTTTGTAGAAGGAATGCTGTATTTTAATGATAGATTGATTTAAATACACAATAGTTCTACTTAAAAAAATTGAATATTCGGTTTATACGAAATGTGCATGATGCACTTACGCGATATACAGAGAGTAGATACTTATGTGACTCGGTAGCGTTATTGGTTTTCGTTATTGACGTATGCAAATTGTTATTCTGAACATGTATGCATCAGACGTGGAAAGAATACTTGTCTCCAAAATCTTATTGATAATTCCGATTTAAAGTTAATCCTGATTGCAATTTCTTATATAATGTATTCTAGTGGAACTCAAGAGTGTCTGCCATGTCCCAAACAGTGCAGTCAGCTTTCTGAAGCAATTAGGGAATCGTCATATGTCTCGACTACAATACCTTCTGTTTGATTGTTTAATATATATTCACTATCATAGTATACGGATTCAAGGTACATTTTATTGTCATATATACAGGGGTGTCAACGTTTCAGTTGACATATTTTGCGTTTTCATTCCGTTTTCATTCGCGTTTTCATTTCATTTCGTTCTCAAGATTCATTTCGTTCCGTTTCCGTCGCACATTATTTTTTTTTTGTTTCGTTCTGCTTCGTTCCATGTTAAATCCTCTCTTCCCTAATCGTTCCGTTTCGCTCCGTCCCAGTCCGAGTGGAGCTTTCGTTTCGTTCCGTTCTACACTCGTTCCGTTCCGTTCCACTTATACTTATTGTATTTTTTTCTTCAGAAAAAAAGTGAACTGCTGGGCGCGACCGCATGGAGGTAATCATATATTTGGATCACTATAGAATCAGAACATTTCGTATTTTTTATCTGCTAAGGGGAACATCAAAGAGACTTGATTAACCATTCGAAAACTTTGTGTCAATTTTGTATCTTTTTCTACTATTCTAAATACCTGAATATGAAATAGTAAAAAAAAGTCAAGCTACACACACTTCTGTAATTTTTTTTAAAAATATTTTAAAGGCTTCTGTATTGTGTGAAAGGTAAGGACAGCTAAATTCCTTACTATAACATCCTAGAATTAAAATGATAGAAGCAAACGACACGATCCATTGCATTTAACTAATTGGTAAAAATGCGTCTGATACAATGTACATAAAAATATTGTAGCAAAGACTGAGCTAAGATACATTCAGTGCATACTACTACAACCTGGCAATATAGTGGCATTTTAAAATACTTGTCCTATCGTGAAATCTAAAAAAGACGCGAATATGGGCTTAATGCAGGGTAATTCCAGATTTGTCTGGTTTAGTATTGTTTAACGTCTTATCAACTGCTATGGTTATTTAAGGACGGCCTTCTCTGTGTGCAAGATGCATGCGTGTATTGTACGCGTGTGTGTTTCAAGAGGCTGCAATATGTTCGTGTTTGTCTCCTTGTGATAGTAGCGCGAAACTGATGCCGACGTTATAGTGCTACCTCACTGAAACATACTGCCGAGGACACCGAGTAAAATGAGTAGTTGGGCAGGTCACATACTACTTTTATGTCTCCGATCAAGGATTTGGACCCGTCCGTGTTGTAAAACGGCAAGTGCACCACCCGATCTACTGTTGTGCTTTGCCAATCTGTCCCAAGGAGCCAAAAACCTTTATCTATGCGACATCTCATCCTCCTCTTGCTTTGTCAACACATTTTTTTCACAATTGTTCACCATCTATTCTTCGGGGGATCTTTGAACAAAATACCCCCCCCCCCCTCCCCATTCCTGGTCTTTCGTTACTGGGAACAGTGAAAAATAAACGAAGATTGACCTGCTGTATACCACTTCATGTATATAAAAGCGTATCCTGTTGCCCCCTGTATAATCAGGGGTTTCCTACCGTGTCTACTACAAAAGGACGTGGAAGGGACTAACAGTGTTATCTGCCTCCATTGCAACACTTCGGATCGTTTCCCATCGTTCCTATTTACTTTCGGTGTTCGGCGCTGTATCCCTGTATGCGATCTGAATGTTGCGAGGACGTCAACCCACACAATCAAAATTATACTACGGGGGATATCATTCCCTTTATACAACATTGCGTACACTTAGCTCACATAATCTTTATATTAAACATGTTGGGAACTTGCCTAGTTAAACAGTCTTTTACAGAATAAATGTGCACGTCAACACATCTAGGGACTGACAAAGGTTCGCCTTTAACTACTCTATTGAGACATTAGAATATTTTTTGAATAATATAAAAAAAAATCATACTATGGTTTGTAGTAAGAGAAATAAATAAATGATATATTAAAAAAAAACATATGTTGTAAGTCGCTCCCAATGAATCGTGTTGAAACTATAACATGGGTCGGTAACACATCAAACCAGTCAACTGCTTCTGAATTCCCCTTTTTAAGCATCATTGTTAAAAGCATTATTGAAATAGTTCTTTGGATAAAATTAACTTAAATTTGTTTTTCAAGTTATGAATCGATATATATTTTTAAGTAATATCTAAAGTAATTCCAAATAAGTCCTAACGATCTCTTGAGTGTCCACATAATCGTTACAGTACATGTACAGCTATACCATTGCGTGTGTTAAGTTATCGCATGTACTTCTCTACTAAGATACACTTTTAAACAATCGAAAGCACGAACTCAGCCGGTGTCTCCATATGCACTCGTCCTTATATGTCCCTGACTGTTAAGAGGTCTTAAAACCCCGAACCAACAAAATTACGTACATGACAAGGAGCACCGTTTGAAATGGGCCTTCGATGTCTTATTTCAGGTAAAGGCTAAATTTTAAAATTCATCAAGTTCCTAAGCTACCTAGATACATATTTATAAAGCGCCCCGTTCTTTTTGTTTGCCGTTTACCTCGATATATGTCATTAAATTCAAACACATGAAACGAACACAAGATCACAGGGAGAACGATTTTTAGCAAACTAGTGATGTCATCGGTCGAAACGCAAGAGATAATTGGTATTTTAGAAAACATTAACAGATGGTGTTTTTCTCTGGAATAACTATATTCAACATAGTGATTCTGGAAGCGCAAGTACAGCAGCATACTTCTCCGACTAATATTTACCATAATGCTATACGAATTAATTCAATAAGTTGTCTGAAGTCGGTCTACTCACGCTCGTATCGAACGCACCCTGCCAAATGATATCTGCCGTATCGAACACACTCTGCCAATAACGGCTGATGGATAGTATTTTAAACCACTGCTTTGTTATTCATAGTAATCTGGAAATGTTTGCTTGACTGTTTAATGGCTCGATTGCATGTATGATAGCACAAGGCCAATCTTACTGGTGTGTGGCGCCCGGGTAATCGACAGCCACCTGACCAAATACATATAGCGGGCTGCATTAGTCCATTACAGTAATACGCTATAGAATAAAATAGCCTTTTGTGTTAAGTTGGTTAGCAAGGCGTAAATACATGTTAAATTGGCATATTTGTGTTATTCATTCTTTAATATTAAGCCACTCTTGTAAAGTCACTCAAAAGAACATTCATTCTGCTCGATTGGGAAAATATACATTAAGACACAGTATACGCAACATAAATTGTTTATTCAGACACTTAAGACGCAGACAAAAGCATATTAAAATGCAAATATGACTTTTTGTATACATCTTATAATATATTAACGTGTATATAAATATAGCGTCACATACCATCCATCTTTAAGAGAGAGAAAAAATAGTCAATAACTTTTTTGTCATACGGTGAAAACGTTTCGCCAATTTTGAGATTAAAAACTGGTTGTTCATGTTACTTTTTAAATCGGAAAGTTAGTTATTTATTTTCTATATTGATTGTTTTTATTTTGTGGTTTAAATATAGTGGTATGTTTTTTTTTTGGCTTAGTTGGTTGGTTGTATAGGGTTTAACGTCCTACACAACAGTTAGGGTAATTTAAGGATGTGCATCCGTGTATGTTTGTATGTGTACAACGCCAGTTGGTAATATCGAATCAAATGCGTTTACAATGGTATATGTATAATCCTTCCTCTACGATGCTTTGAGAAAACAAATGTTGTTATTAGACTATAACACCATTTGCTATTGTATATTGTAATGTCATCAATCTCTATTGTGACGTCTTCTTTTTTTATTCCTGTCAAGACCTAATTTTCTGTTCAAAGAATTGTTCGATATAATTTAACAAAGCGTAACTATTCTATTAAAATGTAAATATAAATAATGAATATTTTAGCAAATTTCGTTATGGTCCTGTAACACACATTTCTATTGCTGACAAACTTAACATAACGGGCTTTATTATGATTGTCATCAATAGCAATGTGTGTTATAGGACCATAACAACATTTGCCAAAACATTCATTGCTTAATGAAGGGCGGATATCAAAAATTCAACTGCATTAACAATACTGATCGACTGATATACTATTCACTTGATTCATTACGGTACAGTGTATCAACACAAAGCAGCTCCTCCAATCCAAACAACCCAACGAAAGACTTCATCATTAAGTCAAAATAACAAGATATTTATTTATAATGACAGATCAAAATAAATTCTAACTCTTTGCGTAAGAATATCAAAACATTCAATTGCAAGGTCCCACATATTGCAAATTCGGGCCGGTGTCTTAAACCGTCTGGGGAAATAAAAAAAATCAAATGTTAATGCAGAATTATGATAACCAGTTATTTATTTACTTAATATTCACGTTTTTAAATCGGATTCCTTCAGTTTCAAATTACATCCATATTTACATAAAATCATCATTATTACAACGTAATTTCGAACATTTATGCACCGTTGGTTTAAATGACTATGACGAGGTTGCTGCAACTTGCGATTATGAAAGCGAAATGGTTTCCTGCGTTTACCCAAGTACCCCTGTGAAATAAATACCGTAAATTGATCTCAAAATCGATAAAAAATGTACTATACTCAAATATATGGTACTTTATATATGATACATTCGACCCTGATTGACCTTAGGTAAAGCTTTTTTATTAAATGGAATGGATGCAAAATTACTCAATCAAATTGACAAAACAAACATTTAACATAAACAAAAACATAAAACATAATAGACATATAACAACAGTGAAACAAATTGATGACTTACAATTGTAATATTGATGAAACTCACAATGTTTTAAAGTTCAGTGAACCTGCTTTAATAGCGTTCGGTCTCTTAAAAATCTTCTACCCACAGTTCGATTTCCCTGATCTGAACTACAACATCCCTCTGTTGCAACTAGTATTTGGTACGTGAATAATTCAGAGCAATGCGTACCATATGTCTCGATACGTATGGTGAGTGTGCTTGTCAGTCGCTAGGGGGACTTGACCCGTATAGTGTTACTTATATTCCAGTGGGGGCGATTCCATGTTCAATACGTCTGTATCTGAGCATCATATTATTGTATATTATTTATTGACTAAACGCGATGCAGTAACATTCAATTGGAATTGCCTTGCTGCAGGCTTCGAGTGGAAGCCTTACCGCTGGCTTAGTCGATACACCTAAAGCATCATCAATGTTAATACATGCTAATTGACAACATACTCATCAAGAAATTATGACAGGACATAGAGAAGCCATAGATATTTGCATCACGTTTAATACTTGACTGTGAAATGTTGCAGAAACTCCCCGTATAACACTACACTGTAATTTCTCGTTCAATATCCGCTACTTCTCGCTAACGGTTTCAAAACGGCAAACTGTTGCACAAATTTCCGTTAAACATTGCACCGATACTTCTCGTTATATTACTTTTACTTCTCGTTACAGTTTCACGATGACCGTTAAGAAATGATCCGTTTAGTTTTAGATGTTCAGTGTTTCGAGTCCACCAAATAAATAGGATCATTTCTACATTGGTTTGGTTTAATTTTGTTTAACGTCCTATTATCAGCTTAGGTCATTTAAAGGACGTACCTCCAAGTGTGTAGTGTATGCGTGATTGCGTGTGTATGCGTGATTGCGTGTGTGTATGCAGGATACATGACATGTTGGTGTGCTTGTTCTTTGTGATAGCGCGTATCTGATGCCGACTTTATAGTGCTATCTTACTGAAATACCATGCTGAAGGCACCCAGCACAGCATTCGGCCCGGTCACATTATACTGACAACGGGTGAACCAGTTGATGCAGTTCCCCTTTATGCTGCACGTTGGTGACAAAACCCATAGCCTTCCTCACCTGGGTGAACGTTCAACATTCAAGCCAAACGTGAGGTGTTGCCAAGCAAGGCGCTATGACATAAACAGTAGCTAGAAGTAGAAAGAAATATTAAGATTTCACACATTGTGTACAGTTCAAGGGCCTATCGGTTCTCGCCGAATGCAATGCAGTGCAGTAAATATTGTTTGTTTGAGTTTGAATTGTTCGCTACAGGTAAGCTCATATAAGACTGGGGTGCCACTGCAAAGAGAGAAAACATGGACGTGAGCAACGAACATTCGCAATGGGACATAAAAAAAAATATATATATATAAGCGAATCTGTATTTTCTTTGAGGTCAATTCAGAGATAGTATTCTGACATAAAACATAGGACTATCTGGGTCCAGACCTCAAACCAGCCAGTATTTTCTAGAACTGTGCACACAGACAAAGGGTAATCGCAAAGCCAACTGTATAGTGCAGTTATTAGTTTAGTATAGTACTATCATCTTTAAACGCTTACATTACAACATACCCATCTGTGTTATTCTGCCAGGGTTGTTTTAAGAGTAATGACTACGGAAGCTCGGTTTTACTTCGAGTCAAAATAGCATATCTATTCATAATATTACTTTAGTAATTATTTCATATCTTGAGTAATCGTTATGTGTTGTTCTCAATAAATAAAACGTGGTTGTTTGTATCTCGGCGCATGAGACAAAACGTTCGAATGATTATGCAAATCTAGCTAAATACATATACAATTATATTTGTATCAGTCGTAAAATCAGTTTGTTTATTTTAAATGCTCCGGAACCCGTTTTTCTCGGTGAAACTATACATAACTTCACAATGAAAGCTACATACGTCGCTGAATCAATAAACTTGCGTGTATCTACACTGTCAGAATCTAAACGATTTCAATTCCAATATGCATAGACGTTTTTGACAACTCTATTGATTATCATTAAAAACTAGCCATAAAACATTATTCAACATTTCGATTACTTCAGTGTAAAAGACAAGCCTTTGTATGCAGGCATTGATTTCGAGATTGACGTACAAGTAAACTTAAAACCACCCTGTAAGTAAATATGATTAAAATACGACATAATGAACATAAAAGAAAAGCAACGTACCAATCATTTGCAATGTGAAATATTGGAAAATGAACTACTGCATGACCTTCCTCTTTCTTCTTCTTTTTTGTTTTTATCATTGACAGCATTTGGTTTGGTGTCATTATGTTAAGGTCTTAGTAAAAGCCATAATTATTTGAGAATGTGACTCAATGCATGTTCTACATTTGTGCATGTTTGCTAGATGCAGTTTCGGAGTTATGGGCGTACTTTCCTGTCTTCTGTAATAATGCTTTATGTCATCGCAACAGCTAGGACAACATAAAGACGACTTTCTTCCTTTTTGTTTTTATCAGTGACAGCATTTGGTTTGGTTTCATTAGGTTAAAGTCCTATTAAAAGTCATAACTATTTGAGGATGTGACTCAATGTATGTAATACATTCGTGCATGTTTGCTAGAGGCAGTTGCGAAGTTATGGCGGAATTATGGGAGTAATGGCGGAGTTATGGGAGTTATGGCGGAGTTATGGGAGTTATGACGGAGTTATGGCGGAGTTATGGGAGTTATGGCGGAGTTATGGCGGAGTTATGGGAGTTATGGCGGAGTTATGGCGGAGTTATTGGAGTTATGGTGGAGTTATGGCGGAGTTATGGGAGTTATGGCGGAGTTATGGCGGAGTTATGGGAGTTATGGCGGAGTTATGGCGGAGTTATGGGAGTTATAGCGGAGTTATGGGAGTTATAGCGGAGTCATGACGAAGTAATGGGAGTTATGGCGGGGTTATGGTCGTACTTTTATGTCTTCTGTATCAATGATATATGTATATGTCATCGCAACAGTCAAAACAACATGAACACGACTGCATAGGGAGTCGGGACTAACGAAAGTATGAGCGAAAAGTAAAGATAGGGATACGGATACACGTTAGTCTCGTCTATGTCTATGCCACTTGCGCGGAAAAATAGACCCGATTCTGCACTTGGTTCACATACTGAAGTCGCCTTATGTGTACCTCCTATATAAGGCTACATAACGTATATTTTCAACGAATCAATGTTGAATCAATTAATGGTCGAAACAAGTCGTAAAAGGAAACAGACTTTGAAAAAAAGAAAGACAAAATAAGTAAATCAAAACCTTCAAAGCATTTTCATATTGACAGGAGTGCATCGATATTAGAAAATACCCGTGGTTCAAGACATACTAGATATGTAATACTGTTTTCCTGTAATTTATTAAACGTTGGAGAAATGAATGATAAACAAAAACCCACTTTAATTATAAACACGCATTTACATATGGTAAACTATAACTTGGTTACAGACATGAATAATTTTCAAAAAAATATAGAAAACAAATCCCACCAAGACATAGCTTTCCATTAGTTAAACTTAAAACCACCGGACTGATACCTAAAACAGGCAAGTATAAATCGATTTGACAAGTAATGTAGATAATATAATATCGCATGAAAAGTTGACACATAAACGCATATGGAACACCAGTTATTGCACCTATATAATTTTATATTAGACACAGTATGCTATGAATGAGTATTACTGCACCATGCATATGTTTCCTCCTTCTAATCCGGACCAATCGATACGACATTTCAACCGAACATTACTTAACATATAACCGGAATCATTCTTAGGAGGTGTACATATAGTGACAATAGTAATGTTGGCATCAGATCCGCGCTTTCACAAGTAAGCAATTACACCAAAATACCCGGTATCCAGCAAACACACACAAGCAAGCATACATTTCACAGATGGATACACGTCCTAAGATGACCTTAGTTGTTGGTAGGACGTTAAATAAAATAAAACCAAACCAAATGAATATACCAACATACACTGCCTCCGGCATAAATACACACATGAATGCTTACATAAAACGCTTAGATGTACGTCCTTAAATGACCTAAGCTGTTTATATTACGTTTAACCATGTTCAACCAACCAACCAACCAACTAATTCATGTCCTGGCTATATTTTATAAGTACAACATCATATGCACCGTACATATAACGCTTACTAATTACAATTCAGTGCACTTTCCGGGGGCCTAGAAATCAAAACGATTTACCTGTAACCGTTGGTGTCAATCTCTTATTTGGCTCTGCCCCTCTTCGTTCACTGTGTACGGTAAATTAACAATGTTAGCACATAGCACGCTATAATTACAGTCATAGAGCTCGCTCGAACCAATGTTTATGTAGCCATGATCAGATAGAAACAGGCCACGAGTGGCACAAGCCAGGCAAGCGAGGTCATACCTGCCAGACGCAAGACTTGGATCGTTACCTGTGCACGAGCCCGATACAATCAAAAATGTACATAAAAGGATATAAAACTAATTGACGTGTATTTGCGGTAGACTGCAGTATTGCATGGAATCGTTTTATAAATCATTACTTGTCCAACGGCGCACAGATGTAATGAACAGGCAACATGTTTTTTTTTTTGTTATATTTTTGTGTTTTTCTTCAGTAGACAGGATCTTAAATGAAATTGTGTCTTGCACAATTGTTGCACGTAACTGCAATTAAGGTATGCACAAAACCATCTGCCTCCGGGATATCAATACATGCCAAGCCAAGATAAAAAATAAAGTTGTTATTGTAATATTCTTACATAACAATTCCAGAAACTAATCGCGTGTTCACATTTTGATTTAATTCAGTTCTACGATAATAACATTGTGTTGACTCCAGCAAAATAAAATTAATTTAATTAAGATAAATGACTGCAGCAAATATTGACAAACACGAATCATTAGGCTATCATTGGAGTTTTATAAAGATTTGTTTTGTTTAATTATTTTTATTAAGAAGATAGACTGACAGTCTAAATGGCCAAAGGTTTTCTTGTTTATATATCGCATTCAATGACCTTGTAATAGGTAACATGGTATGAAGACGGGTGCCTAAGGAGAGACCGCTGAATAACGAGTAAGGATTTTTGTTCATTTTGCATCAGATCCCCGCTTTTGGCAAGGGGGCAAATACACCAATATACAGTGCCTCCAGCACATATGCACGTATGCACGCATACATGACACGCATGTGTTAAATATAAGTAATGTTTCGTTGTAAATCGTTAGATGTGCACATACTGGATATATAGTGATATGATATTTAAACTAGCACACATGATTACTTCCATATCTGAATACGGACGCCGTCAGTGTGTATCAGGAGTAATTGATTTGGAGTGAATGAGTAACTCTATACGCTTACGCAACCGAAGCCAGTCGTACATTACATGAAGGAGCACGGGAAATAAGTCGTTATTGAGTTGGACTCCAATAATCATGAATGCTCCCACAGGAATATTACGATCCCATCAACTCGTAGTAATTGTAATTATGAACGATTCCCTTTCTCCTTTCAAGGGGAAAGTGTCTGGACTTCATATAGGAGGTCCAACTCTCTTGAAGGATATAGCTTCATTATATCTCTGTTTTACGAATATATGCACATTTAGTTATTTGGAACGAAATGTTACTTTGATTTAACATGTGTGAAACTGATGTGTGCAGAAGATATCTGGTGTATTTTTCTTCCTGCAATAGCTGATATCTGATGCTGACTTTAAAGTGATACCTCACTGAAATACAATGTCTTGTTACCTTTTTTATTTTTCAGGTTATAAAAAAAGGTTGTCGTCTAAGAAACAGACGACGAAGCCTTCCCTTCCGGAACCCCTGGTCTTATTATTATCATTTTATTTGTTAAAGGGAGCGATGTAAACCTTCCGTTGCAAATCGTGTTTGACGCAAAATGAAAACGCATACCTGTTCAGAATCCCTGGCCTTACTTCCCTGAATAAGTGGAAAAACTTGGATCAGGATATTAGTTTTACCCAGGTTCAGAGAATTCGATTTAATTTTCACTTTGGTATACTATTGATTTCCATATCTGTTATGTAAGGTCCTTTCATCACCTCATTCAAACATAATATCAATTGTTTAGAGAAAGCATATTTTCAATAAACCAGGTGTCTGTTTGTTAGAAGGAGTCTTACCTTGTAGACTTACACCAATATTTGTCGCTTATACAAATTATTATACAACACGCTAGTGTTTGGTAGCAATTACCACTATGTGTGTTTAACTATGCCGGGTAAATATTACAGCTGCTGATGTTAATTTTCTATTTTCCAATTGATTTCTCATTTAATGTTCTAAATTTTGACTTTGGGCGTTAAGGGTAATTTTGGCTTCTTAAAAATAAAAATAAATCAACTTCAATTTATAACACGCCAAAACATCATATTGGTTAATTAGGGCTATCTTTTTTCAATGAAATATTTTTGAAGTACGCATGCATATTTGCCCTACCATAAAAACAAAAATGCGTTGCTATACAGAAACAGCCAAAATATGGTGGTTTTTGACTGTTAGCATGCATAAATGAAAGCCTCCACATGTGAAAAACACAAATTCCTTTCTACGAATAAACCCTGGTATGGCAATGATTCGACATGTCAAATATTGATTTGTTTGTTGCATGCGTAGGCTTTCAAAAACTGAAATGTGTTCAGTAAATTTACTTAAAAATGGCAAATTTTCAACCAAATAGCGCACAACAGACGATATGAACGCATTTTTTTTATGAAAACGTGTTTATGTTTCGTGTTGCAATGCCATATCTCCTAAACAAGTTGTCGAATGAATATAACCACTAATTATAAATGCCCGTTGAGGCCGAAAATTACTCTTAATGCCCCTAGTCCTAAATAGTCGTGAACGAAAAAAACATTCGTTTCATGTAGCTGATACATTTATTTGGTCTCTAAATATTCCACAAGGCGTTTGCTACACTTGCATGCTACATTATTTTTGGCTTATGAAAAATGATCGTGACCGACTTCGGCTACGACTCTTATCTGACCCTGTAAAAATGTATAATATATAGTCTTCACTTTTTTTGTTATTCAATCCCTTGTGTGCACAAAAGTGTAGAATAAAACAAATAACTTTGCAATGTGTGTTTAGTTTTGCTCTTGGCTATTTGTTTTTTTTTATGGTCTTAGCCAAAAACAAATGAAGACTGGTGCCTAGGAAGACGTCGGCAAACGGAAGAAAAATGAGAAATGCAAGTATAATGGCATGTTCATTTATCATTTGTATTATCATATATTATTGTTTTCTTGTTGTGAATATAAGTAGTATATGTGTTTATGTATGTATAATTGTTCAAGAGAGGTATACCATAAACATAATATAATTTTATTTTCTATTTGTGTCAGAAATATACAAGTATATGGATAGTGGAAACAAAATTAATTATAACCTTTCACCATATATGATAAGTGGAGTGTACGAAAAGCTTCAGTGAAGTAATGTGCCTTTACGATATACTGCCTGTACGTAATTGGCATATGTGACGTTCCCATCAATCAAATCATTAGTTCTACCTACTTATCTGTAATTATACAATTAGCTGTTCCACGCGAAGCTCAATTGATAATAAGGGCTTATCAATATATTAGAACTTGCTTAGCACAACTGACTAACTACATTTGCATAGGGGCACGTGGTAGATCTGCTCAACGTAAAGAATCGTCAGTATTGAGTCCTAGATGGATCTACTGTCGTATTAATAGGACGAGAGAGAAAATAATATCCCCTAAACAGACACATGCACGTATTACATATAAGTACTGGGTATTGTATGGCAAACACTAAAATTGCATGTATGACTCGCAAGACACGCACAGGTGCCAGCACCTTTATATGGTAAACGATACAGCATGCCAAAATGTAAATACACTGCACCATCGAACTGTTCACTTCTTTTTATAGATTATCTTCTTCGATAAGGGTAAATCTAATTAATTTAATGCTTTTCAAAACTGAGCACAGTAATAATATAATAATACTGGACGCAGGCAAAAGCATCCCATTATGGATGTATCCCGATCATAGTCAGTCTCTAGGTTATTGAACAGTTGAATGGATCATCTCGATATAACTTATTGTACACTTGTACAGCCTTTAAAACAACGATATTGCTATAGTTGTTATGAATTTAGAAAAGAAAATATAGTACATTTTTTTACATTTTTTAAATCATTGATACAAAATGATGAAATATGACTTAAGTTACGGTTTTGTATTTTAAATTAAAAATATAAATATATTAGTTAAAACAATATTGAAGCATAGTACGAAAGGTCATTGTCCTCGCGATGATGATAATAAGGCATTTAACGCCACACAATATTAAAAAAAATCAGTTACTAGCGTTAGTAAAGGGAGTTCAAAAATCCATATAAAGCTTTGATACAGTAAAATATGTCTTGTTTAAAAAAATAGGTACATTGATATTCGCTTGATAGTCGAACAGCAGATAAAAGGCATAAACTTCCAATTATATTCATTCAACTTATTTCGATATTTGAATTCGTCTACTTCAAACGAGAATAAACCCTTTATCAATGTTAAATCGAATCACGATATGTATAGAACTATCTTAGGCTACAGTCGCACGCATGCTTTCGTATTCACGCCTGCTCAAATGTATTGTTCAAACTAGTCTGACATATACTGGAATAAGAGAATCCGGAAACCAACCAGACAAATATGGGGATACCATCAGCCCCCACACGTAACATGAAGCGAAACAAATTGATCGAGAATGTCCTGCTTGTACCTTCATCACACGAAGCATAACAAAACAATACATGTCTGGTATTTTTTGTGAATTAGAATTTGAGAAAGAAGAGCCCCTGCTAAAAAAAACAACAATCAAAAGGTTAAAATGTGTATCATGACAGAACATATATGCTGGCTGTGTTATTTCCGTAGGGAAACTTCCATGTTGATACACACTGTGGTATCCATCTTTTGCTACATACAACACAGGTAGCTCTGTCTGTCGTATACTCTAGTATACCCGGACTTACCTTGAGTGTTCCGTCAGATACAATGTAGTCATGGTCTGATGAATCCTAGAAGTAAATCCATAGAGAACTGTTTCCATTCACTATAATCGCGGGACAACAGTTCCGCACCTGTGCACCTTTAGATTCAATATTCCACGGTAGAGCAAACGCAACCGATAATAGCGAATACACGCTTTTGCTATATCTCCTGAGAATGAAACATCAGCTCAATGTGTATTCAGTGCATCTGATAAAACTATATCATGGATGTGTATCTCTGAAATACTCGAACCAAAGGTGTGTAAATTATTTTATCACACGTTTCAGTTATGAAAGACTCCAAACAAAGGTGGACTTTTTCGTCATTCGTTTCAATTATGTTCTTTCAAAACATTGCAGCAAAACGTGTCAATATAGGTTCCAACAGTTTTTAACAAATAACGGATAATAAAGCTTAATACTTCAGTAATGATAACAACATACAGGGTTAGGTTGTCACATAGACGTCTGGTAGTATATAGGATAACTATATATATTTCACACCATTTTGCTGTTTATCCACGTTTTATTCTTAGACTATTTCGGTTGGTATTAATTATAAAATATCAAAACTTGATTGTAAATAAAAAAATATACCTTTACGAGTTTTGTCTTCAAAGTCGAATTATAGAATACAATCAGATGTTTTCTTTGAAACGCGCGTCTCAATCAATTATCCGGTAAAATTAAAATGGTTCCACAATTATAAGCAGCGATATCACGATGTATATATTCAGTGTAACGTCAGGTTGGTGTACTGGTGTAAAAACCCATATATCCTTGGCGAAATAAAATATATTCACAGTATTATTGTCTTCCTAACGAAGGTAAGCAAAAACGGGTTGTTAATTCAGCTAATTCACAGTGCATAAAGACTATGAAAGTATCCTCCAGGGTCACAATGAAATGTAACCTTACTATAGTCAGCACTAAGTATTGAAACAGTAAAGTATATCTCGTGGTAAAAAAAATCAATGACTGAAGAGTTTTCGCAGCCGCTCGTAGTTAAACAGGTATATAAACAGCGGCAATGATAACTCTTTTCTCGTACTAACGTTTTGTTAAACCAAAGTTAGACCACGGTCTACACAAAAAATATAACACAAGCTGATGTCGGTTTTAGCTGGTCATTCCTCTGGAGGTAAAGCGGTACCTGCACCAATGACGAGATGCAACAATTGGTCCAATACTGATTTACACTTAGTAATTTATAACTATAGCACATACAGGTGCATTAGTTATAAAACAAGAACTACACATCTGATAGGTATGGATGTCTATAAATGTATTAACGATACAAGGTAAAATGATAATAATCTTCAAACTGAAGTAACATTATATAATCCACGTGACTTTTTGAACTTTCCATGATTGTGTTATACATGCAACTCCCGTGCGTCTCTTCAACACCCTATGTATCATACGTGTGAATTATGGAACCTTTAACATGTATCCAGGGTATATGACTCCAATAAAGAACTGTTTAGTTGTACCGTTTATGGCTCCACAAAGAATCGAACGTGCAACAAATAAGCACACCTGACCGTGCTAGGTCCGTGCACAAAGGCGTAACACCGTCATGGGACTGCTCAGCACAGTGTTACAACGAGACCAAATCAAGCGCTGTCCTTTGAACATGTGAAACACCTTTTAACGCAAAACCTGCATCATTAGGACGCTCGATCGATGGCTGGTCTCACTCTAAACCAGACACGAGGTATTCAGGGGTATGCAGCAGTTACGAGAAGTTCGGTGTATAAGTATGCGTGTGGCAGCTACCATTAAGGGTAGTAGAAGCGGAACGATCGGTAGCTACTATGCACAGGCTAGTACTCAAAGGTACAACGTGTCGACATCTTGTCGTTCAGAGTATAACATATACAGAATGATGACATTGTAAGAGACTCTGTTATTGGCGGTTAAAAGCAGAACTGATGTAACACACATATCAATATGCAAACAATAAAAAACGTTAAAAAACACAGCCATCAATTTGTATTGCAAATGACTGATGTTTGCTTAAAATTGACAAATGATCTGTGACACCTGATGCATCATAGCAGTTACAATCAGCTATTCATTTATATAAATTGATGTATAATAACATAATTACTTTATTTGTATACATATTGCTTACCTACTGTATTGGTGCTATACAGTTCTCGTCGTTCAACTCGTTATATTTTTATAACATTTATTTGACAATTTTTTTTGTTCAGTTCTATACATAAAATATGACAGTTTTATTTTGTTCTATAATATATTACTTTCTATAAAATATGTAACGGTAAGTAGCTCAGACAATAAATTAAAACAAATCCACAAACGGAGACCCACACACCAATTCTGCTTCAACACTGTTGCCGGTCCGACTTGTGTTATACTAGCTATCCACAGCTCAATTCAAAATATTCAAAACCGTATTTTGATGATATTTGGTTGATATTTGACTACTAATAAAACAAGAATATAATCCTTTACATGCAGACTTAAATCAATGTTTTAAATGTAAGTTGTTTAGACATCCTCTTACGAATGTCACTACTGTCTAACTATAACATGAACTCCGCAGTCTATTGTAAGAGCCATATGTATAGGGTTTGACACGATATTTAAGCCAGCAGTAACGCTACACCGACACTGAGTTCAGTGAACGCAACTGGTGTGTACTGACTAAGATCTCCAGGGAACTTCCGGCCCAAATCATCAATCGAAGACGACACTGATATATCGGATGCGTCAATGAAACAACCTCGCACGGGTGCACATCGCGGCGTTAAAGGCAAAACGAAGAACTAAGCTGTAGCGCGTCATATCTTTAAGTGACCACATGTGGTATGTACAAGTAATACACCGTATTGGTAACAATCTTAACTGCTATTGATGTCTAAAATACTAAAACTTCAAAGAGCATATTATGTATATCCAAATGCTAGGCTTCTTGCAAAATAATTAAATTACAAGTTACAAGGTTTTAAACGTATTTATTAATACTTTTTTTTTTATCTTAAAACGATAATCAAAATACAAACACTTGGATAGCGTGTATCCGGAGACTTGTGACGAACTAATTGCAACAGAATGACTGCAAGTATAGGAGTCGACTAAAATACCAGAATACGCTTATTGAGAACCGTTACAACCTTAAATTATGCGGACCAGATTTGTTATATGACCTGTTGATTTCAGTTTCTGCGAATGACTATTAGGCTAAGCTGCATGTCGAATATATAGATATCCAGAGCGAGATGTAACCTAACGGGTTTAAAAGGGGGTGAAACCGATACGGTGGTTTCATTCGCCTGTTGGACAGTGTAATGGGAAGAGAAGCTTAAGACGCGTTGATTAGATTCGGCCTTGTTTGTCGCTGTTAGCAAATCCAGATTAGCGGTGTCTGCCACTCATTGTCTGCAGGGAAAATAAACACTTCCACACAAAGTCCACGACTCACTCTAGGCTGAAGTTGACTAACAGTACGCAGATACAGTATCTCCTAGTCGCGGTGTAACAACACGTAGAGATAGCGCGGAGTTGATAGGATTATGTCAAGCTTTCAAAGGCAATGTTCAGTTTTCCGGGTGTCCATCCTGTCTATTAGGACGAGAAGATGACGTAGACCATTTTCTTTTGAAGTCTTTATAGCTTTAGTGAACAGTGTTGCCGACCAGTGAAATAATACTCATCAGTTTCTAGATGGTATGATTAAACTGTTGCGACTATGAATGATGTTATATAATATAACATGAACTAAATTTGGTGAGATATGCGCTTAATATGGAACGTATTGCAGTCTATTAGTTGAAACATACTCTATTTATTTAGTCCTTAATGTTTCATGAAGTTTAACGCAAGTGCGCGCATGAGCAGTACCTTCTCATATCAATGTCAAACATGTAACTTCCGGTTGAAAGACAAAAAAGAGTCGTCGCCCTTGCTGTGACATAAAGCTGAACAATGGCCAACACACGTTACAACGTCTTTTTGAAAGAGCTTTCGAAAAAACATCAACTTACATAATGTTGTTTTCAAGTCCTGCTGTATAAATTTAAACATTGAGTTAGTTGACATCAGAATATGTTACACTGTCAACAATTATATATCGACCACAATCGAGATCTTGACAACATCCGATTTCCCTTAAGGACAACCACCAGACAACAACATGGGCTATCTACTTGCTCTGCTGTGAACCGTAGCTTCATCTACCACCAATCAACTAGTTCCATAGCAAGCACTGCTTCCTTCCTACCATCGCTTGCTGTGTCAATTCTGTAGTCCAAATGCGGTTAGTAAATATGCGAACGCATCTCCTTTTGAACCATTTACTTTACCACGCACCTGTGTACCGGAACAGCTGTGTTCGTTGCGTTCCACTAATCTTGCTTCAATAGGCGGTCCTACTCGGAGAGAAAAATCGAATTGCTGCTCTTTTTGGCTGTTGATTTTATATTATCACCGTCCAATAAAACTATTTGTATACACCGCTTGGTGATCTTTACAGAGTAGCCCTTCACAGCACGCTTCAATTATCCAATTATCAGATCTCAGTAATCCAACTGTGAACGATTCGGCATTCTCCACGAAATGGGCGTGACCCTTTGGTCCTTAGTCTGAGCCGAGCCCTTCTGCTTAGAGAGGTGCACGTGAGTAGAAGAAATCAAGCGGATACTTCACTATCAGTGCGTTTTGGATATAATATGTCTGAATGGTAGCAAATTTTGATGTAGTGCTGTTAATGTGATGGCAGGCTTGAGGCTCGTTTGTCCGTGTAATCAATATATGGCAGAGAGACTATCGTCGGAGCCAGAGAACGGGGGCTGCGCTGTGTCACAGTGCCAATACCGACAATCGAATCCGAGCTACTCAAAGTGTATTACGTTCGCACTTGCCAATATTCGATTTTGATTTTGATTTCGAAATGGGGTGCATCTATATATATTCTTCATATTGTAGAGTGATACTAATTAATAACTTTGAGCCACTTGCAAAAATAGCCCAGAACTTGTGGCACTCAGTATTTAATGTAAGATCTATATTATGAGATAGTGATCTTGATTGACTCCTCATACCAATGTTATTCAAGCAATGAATGTTTTAGCAGATGCCGTTATGGTCCTTAAACACACATTTATATTATTGATAAAGTTACATACAGTCAGGACCATAGCAATATTTGCTAATATTACCAATATTCGCTAATATATTTGTATATATTTGCTAATATATTTGTATATATTAGCAATATTTGCTAAAATATTCATTACTTATATGTACATTATGACAAAGTACTTATGGTTTATTTAGTTATTTCAAACAGCTTTTGAACAGCAAATTTTAAAAGGGTTGACAACATTGAAATTGATTACGTCGCAATAGAGATTGATGACGTCACAAAAATGATTCATTATTTCACAATAGCAAATATTGTTATGGTCTCATAACAGTATTTGCCTTATCAATGCATTGCAATGGCAGGATGCATAGCAAAAGTGTTATAATGCTCCATTTTGAAATGATTAAGCAGATGCTAATAAAATGTCATAATTCGAGGACTGGAGTAGTACTGACACTGAAAAACCTCCTATTTCCGATAAAAAAATAATAAAATAATGAAATTAAGCATAGTTAACTTTTCGGAATGTACATGTTGGCGATAGTAAACAATATAGATTCTAAAAACGAAGTTTTATCGTAGAGGCTGACGTCAAATGTAATTCAATAACGATGTATCCAGTAGATTTGAAAATCAGCAATGCGAATTAAAGGTAAACGGACAATCTGCGATCTGACCAAAAGATAATCTACTAATGGCGGGTTAAACATACATTAATTGTGTCTTCCTTTAGGATATCAGTGTCATTATCGTAAGGGCATGACAAGTTAAGCACGATTTTTTATAATCGTATCACGTCTTTGAAGTTTAATAATTGTTAGAGATAAATTAATTTATATATAACGATTTCTTAAACAAAATCTATTAAAGTGTACTCTCTCAAACCTGCATGCGATTTTCTTAAATTTTGATTTGCATGAGTACGACCAGAAAAGGACATTTGTTTTTATTTAGACTCTAACGAAACGTAGATAATGTTACTTTAAACAGGTTAATACATTTTTTTTATTATGGTTAGCAAACAATCAATCAAAATAGGGTTCCCGCCTTAATCAGAGGTGGTATATAATACAATTGCTGTAGACGAAAAAGAGATTAAAATTCATGACGTGATTTTATTCATGTGCATGTCTGTCTAAATGTAATTGACGATATTAGATCACATGACATTTCCCATGAGGAAATATATATACTTGGCATGGTGCATGGCGCTCGCAAATTGCATCTGATAGAAGTTCCCCAGGTTTAATGGCAGACCAGAAGCATTGCATATGTAGTTTTCTAATCACTTTTAGCTAAGTAAGGCATGCGTACATATGTACCAGCACAGATTAGGTTTCACTTCGTCTAGACATTTCTTTGTTGAAATTTATTATAAAAAGCATGGAAAACAACAGTCCTCCTATTTCAGTAAGATCTAAAGTATGACTAGCTTCCCAATTCAGAAATCAGCATTAAACTCCATAGTATGTTCAAATTCATTATCAATTAAGATAACATAATATATTGGAAAAAAACGAATGTGTTACAAAATGTGTGTGTTTCAAAACTATAAAATCGTTCGTAATAAAAATAAATAGTTATGTATTTTCCAAAATTTCAACCCGGTTGTCACTGGAAACATACTTTTTGAGACCTAAATCAATGGTCGTTTTGATTATGCTGCAGTTATGCAGTGATATTTTAGTAGACTACAGTACGACACACAGTCGCCAGTGACATTTTTTATATGCAAATACATATTTCATAACGGAAACTAAATGTAGGTGAAGTTGCACATATCTTTACATCCTGTACAATGTACAAATTTCGTATATTTTGGGCATATGCCATTCGGCATTTCAGTGAGATAGCACTTTAAAGTCGGTGTTATATCCGCGCTATCACAAGGAGGCAATTACATCAACATGCCTTCCAGCACACATACACACATGCACGCATGCATAACACACACGGAGGCACGTCCTTAAATTACATTAGTAGTTGATATGACGTTAAAAAAAACTAACTTTGCAAGAGCTAAAGTCATATCGAGACAGTGCCAGGGGTGACAACACCGGACGGAAAGGGTTTGGAAGTGGAAATATAAATTACATACAAGTTTTGCAATGGGAACAGCAGATAAGATATGCGAGCATTGGTCAATAGAACAGCCATTCGTAGATTGTGGGACAATGAATAACACATTGAAGTAATCCTCACATGACCTTGTCTGTTGCAAGGACGGTAAACGCCAAACATTTGTAGGCTCTCCACAACATTAAATATTGTGAAATATGAGAAAATTATTAAACTTGTATAAATTTGTATTTGCCTGTAAAAGGCTGTCCGTCCTTGAAACAGCTAAGGTCATACGAAGATATGTGTCATGAGATCAACCACAAACAAAAAAAGAGTAGGCAAATTACCTAACAACGTCTTTCCTTCATCATTTTATTGCTGTACTGTCAGTGTTATATCTCTGGAAACCAGTCGTCAGGATTGTTTGGTGTTATTTTGTTTAACGTCCTATTAACATTATTCAGCACGTGTCTGTATGTGTGTTGTGTAAGCATGCAAGCGTGTATATGTGTCGGAGACAGGGTATGTTGGTGCGCTCTCCTTGTGCGGATCTGATGCCGTTTTTATAGTCCTTTCTCACTGTAATACCATGCCGAATGCACCTAGCACAACATTCAGCCCTGTCACATTATACTGGCAACAGGTGAACCAGTTGTTGCCATTTCTCTTAATGCTGAACGTTAAGCAGGGAATAACAAATACCATTTTTATCGATTTTGGTATGTTCCGGTATTGGGACAGAACCCATTGCCTTCCTCACCTGGGCGAGCGTTTAACATTTAAGCCAAAAGTAAGTATTGCCATGCAAGGCGCTTGGAAATAAAGGTAGTTAGAAGTACAAAGTAATATAAAGTTCCAAACAATAGCAATTGGTGCACCAGGTTTATTTTGGTCGATTTTATGTCCCATGTAGAGGGCACGAGAGCAAATCCCCAATTCTGCTTGGAGTTCCAACATGAGTCGATTCTTACCATACATGCTTTGGGTAACAATAGATGTATTCTGTTCTTGATCCCCGACAATCGGGAGTGCGTCGTGAAGATATTTAACTCAAATTATGATTTTGTCAATTTCGTACAAAAAAAGAAAAATAATTTCTAAATACATCTTATTGAATTAATGTTATTTTCCCAGTTGTTCGATTCGTTAGAAACTGTACAAGCATAATTACAGAATAACGACGTTTATCCGTTTGCGATACGATTATGCTATAATAGATACTATGATTGCATCCTATTGCACGTCTTGGGCAACTTGCAGAATAGTTTTTTTTCTTACTCTGACTTATATTTAAGGGGCATTGAAGATACCTTACTTTATTTGTTTTTCCTAATTGCAATATTTAAAATCTTCATCTTTTCCTAACTCACTCCCGTACCCTTCCCTTTACGGCAGTGTATTCCTTGGCGCCTGTTTCCATATGACACTAGCTATCACAAAGACGTTAACCCTATACACACCAAATCTACAGATAATGTCAGCGATTACGAGTATGATGTCGGGTACAGCAGTGAATGGATTTTCCGTGAACGCCCACCAGCATCAAATTTTAAATTGTGTAAGTAGGTTTGCATTTAGTTTTACAGCACATGTAATTGCATCACACTTGTACATTTTTAATCAAATTAAGGCTATGTGTGCAACAAATTGGTGAGATTAGTTGTTTGAATTTATATGCATTTATTCATTGTTTTATAACATTCCAGAAAATTCCACTGAACTTGTCGGATGTAATAGGGTTTGAAGATCGAATTTCTTTCATTTCAGTTCCGAAGTTAGGTACTTCTGTGATTGTGATCCTGGTATGACACAGCATACAATTTTGTAGGATAATATATTGAAATGAAAACAGGTACTACCAAGACAAACTAAAATCCGGTTAACGTAAACTTATGCTTTATCCAGCCTCACATTTCCTGAATACCAAATCCTTAGCTGTATGGTGCATTGTCATCCATATTTATCCTGTTTCTATTACTAATTTTGTGGTTTACGTTCACCTTTAAAGACAAAACGTGGTATGCTCTGCTTGTTGATTTCTAAGTTCCGAAGTCCCTTAATAGCAAGTTGTCTCTTTTGTGTAGCGGCACGATTCATCGTATACATTAACATTTTGTTCATCATTTAATTTGAAATTGGCCGGAACTCCTGTAGATTTTATGTGTTTTGTATGATTATTGTTGTGATTAGTAAACAAAATGTTGTTTGAATTAAACTTAAGTTTTAAATGTATAAAATATCTGGGATTTATCAAACTTCCGTTATGTTTCTACAATCGTTTAGACCAATACGGATTTCCAACGTATCGGTCTCTTGCATTATCATGGCGAGTCCTTAGAAGCTGTAACTAGTTTCTGGTATACTGTTATCACCTGTGTGTGTTGTAGATTCATCAGTGATTTTATTATTAGTGGTCTCTAAACTTTCATAATACTTTTAGTTAGTTTTTATTTATTGAGCTTTTCGCGTGTTATGTTTATGATTAGCATCTAAGTCCTTGGATTATGTAAGGTCATACGTTCTATATAATCAGTTTGCTGTGGTTAGGTTTTAACATTCTCGCAAGAATCTGTGTACTGATTGGACAAGTTATTACTCGGTATGCTCATGCAGTCTATATTCTTGTGTATGGGTTCCTATGGAAAAGTCAACTAGGCATAATTCGCCTGTAAAACTGAATAATCATGCATGCTATATACTCGTTGATACAGGCTGCGTTGCCGTATACTCTTGAAGGCAATATAGATATACAGGTTTGTTCTAGTAGAAAAGGTTACACGACTGTATACCCGTGTGCGTTCACAGATTGTTAAAGACTCCTGCAGGTGTAACCTACTGTCGTACGAACCGCCATTGACAGCCTCCTCAGACAAGCCTGACAGCAAGACATAACTTTTAAAATTGAACCTTGTGAACCAGCAATATTGATTTGGTTAAAATTGAACAATATACTTCCAAAACTTTCCCGTTGTGACCCCTCAGAAATAGGATTCGAAACAATTGCAAATAAGCTTCTGCAAAAGTACCGTTAACGTCCTTGCAACAGTCAAGGGTATATGAAAACGGTAGACAAAACCCTTGGGCAAAACAACCTATTCGTTCAAACACGTGTATAGTTATAATGCATCTAGTGTCCTTAACCAGAGACTGACGGCATCGTCTAGACAAGCCAATGTTTCTCCTGGTGAGAAAATACTCGAACATGCTGTTTAACTACTCCGTATTATCACTGCAGCCTCATCTTATCTCTCGACTTCATACCATACGACAAGCTATGACTCTATGCTACCTTCTGTTGTTTTTACTGTCTAATTCTTAGTTGTACATAACAAAATGTCTAAAATCCCCACATACAACACAATGTTCAGATAATACTTTGTTGGGTTTAACGTCCTATTTACTTCTAAGGGCAGAAAATGACTTGCATCCGTATGTCATGCATGCGTTCATTCTTGAAGTAATACTTATGTGGTTCAGATGAAATGAAATGCTTGTTGACTCATTTATAATGAACATAGAAGCGGATATATCTTCCCGTCTTATGCTAATAGGGAACTTAAAAACAGAGAACTTATCTGCCGCCCAAAACGCAACACTTGAAATATATTCTTTCTCACCTACTCTTTCTTGTTGGTAGTTTATCCCAGTCACACGGCTTCATACAAGAATGAACTTATATGTCGCAAGGACGTTCAACCGAAAACGGATTGACAGATTAACCGAACAATAAAACGATAGTGTTTTTGTATGGGGTTTTCATCAGCACAAAGTAAACACTAACGATGCTATTGCATATTCAAATTAAAAATATATCATACGAATTTTCAAATGATATTAACCAAAATTAGCAAAAAAACATCATCATAAACATACTTGAACAATTGCATACCTGGGCGATGTAGAGGTCGGTCACGGGATGTACCCTGTCATAAGTAATTGACATGGACTACACATACCGCTTTCCTTAACGCAGAAAGACAACTCTGACTTGCTCTTGGAAATCGCTCTGTTTCAGGCCTTTTGCATCCAATCAGTCTGCTCGTGTGTTGGCTATGCGACAGAATGAAAGCGAGTTCTCAACTGTAAAAGTGATAAAATGAAGAAAAAACCTGATCATTGACACAGAAATACTTGAGTTAATTATTTTAAGCAAACCGGATGTATTCCATATAATAGAATATCACTTCCAGTAAATTACTGTGTTTTGTATATACCATAAATTTAACATATTTCCATAAAGGAATTCATGAACGATATATTTAACAGAAGATATCACCCCTTTTGACTGTCGTTATTGAATTCACTTTGGGAAAAAAGACATTAAGAAGTGATAAATGATCATTTGAATTTGAAAATTAAGCACTCGTTTTTAATTATGCAGGCTACAGTAAAATTGTTTAAACTGTGGAGGCTATGATGCAGGATCAGGTAGATCAGGTATCTCAACATAGTTTCCTAGGACTTGGTATCTACCCTGACTCATTTTATGTGTGTGATAAAGGGTAGGTTACGTTTTCAAATATCATCATCTGATCCCTTTCATCCGTTTTCAGTGTAATGTGACCGGGCATAATGCTTTGCTTGGGGCCTTCGGCATGGCAGTTCAGTGACAGAGCAATATATAGAAGGTCGACATCACATCCTTGCTGTGGTAACAATATAAAATCAAACCAAATCAAACTGACGAAATCTAAAAAATAAATTGTTGTAAATATGTGTAATATTCACAGAAAACAGAAATCAAACATTTGCGCCTTTAAACATAAAGAAACTGATACAATCTTATTGATCAGAGTGTAATTACCAATAATAACAATATGAAGTATTGTGTAATTTTGTGTTTACTTATCACGTAATTGATTAGCATCAGGAGGCCCAAAGAGCACTAACGGTCATCTCAGTAAAGGACAGCATCGAATTTGGCATGAAGTTGGTTTACGTTAATGTTGTTTTGTTGGGAAACAACAAAATTTGAGCCCCACAAAATAAGTGATTTCAAAGTATTCGTCATACAGTATTGCAATTGAGGGCATATCCTTTACACTACACGGCTTCTGAAGATTTCGGATGAAATTTAATTAAAATCAATAGTTATTATAGAAGTTAAAATGTATTTAAATTAATTTGAGAAATGTCATTCATTAAGGTCATGAGCACCGCTGATTCTTTTTTAAAATTCGTAGGACTTCGACAAGTTAATTGATCACTCAAACGCAACAGCAGTCTGACTCGTTCTGACGTGATTGAGTGGGACTGTCGACTTCCCTTCTCAAAGGCCGCGATTTTGTGTTTTTCACTTGCAGAAGAGCGACTTCCGGATTGTTCGTCAAAATGACAAACGTTAGGAGACACATCGTAAAACATGTTAATGGACTTCCGGACTTGTTCCGAGCAAGCGTTCTTGTGATGCCGACGAAACGACATCTCAACAGGTTGCCCCTACCAGATCAGACTATAATTAACTATTTGACAAGTCTGGTGTCGGATTATGTCCGATCCGTTAGGTACCTGATGGAGTGAGATATCCGCTTTCACAGGTCGATAGTGTGTATGCATTAACTCTGTCTGCACGATGTTGTTCGGTTTTTGGCATATTTGACATACACAGTTTTCAATCATAAAGTCTGTGGAACGTTCTCACGACTATTTTCTCTTTTCCTGAATCTTACAGCTGATGTAGATTCTGCATTCCCACATCCATCTATGGCTATCATATATCCAATATCCCCCTGATATTATTCGACACCACATTATCCATAGCGCACGTTGCCAATACGGTTGACACTCTTTTCTGCAGTATGAAATTCTTTTTTTTTAAGTAACATAAAGGTAACTCTACCTACGCTTCTCAACGTGGTGGAAACTCTGAATATATAAAATATTCTATTTTTCTCTTGTCTGTCTGTCCGCCCGTAGAAAAAGTTAGGTGATAACACCTGAAGTTGTGCATCGTTTTCATTCTGACCCCTTTTTAACGAAGTTATATCCCATTGTTGAAAAATTCCTTGTCCGGACAACTTCTCTGAAAATACGGTGTGCAAATAACAACGAAATTTTTCAGATATGATAAACATCACCTGATATTGTGCCTCCAGGTATTATTTTTTTCATTCTGTCCCTTTTTACGGAGTTATGACCCTTTGTTGAAAAATGCTTGCCCGCACAACTTCTCAAAAACTACTGTGTCAATATTAATGAAAGTTTTCAGATATGATAATTACCACCTGATGTTGTGCATTCAGGTATTTTTTTTTTTTAATCTGATCATTTTTACGGAGTAATGGCCCTTTGTTGAAAAATATTGTGCAGACAACTCTTCCAAGACTATGAGGCCAATTTCAACAGAAGTTTCATATATGATTACTACCCCCTACTATTTTGCATCCAGGATTTATTTTCAATCTTTTTTAAAGAAGTTATGACCCTTTAATGGAAAATCATTGTCCTGACAGCTTCTTCTACTCTACTGGGCCAATTTCGAAGAAAGTTTTCAGATATGGCATATGTCCCCTGACGTTGTGCATCCAAGTAGTACTTTTTCATTCCGTTTATTTCAAAAGGAGTTATGACACTTGGTTGAAACAAAAAAAAAACGTTGTCTGCCTCCTAAACTTCTCGACCGAATTCATGAAAGTTTACAGATATGGTAATATTACCCCCTTATGTCGTGCATAAAGGTAGCTTTTTTCATTTCGATACTTTTTAGGGAGTTATGACCCTTTATTAAAAATCTTTGGTCCCTGCAGGTAGGTTGTACCTGCTGCCCCCATTTCATGTTCGTAAGAGGCGACTACATTTGGGATACTACCTTTTCTCTTCTTCCTAAAGTCTCCCTTGACAATGCCTCACTTTTGGACTTTAGTTGAGAGTTCGCCCATGTGAGGGAGGCTTTGGGTTCTGTCCCCTGGCCAAGACATACCGGAGTCTGTAAAAATGGTAGTTTTTACTCATGCTTAACGCTCAGCAATTTATGAATGGGACGACTGGTTCGCCCGTTGTCAGTTTAATGTGACCGGTTTGGGTGTCCTGCTAGGTGTCTTCGGTAGTATGTTTTATTGAAGTAGCACTATAAAGC
This sequence comes from Mizuhopecten yessoensis, assembly GCF_002113885.1. Taxonomy (NCBI): domain Eukaryota; kingdom Metazoa; phylum Mollusca; class Bivalvia; order Pectinida; family Pectinidae; genus Mizuhopecten; species Mizuhopecten yessoensis. Next base: position 835,578 of record NW_018404667.1, read on the forward strand.
CGGCATCAGTTCTGCGCTATCATACACTACTCGCATGCATTTTGCACACAGGTGAGGCCGTCCTTAAATGACCATAGCTGTTGATAAACGTAGAACGTAAAACAATACTAAACCAAACCAATATGACAACTCTTCATTAACTACTAGGACGATTTCAGCAAAACTCGTTCATCTGAGCTAACAAGATTTGGTTTACAAGTATGTTTTGACAATGGGAGGGAGTACAGAAAGTATGTCAGTGACCTATATTATTGTACAGATTAGTCAATAAAAATAGCACTGCTTGTGGGAGACTATGGATTGCTTTGCAATGATTTGCGTTAGTAGGCCTTTATCTTACAGCTCTGGTTTATATACGAGTAAGGGTATTAGTAAACATTTGGCTAACAGTTCTAGTAATCGCTAAAAAACAAAATATATATTCACTGGTGTTTTTCAAATATGACGTTATATAAAATAGATGTTCTATCCAGCACAAACATTAGAGAAGTTGTTGCCTCAGTAAATCAGTTACTAATGATATTTGACCACTGTTTCACTATGTATTTATGTATGCATTTTTTAACCATTTACAAATTAGGTATCTTTTTCAGTGTATTAAATTGTTAAGCGCCCCTTTTTAAACGATAAGATTTTACCGTTTTTGGGCCGTTAAGCTACTGACTAAGTAAGCCAGTGACATTTACTCTTTACCTTAGGATAAAGCCAATCCGTTGCTAGGAAACAATGCTGCTACGTCACAAACTATGTCGATTTCCTTTATAACGGGCTGCATTTAAATCAATCAAGAAATCAAACGTGACGTATTTCATAGGATAGTATCTTAAGCTATCAACAAACACAATATCGAACGTGACCTGCATACTAAAGAAACCGTTACAATGACCCACTGGCCCAAATGTATCTTAACACACGACAGAGTTATGTAGATCATTTCCCTCCAATCAACCCCTCTCATCACGCGGATGATTTTCACATTCATGACAAAATAACGGAAATGAGAAGGCTAATATGTCCAGCGGACATACATCCCGGCACCTCGGTACACTCTTGTGAAATTATTTTAGAATATGATGCGTAATAAAGTCTCGCAAAGACAATTGTGCCCCTAGGGGTCCTCGAAAAGGAATCACAAAATGTAGATTTATTGTAGACCTGTATTCAAAATCGTATCTCCCCTCGGTCTTATCATAATTGATAGAATTGGATATTGAAGAAATGTGGAAAACATTTTCTGACAAGTTATTGTAATCTTAAATGGGACCAAACGTATGTTAAAATCAAAAGAGCAAGACTCGGTTCTGGCTCTTTATGAGAACTACAGAGCATTAAAAATCGAAAATTGGAATATATTTTCATTTATATCATAATCCGGATTCTCAGTCATGTCGATATTACTGACCTACCATCATACATCGAGGTTTCCTTCAAATTCCAAAGACTAACTTTGTTGTCTGTCATCCTTCTTTATCCTTTCTTTTCGTCTAACACTCCAGCAATGTTTCCGAGTTATATTTAAGATGAACATTGAAGATCCTAAAGTTGAACCTTTTTGGAACGCCAATATTAATTTGTTGAAAATTGAACAAAATCAATCCGGATTCCCAGTCATGCCAGTATTACTGGCAATGGCAGTAGATAAGTCTCTTGAAACAGATACACTAACTTATTGCCAGAATATGTTTAAGTGCAATTTTTATTGAAATGTCATACATGTAACATGAACACAATAGCGTGATACTAACAAAGACAATAGAAAAAAATCATCTTTTACCCCACTGCATAATGATACGATGCGACTAAATTCCTACATTCGAAATTGGTCTGCTTTCCCCGTCGCAATTTGATTTACCCTCTCTTCACTCGTTATCGGCGCTCCTGCTTTATCACTACTTTTAATTCGTGAGAGGAAGCTAGTGTAGCTTTGAAAACATGTTTTTAAAAAAAACGTAAAGTAGGGACAGTTTAATTCGTTTTCCGATAATTGCAGCTGAAGGTTAAAACGACAGAAATTAGTTAACATCCTATATATAAAAATAACGAAAAAAAATCCATTCAGGTTTTGAACACTACCCGTTGCTCAACATTGATTAAAATATAAGTTTAGATCAAAGTGACTTAAAGATTGATTGAATTGAAGCAACTTTTGTTTTTATCAATAATGGAAATTTCCATTTTGCAAATCATTCCTTACCAAATCGCTTGATTAATTTAGGAAAAAGTGCGTCGAGATGCTAATTCTCTTTACTTTCCCAGATTAAAATACTCCCTGAGGCTTCTTCGGCATATATTTTTACTTATAGACGATGCTCAAATCACATTAGCTTCCGACAAATATTGATCTTAAACTGGATTCCATTCAAATTGCTTAGAATGACAGTCCGTAATTTGAAACTTTTTCAGTTTCGAGAACTGATTTCGATTGAGCAATTTCTTAAAAAAAACATATGAGTCAGCATAATTCCGATAACAGACTTGAATAATTATTTTAAGAAGAAAAGTGAGGTAAAGGGTAGGCGATCAACTGGTTAAAAGGAAGGGTTGTTTGAAGATTGTTTTAGACCCCTCAAATTAGACTAGGGAATACGGATAATAAAATTGATCACAGACAGGGGGAAAAAAGAGAATGGTAGACCGTGGATTAAAAACGTTTTCGTTTTCTCTGGTGGTGGTACATAATTGCAATAACTTACAACAAAAGTAGATTGTATATGGTCGGTTGGTGCATTCGATAGAACATTCGCCTTTCACCAAGTTAGATGTTTATCGATTATCCAATCGAACGTGAAAAGGTATGGGGGTCCCCCGTGCCCGACCACGTTGGTTTTCACCGGGTAATCCGGTTTTCTCTCACACTAAGACCCGCTGCGCGCTAACTTTTATCATTATTGTTGTTAAATTAATAAAGATTATATATATAAAAAAATATATATAGATTGTCCAAAACAACTAGGCGCATGCTTCAATGTTTCCTCTGCAGTCGACACAAGAAAAAAACCCCGTCCTTTTATTTTTATTTTGCTGTTGTTTCATTTGTAGTACGTACACTGTATGGTTTTTTGTAATGTGTGACTGGGTAGAGCATTATGCGTTACCCTTTTTTCTAGCTTTCCTCGTGGGTTTGTACTGATAAGGTAGTCCCGATTCGTTCAACATGATTGTAACGACATCCTTTTGTACAGATTTTGATCATTTGGTATTGTTTGTTTGTTTGTTTGATGATGTAACGTCCTCAAAACAACCAAGGTCATATGAGGACGGGCGCATAGGCACACGACAATTGAAAGAAAAATGAGATAAAGAAGAACAAGAGACGGAAGGAAACTCCTGATTCTGTAGGTGGGGGCACATAAGTCTTTTTTTAACTGCCTTAATACATAGGGACACATCAGGCATATCCTTGATTTGTTTAATGTCCCCTAAACAGAAGACTGCGAAGAAATCACCCCCGATTATGCAGAGGGAGATCACATTAGTCGCTTCGTACGATCATGCCATGAAATACAGCAGGCCTATTCTTTACAGCTGCACGATATTTAGTCCTTTGTATGAGGGGTATGCAAGTTCCCTTTGACAATATACCATTCAGTATAACACAGAATGATATTCTTTCCCTGAACCTGCAGGATTTGGTTTGATTTGTTCTAGTATTGTTTAACGTCATATCAACAGCTATTTAAGGACGGTCTCCCCTGTGTGCAAGATGCATGTGTGTAATGTATGCGTGTGTATTTTGGGAGGCTGCGATATTTTCGAGTTTGTCTCCTTGTGATAGCACGGAACTTATGTCGACTTTATAGTGCTACCTCACTGAAACATACTGCCGAAGACACCCAGCAGGACACCCCAACTGATCACATTATACTGACAAAGGGCGAACCAATCCGCCCACTCCTAAATTGCTGAGCGTTAAGCAGGAGTAGAAACTACCATTTTTAAAGACTTTGGTATGTCTCGGCAAGAGGTCAAAATTCAAAGCCTTCCTCACAGGGGCGAATGCTCAACTAAAGGCCAAAAGTAAGGCACAGTCAAGTGAGACATTAGGAAGAAAAAAAATGTTTAGAAAGAAGAGAAAAGATAAGATCCCAAATTTAGTCGCCTCTTACGATCATGAAGGTGATAATTGAAATAAAGAAGTGTGAGTACAATGAGTGCATTGGAGATAGGAAGCTTAACACGTTTTAGTTTTGTTAGGTAGGGAGAAGAGTTGTTAAAAATGGAAAGATATAAAATATACATGAGAGGCTTATGGGAAGCAAGATGTAAATGAAAGAGATGAGAACTGGAAAAACAGGATTATGTAAACACATCCCAAGAGACGGCAGGCAATAGATGGATGTAAAATATTTAGGGCGTAGAGCTGGGACAGTTTTCTAGACGACCTGTCTTTGAGAATTACTGTTTTAACAAGCACCATACTGATAGCATGCCATTAGAGCCACGTATTAAGTGCCGTGGTGTGTCTGCTAATGGCCCAGGAGCCAAAGGACTTTCCAAGCTCTGATCAAATACGTGGTTACGTCGTGTGACAGACATTTGTAATTTCAAATTGTCTCCGAAATATTCCCTCAAGCATTAAGATTTTTTTCTCATCTTTGTTTACTTGAAATGCTCATACTCGTAAAAACCTTTTATACGGCAGTGATTTGTGTAAATAATACAAGAGAAGTGTTTGTAACTGTTTTAGTGAAATTATTATTAAGTTATAAAAAGTAAACTAAAACGGGGTTTTTTTCCTGACAGACTACAAGTACATGATGTGCATTACACCTGTTCTTATTATTATCTATTCAAAACCATTAGTGATATGTAAGTTCACATATTAAATAACCAAATATACTTGTAAATATATGTTTTTCGTTACACACCTACAAATAGTTATTGTACGCATGTGCAATGGTTCGTATGTAAACTAGTGGGTTGTTATGTATTGCATTGCGAACTGAGGTTCAAAAGAAATAATACATATGGACAAATGTATATGAATACTTGTGACATAAAATTATCAATTGTATTTTTAATATGCAAATGCTGGTGAATAATACGTTTAAGGGGGGGGGGGGGCAAAAGGAACCCCCATCAAAGTGTAGCAACCGTACAGGACCGTATGTATCCCACACAGTGGTCTGACTTACCTATTGTAGGACAGTATATATCCCACACAGTGATCTGACTTGCCTATTGTAGAACCGTATGTATCCCACACAGGGATCTGACTTTCCTATTGTAGGGCAGTATGTATCCCACACAGTGAGCTGACTTTCCTATTGTAGGCCAGTATGTATCCCACACAGTGATCTGACTTACCTATTGTAGGACCGTATGTATCCCATACAGTGGTCTGACTTACCTAGTGTAGAACCGTATGTATCCCACACAGCGATCTGACTTTCCTATTGTAGGGCAGTATGTATCCCACACAGTGAGCTGACTTTCCTATTGTAGGCCAGTATGTATCCCACACAGTGAGCTGACTTTCCTATTGTAGGGCAGTATGTATCCCACACAGTGAGCTGACTTTCCTATTGTAGGACAGTATGGATCCCACACAGTGATCTGACTTACCTATTGTAGAAACGTATGTATCCCACACAGTGGGCTGACTTACCTATTGTATGAACGTATGTATCCCGCACAGTGGTCTGACTGACCTATTGTAGGATCGTATGTATCCCACGCAGTCGTCTGACTTACCTATTGTATAACCGTATGTATCCCACACAGGGATCTGACTTTCCTATTGTAGGCCAGTATGTATCCCACACAGTTATCTGACTTTCCTATTGTAGGCCCGTATGTATCCCACACAGCGATCTGACTTTCCTATTGTATGACCGTATGTATCCCACACAGTGATCTGCTGGACTGGTTTTGTATGGGTTGACCCGTGTGTACACCTGTTCTTCAGATCCACCCCGATATTAAGCCGTCGAGTATCGACTAATGGTTTTAATTTTACTTTTCAAATTAACGTTTGTCTTTCCACTTTCCTTTTGGTTGATGTAGATAAGTTCAATTTACTTTTAATTGGTCATTATTGCCTCTTTTGGGTTTATGGGTCGTCAAAAATTCAATACCAAACCAATTAGTTAACGATTTAGGACGTCGACATCCTCGATATCAAGCGGTTACGCTCACTTTCGCTCTCTCCACCCCTGGAATATGTCATAGTAAAAGTGAAGGCTCGGTGTGCGCCACCTTGTTGTTGAGACAAGACGACAAGTTCGATCCTTTAATACACATCAAAAGAATATCGCGGTCACGTACAAATGTTACAGTAAATTTTGACAGGCTTTGAAATCAGGCGTCTTTCCTTTGTAATCTTTAAAGGACAGGTATCAGCCTAGCGATTGGTCAGTGTGTTGTTTTTTTTACCTGAAACCAATCAAACAGCTACCTTCGTGCCTTCAATTTTGCTATGACATATTCCAGGGGTGTATAGAGCAAAAGTGGGCGTAAACCCTGGATATCGAGGATGGAACGTCGACGTTAACGTTTGCTGTGGGCATAATGACGTCGGAACCAGAATAAAAGGAAATGGTATAGTGTTGTGTTATTCTTTAATTGAAACTGTCCAGTACTCCTCTAATGGTTGAAATTACATAATCAAGGTGTGTTACGCCTATTCTTTGTCAACAGTACATTTGAACAATTATTTTTTTACATCTTTTTAGTAATAAGCATTAGCGTTTAATCCTAGAAGGACGTAACAGCTGTAATGTGTATTGTAATTAAAGTTTAGGATACTCCAGTTTTGTATTACCAGTTTTAATGCTGTACTCGCATGTATGTGCTTGCCTTTATCTTCCTGGAGAGCGTTACTGATCTGATTCTTCACATATTGACAATTGTAGAAATTGTATAGAATTTTTTGACAATTTTATCTGTTGAAAGATATTCCGACACACACACTTTGTATTTCGGCTAATGCACTCAACTCCTAAACAGGATAATCGTTATCATTCGTAAAAACTCTGAGAACTTTAAGCAAATTTGAGGTTGGATTGGTTTTTTCCAGAAACAGTTTCAGCCAGCTAAAACGCTAAACCGAGGATACAGAATATTCATGAGTGCTCTAAATTCGTTTATTTGTCGATTTCAGAAGCTAAATGCACTTTGAAATGCATCCGGAATCAATTAAAGTAACGTAATATTAAAGTATTTCAAAGCCATCCAGGCATTAATTCAGGTTTTTTTATCAATGAGTCACATGTGTCCATTTTTATGTACTTCAAAAAACCGGCTACCTGTTTTACTACTATGAAGTTTTTCAAGAAAGATAACTCTTACATGTAATTACTATGTGTATATGGTTCTATTATAAAATGTCAATTTTTAATCGTTTATAGCTAATTTATTTATTTTACACAATTTGAGCATTTATTAAATTGATATACGGTAATGCAATACTAATCTATGGCAGTATAATTTTATTGACATTATATTACAAAAAGTGGTCTTTCCTTTTTTTTTTTTAATTCACTGCTTTTTACATTTACCTTTTAAAATCCTTAACATTCTGACAACCTATATTTTTTGTGGCAGAACATTTTCTTTACTTCAAAGCAATATAACTACAAAACTTGAAGAAATTATATTGAGAAATGGTGACACAAAACCATTACCTTAAGGTAATAACAAAATTATATCTTATGGTAGATCATACATGTAGATGTTTTGGAATTGTGTATAAATGTGCCTCCCGTGCAGCTTTCATAACGCCTGTTTATCACTGTCAATAAATCGTTGTTAGTAAACAATGAACATATGTACGTTGTTTATCTTGTCGTGCTGGTCGGAAAAATATATTTCTTTGATAGTTCGTAGTGCTAAATTCATGAGAGGCGATACTTGTACATGTAGTAACCCCCTATTAACAGCTAGGGTCATATAAGGACGTGGCTCCATGTGTGCAATGTGCGCGTGTATGCTAGAGACGTTAATTAAATATGTTGATGCATTTGCCTCCTTGTTAGTGTGATAATCTTTTGCCAAAGTTATGAGTGCTTCGATAATGAAGTAACATGCCAAACAAACAAACCGAATCTCAAGCATTGTCAAGTTATTTCTCTGATCGGGTCAGCTGTTCTCAATTTTATTCATCTTTCCTCCATTGGTCTATGCATGCATCTCTGTTCGATAAACATCGATGCATGTTGTTAAGCTCTGTTGTCACTCACTTACACGTACATGTCGTAGTGAATGCACGTGCCTATTGAATCGACTACTTTGGTCGTACAAGCTTGTAGGTTAATACAATCTGGAGTTAATCAAAAAGACGAAATTGTCTGAAATTAATTCTAGATTTTACTGGGTCCTTTATATTAAAAGGTTAGGCTATTGATTTTCTGCTGTGACAAGCTGTTATATTAGATGAAATCGACGAGATTAAATGTCGAAGGTAATTAGTTAACGCCGGGCGTATTTTATAGACCTTATACTGTTCTCGAGTACCCAATGTACTAACAATTATAGCCAAAGGGCTGGCTCATATATAAAGATTTGACATAAACAAATCAAACGTATTGTCATGCCTGCGATCCACATTTTACAAGCAAATACTCTATTATCAATAGAAGCATTGGTTTGATTTTGTATTGTTTAACGTACTATCAACAGCTAAGGTCATTTAAGGACGTGCCGCCATGTGTGATGTGTGTTGTGTAAGCGTGCATGTGCTTATGTGTGCTGGAGACAGGGTATATTCGTAAACTTGCTTCCTTGTGATAGCGCGGATTTGATGCCGACTTTATAGTGCTATCTCCCTGAAATACCATGCCGGAAACAATGTCTTAAGGTACAAATATAAACACAGCGTTTTTTGTGTGTGTTTTAATCCTTGCAACATCACCAAATGGCACAAGGGCTGGTTTTGTTTATTGCGATCCAAACGGTTGGACCAGAGTTATTCGTTAATGAATTAAGGTCGGACCTAGTAATCTGATGCTGTTTTCAGGAGAGCCTTGACAAAGCATTGTGATGCTTGCATACACATTTGCAGGTTTTATGCCTGAAATGTTTCATTTTAAAACAGACAAACCGGTAGTTCCTCATAAACGAACAGACCCAATGATAACTTGTGTACGGATAATGGAACCACTCAAATATCTCTATAATGGCGCGGTCTACTTAAATACATGTATGATAACCCGGAAACAGGTAATACTGTATTCCGCCAGGTCTCATTATACTGACAACAGGCGCTTACCAGCCTTAACTGCATTCATTTAAGCATTGAACTGTTTTTGTATGGTATTTATGATCTATTTGAATGACACAGCTTTGCAAGCAAATAACAAAATGCGCGCGATTTTTCCCCGGAACAAATTTCGCGCATGGACAAATACAGTGAACACCGTAAATCCGACCTTGCCCTCCATGAGGGAGTTATTTTTGGAAGTTAATTCGAAATTTTCTCTTTGTTCATTTTGTGAAGAATCCAGGGGTGAATGTATTTGTTGATTGTCTGGGAACCTGACAACAGTCGGTAGATTTTATAACAGCCTCGTTATTTGACATGTCGTCAGAAACTGATAGCGTTTGAAGTGAGTGATCTTGCGACGGAGCACAGGTTCGTTACAAAAGTCTGAAATGTTTATGTGTGCTGTGACTCATATCAGTAGTTCTGTAACATATGTGTAAGTAGGTCTATAGAATATGTGTATTTCAGACATTTGTAACGAACCCCTGTTGATCAGTGCAGTGTAACAGACGATATTTCTGATAAATTGCATGAGCATTAAAATTGTTTCCATTGCCGGCATTGGTGATTTCAACCGATTATGTCCGATGTGCATTTTGTACGATATTGCAGACCTTGGTCTTGTTTTCGTTGTAATAAAAGTGTTTTTTATTTTATTTTTTATTTTGCACATAAATTCACAATGACATTTACAAATTTCACAATGCCCAGCGATATTTCAGCAGCCGTCATGTTTATTTAAATTGGATATTGTAGTTCCGGTCAGTGTTGTATTAATACGCTAAGAATTGTGTCTCGTGATGAATGGTAATTAAAGTCCCATCAACGACACAGCTTTCAAAGAAGCTATCTAGTGACAATGCCATGCAAATGTAAATATTCATTTATGAACGTCATGTAGAGGGCATGTTACATTTCACGCACGGAAGATCAACAACAGTGTTATGCCTGTGATCAACCATTTGCAGTCAAACAAGTTATGATTATATGCGTTGATTTCGAAGGAAAGCGTGACTGATTGAAGGTTAATTTTATAAGAGATTCTCTGCAATTCCACTGCGATGTTTCCACTCATTTGATATGAACAATAAGTTATAATATATCTTACAGACAATTCGTTTGCTATTGAAGATGCTTTTTTATATCTTTTAAACTTTTTAACCTGCATATTTTATTATGATGCTAAGGCTTTTTGTAAAAGTCTAACTTTTACAATGTTGTTTTGGCCAAAAAGATTCGCATGTTTGATTGACCGTAAAACCACCATACCCTGTATCCAGCAAACATAAACACTTGCACGCTTACACAGCACACATGTAGGTAAGTCCACAAATTACCTGAGCTGTGTTGAGGACGTTAAACAAACCAAATCCAATTGACCGTAAACGTATTTTGTCATATGTAGACAGTTTCCATGGATGATTGGACAACTTAATGGCGATTTCAAAGCGCAATCTCCTGAAATATCATAACCTGAACAAAGCATTAAAAAGAATGGCAAAATAAAGCTATTCACAAGTCAACCTAATATGGGTTTATGTGCAATACGTACAGCAGAACGTAGAGATGAAGTTGTCCTCTTGGGGATGCGCATAGGCCATACCCACGTCACACATAGTTTTATTTCATGATTGAAATCGCTGATTTCAAACAATGCTGTACCCGTCTATGAAAAGATGATCTGATACAGTTTCTTTGCAGTAAATATATGAATATTTACTCTCAATTGATCTTTACAAAAGGGATATGAAATAGTTTACGACCAATTCGTATGCTTTTCAATGAAAATATTTAAAATTGTGCCTACTTTTAACTATTTAATTTCAGTTTGATGTAAATATCTTTTTGTGAATGGCTCTTTTTACAGCGTTGGTTTGCCCTGAATGACTCGCATTCTTGCACAGACACTCACATACACTAAAAGAATAAAGAAATAGTTCTTTGACACGAATGCACTCATACAGACCTTTGGGTGGCGTCCAATAACGATTGCACTTTTATAATAGGGGCATCCCTATGGGGTCAACAACTTAACCTCACCATACGTAACTTGCCGAGTTTAATATCTTCTTGCCCCTATTTCGATCAGATAGACCGCTCTAGATCACAGAATGTACTATCCCGCGGGATCGTGGTTAGTACCTACGTATTGGTGTTTAGTGGAATCATTACTTGAGTTCGTATCCTATACATGTATATGTAGTACAATAGTACTTTGCAATAATATCAATACAAGGTTCAGGTCGAAAGATGGTTTATATTTGATTTGGATTGGTTTCATTTTGTCTAATGTTCTATCACCAGCTAAAAACATTCAAGGACGTGCATCCATGTGTGTAATGAGTGCATGCTAGAGGCAAGGTACAAGGTATGTAGGTAAATAACAATTTGATGAGTAACCGGAGTTTTACCTGGCCTGTGCCCGACACATAGAGCTGATATGTGATACCGTAAGATCTTTATGAAAACACAACTGGACGTCTGTCAGTTGCATTCGGTCCATGAGTGTAATGAGTGCACACTAGAGGCAAGGTATGGAGGTAAATAACAATTTGATGAGTAACCGGAGTTTTACCTGGCCTGTGCCCGACACATAGAGCTGATATGTGATACCGTAAGATCTTTATGAAAACACAACTGGACGTTTGTCAGTTGCATTCGGTCCATGAGTGTAATGAGTGCACACTAGAGGCAAGGTATGGAGGTAAATAACAATTTGATGAGTAACCGGAGTTTTAGCTGGTCTGTGCCTGACACACAGAGCTGATATGTGATACCGTAAGATCTTTATGAAAACACAACTGGACGTTTGATAGTTGCATTCGGATTGGTCTTTAGCTCCCCGACGAGTTTCTCAATTGGCCCGGGCGAGGCAAACTACGGTCCAAGTAGCTGTACAAAGTGGCTTGGCTAATCTGTATACGGACTGTGTTGTAATTTTACATGTGTCGATCAAGTTCGTTTAAATATTTAGGAAAATACAGACAGAAAGATAAACTTATAGATGTAGCTAGAATATAAAAAAGATGCTAACAAATCAAGTTTATATGTTTAAACACGAAAACGTATATATATTTAAGCCATTCCTTAATCTATACCAACCACGTTTGCTATCGTACAACGTTCGTCCATCGTGCGCAAGTAATGATCGTCCATTTTGTATCGTTCGCACATCGTACACACACTGCACATCGTGTAACGCTGTGCGATCCCACAAGTGTAGCTATGGAGAGGGCGATACACTCTTTACAGAAGCTAAGTTAATATGTCTACCTATAATAGGACTACACTTTTCCTTGTGCGAAACCTCAAAACTGATACCGAAAGCTAGGTATTGTCAGGGGAGGCGTTCGATATCCGCACAACTGTGCGATTCGGTATCATTTGTAGATCAAAATTACGGAATGACAAAAATACGGAAGGCTTGTATGCGATAATGTACACTGGGTATATATCTGTAATTTCTAATCACAATAATCAAGATTATACAATTTCATAATGCGTGTTACAGAGTATTACAGCGACCGTTAGGCTGTCAAGAATGGGTTTGGCTCCAAGGTAACAGAACAGGTAAATAACAATTTGATGAGTGTCCGGAGTTTTACCTGACCAGTGCCTGACACACAGAGCTGATATGCAATACCGTTTGACCGTAATGAATAGTATTTGTCATTTGCATTCGTTTGCCTATAGCTCCCCTTCACCTGGATTTCCACACACCCGGCCTTACCCGACGAGTTACGTAAGTGCATCAGGCGGGGAGAAAACTACGGTCCAGGTACATGTACAAAGTGGTTATGTTTACCTGTATACGGGATTGTGTTGTAATTTTACATGTGTCGATTAAGTTTGTTTAAAAACACAGAACACACAATTTCTAAAATAAGAATATATAGACAGAAAGATAAGTTTATAGAGGTTGCTAGAATATAGAAACATACGTAAACATCAAGTGTATATGTTTAAGCACGAAACCGTATAAAATGTTAAGGCATTCCTCAAATTTACACCAACCACGATTGTTATCGCACAACGTCCGTCCATCGTGCGCACAGATGTGCGCAGGCAATGATGGTCCAGATTGTTATCGTTCGCCCATCGTGCACACACCGTTCACACACCGTGCACACATCGTGCGCACACCGCACATCGTGTAACGTTGTGCGATCCCACAACTGTATGACTCAGCTCTCAATACGGCGTTAAACAAAATAAAACCAAATTAAAACACATTTTATTATTAACCACAGATTTGATATCGACGATGAAAGCAATAACCTTTATTAAACTATGTTTGTTCTATTTTACTTCCTTGCAATCAAACGATCTTGTATTTGCCTCGATCTTGCAATAATTAAAACGATATGTATACAATTTTATAATACCCTCTAGACAGTTTGGTGCAAATGTAGTGTCCTTATTCGTGACGTCATCATTCAATCAACTTCAACTCACTCATTTCCGAAAAAAACCTGTTCATTTTGTATAAGTCTTTAACATAGTATACTGCAACCTGTCATCATTATTCTAATATAAGGTTTTTGAGTTTTAGAACATACAAGGCGAAAATAATTGCAAATTGCTCTAAACTCGGAACAGAAACGTTCTTGCCCAAATTTGTGTGTAATGTAATGTAAACGGCTCTGATACATTAGATATATTATAACTTTGCACACACACACTATATTAATACCATTAAATCAAATTTATCTTGGCAAAAGAAAGGTTATTCATAACTGTATCTCTTTTGTGTATTGTGCGTAACGTTCTATCAACAGCAAGGATCACCTGTAGTTGGGTATATAGGAACAGCCTACATATTGGAAGGAGTGGAATGATGGAAAAGAACAAATATAGATCCTCTGAGTTGCAATTGGAGTAAGAGATCGATTTTTGTTTCTTCTGTATCCCATGAGCAGAAGACACAAAAGGAAAACAATAAAAGAAAATCTGTAATTTTCATATTCAACACTGGTCTGGCGGTCTATACATGTATCGAAACCCAAATGCATACAAGAGCATGAACAATTTGAATACTTGAGACCGCTTATATTTTCCTTGAAGTCCACATCAGTAACATATTTTTTTTTAGGATCGTGGTCTGGCTAGCGTTTGATTCAATATTGAAACTAGGTCATCGGCTAATATGTTTTTTGTACCTTAACCAGATATCCATGGAACCATGTAAATTTGATAAGTAGCCGCTCCTCTCCTGGTCTGCCCTAATTTGATTTGACCAGTTCATTGGTATCATTTCCCAAGGCATTATTGTATAGTCAGGATGACTGTGTCAGCTTTATGTTTCAAAGTATGACTATATATAATTATAATCAAAACTGGTGTTAATACGTTCAAATAGTTAAATAGCGATAAAGTAACATTTGCAAAACTGTCTTATGGTAATAAAACTTCTAGTAGTTCATTTGAGATTTTGAAGTGTTTAAATAAGCTGCTTGGTCGTTTGATAAAGTTCATTTCCGAATCTGATGTACATCACGTGTATGGTTTACATAGTAATTGTATCGTTAAGAGTTAGGACTAGCGGTATTGATCATGTACGTTAATATGAAATTAAACTTATTTGTTGGCAAAACAATGCAAGTTCGTTACATTTAAAGGACCTGCATATATATATATATAAACATCATAAACATTAACATAAATTAACTTATGTATTTAAGCATAACAATTATATAATGGAGGTCAAGAAAAAAATAACAGTAAAACGAATACTTGTATAAGCATTCATGCTTTACAAATGCAGGCTTTAATTTTGTCAGTTATTTGTCACTATTACAACGTTTGTCGGCCGCAATTTTCGACCAGGTGTTTTGTTCTTAAAAAAAACCCAACAACGGCATTTTCGTTCAATTTTAAACACACAAGATATCAATGTATATCTCCTAATTAGGGTTAGGTTAGGGAATTAAAAAAAATGCTGTTACCCACTGCATGATCCTGAGAGGCGACTTAAAAGGGAACTTCCTGTATAATCAGGACCCGATTTGAGTTTGTCCCTTCAACTTTGGGACATAAAAGCACGGAAGTAAATATGAAGCACCGATTGCAATATTGAGATCTTTATATTTTTCTCTACTTCTAAATACCCTTAGTTTATAAACACATTGCTTGGCAATACCTCACGTCTGGCTTTAGTGCTGAACGTTCACCCAGGTGATGCATGCAATGGATTCTGTCCCCGTGCCGCGACATAGCAAGTCCATACAAATGGTAGTTATTCACTGCTTAACGTTTAGCCTTTAGGATAATGACAACAACTGGTTCACCCCTTTAAGTATAATGTGACCGGGTGGAACACTGTGCTTGGTGCCCTCGGCACGGTATTTCAGTTGGAAAGCACTATAAAGTCGGCATCAGATCCACGTTTTCACAATGAGGTAAACACACCAACATACCGCCTCCAACACACTTACACGAATACACGCTTACACACATACACGCTTACACACATACACGCTTACACACATAAACGCTCACACACATACACGCTTACACACATACATGCTTACACACATACACGCTTACACACATACACGCTTACATACATACACGCTTACACACATACACGCTTACACACATAAAGGCTCACACACATACACGCTTACACACATACATGCTTACACACATACACGCTAACACACATACACGCTTACATACATACACGCTTACACACATACACGCTCACACACATACACGCTAACACATACACGCTTACAAACATACTCGCTTACACACATACACGCTTACACACATACACGCTTACACACATATACGCTTACACACATATACGCTTACACACATACACGCTTCACACATACATGCTTACACACATACACGCTTACACACATACACGCTTACACATATACACGATTACACACATACACGCTTACACACATACACGCTTACACACATACACGCTTACACACATACACGCTTACACACATACACGCTTACACACATACACGCTTACACACATACACGCTTACAAACATACACGCTTACACACATACACGCTTACACACATACACGCTTACAAACATACACGCTTACACACATACACGCTTACACACATACACGCTTACACACATACACGCTTACACACATACACGCTTACACACATACACGCTTACACACATACACGCTTACACACATACACGCTTACACACATACACGCTTACACACATACACGCTTACACACATACACGCTTACACACATACACGCTTACACACATACACGCTTACACACATACACGCTTACACACATACACGCTTACACACATACACGCTTACACACATACACGCTTACACACATACACGCTTACACACATACACGCTTACACACATACACACATACACGATTACACACATACACGATTACACACATACACGCTTACACACATACACGCTTACACACATACACGCTTACACACATACACGCTTACACACATACACGCTTACACACATACACGCTTACACACATACACACATACACGCTCACACACATACACGATTACACACATACACGCTTACACACATACACGATTACACACATACACGCTTACACACATACACGCTTACACACATACACGCTTACACACATACACGCTTACACACATACACGCTTACACACATACACGCTTACACACATACACGCTTACACACATACACGCTTACACACATACACGCTTACACACATACACGCTTACACACATACACGCTTACACACATACACGCTTACACACATACACGCTTACACACATACACGCTTACACACATACACGCTTACACACATACACGCTTACACACATACACGCTCACACACATACACGATCACACACATACACGCTTACACACATACACGCTTACACACATACACGCTTACACACATACACGCTTACACACATACACGCTTACACACATACACGCTTACACACATACACGCTTACACACATACACGCTTACACACATACACGCTTACACACATACACGCTTACACACATACACGCTTACACACATACACGCTTACACACATACACGCTTACACACATACACGCTTACACACATACACGCTTACACACATACACGCTTACACACATACACGCTTACACACATACACGCTTACACACATACACGCTTACACACATACACGCTTACACACATACACGCTTACACACATACACGCTTACACACATACACGCTTACACACATACACGCTTACACACATACACGCTTACACACATACACGCTTACACACATACACGCTTACACACATACACGCTTACACACATACACGCTTACACACATACACGCTTACACACATACACGCTTACACACATACACGCTTACACACATACACGCTTACACACATACACGCTTACACACATACACGCTTACACACATACACGCTTACACACATACACGCTTACACACATACACGCTTACACACATACACGCTTACACACATACACGCTTACACACATACACGCTTACACACATACACGCTTACACACATACACGCTTACACACATACACGCTTACACACATACACGCTTACACACATACACGCTTACACACATACACGCTTACACACATACACGCTTACACACATACACGCTTACACACATACACGCTTACACACATACACGCTTACACACATACACGCTTACACACATACACGCTTACACACATACACGCTTACACACATACACGCTTACACACATACACGCTTACACACATACACGCTTACACACATACACGCTCACACACATACACGCTCACACACATACACGCTTACACACATACACGCTCACACACATACACGCTCACACACATACACGCTCACACACATACACGCTTACACACATACACGCTCACACACATACACGCTCACACACATACACGCTCACACACATACACGCTTACACACATACACGTTCACACACATACACGCTCACACACATACACGCTCACACACAAACACGCTTACACACATACACGTTCACACACATACACGCCCACACACATACACGCTCACACACATACACGCTCACACACATACACGCTAAAACACATATACGCTCAAACACATACACGCTTACACACATAAACACATACACACATACACGCTCACACACATACACGCTTACACACGTACACGCTCACACACATACACGCTCACACACATACACGCTAACACACATACACGCTCACACACATACACGCACACACACGCTTACGCACATACACGCTTACACACATACACGCTCACACACATACACGCTCACACACGCTTACGCACATACACGCTTACACACATACACGCTCACATACACACGCTTTCTCACACACACACACACACACACACACACACACGCTTTCATACACACACGCTCACACACATACATGCTTACACACATACACACTCACACACATACACGCTTACACACATACACGCTTACACACATACACACTTACAGAACACACAAGTAGGCACGTTCTTAGGTATTGATTGGACGTTTAACACTCTACAACCAACCAATATACAATTATTTGTGACACTCCGACAGTTGTTTGTTCCAGCAAAAATATTAATATTTTTTTCTTTCGGAAATTATTCTTTAGATTTTTAACCGACACAATACGATTGAATTAAAAGGTTACCTTCACCAGAATCACTTGAGGGCACAACAAATATTGCATATAAAAAATCATGATAGTATCGAGTGATAAAGCCACCACAAGGCAGCAGAACAATATTCCCAAAGTGTCAATAACACTACGAACGATCGGCCTGGGTTTATGTGATTACCGACAAAAACCGTATTTCCACTCACGTGCAAAAATCTCTTTATCATACGAAATAGCTTCTCGGTTTTAAACATGGTTCTGGTCACATCCTTGCTTTGACAAAGTGACGGAGCCGTTAATTTCGTTCCCTATTTTCGTTCTAAAGCCCGTAATAGGATACACGGTATTTGTATATAATGATGAACGTGACTTGCCGTGAATGGTATTTCAACGATCCTGAGAGATGATGTTTAAATATCACTAGTAATTCATCAACCTCAGGACAAAACTATACATACGTCTGATTGGAATCCACGATGTCCTTTGTTTTTGGCAGATTTTTTTTTTGTGTGATTTAATCGAATTCATCACACCGATATCATTTACCTTTAAACGATAAAAAAACTAATTGTTTACTGTGGGGTTTTATCCCTTTTGAAATTAACTAGCGAGAACGGTACTTTCTATTCACTCTGTTCAAAGCCACAGTTTTTCTATCCAGATAGAGATAAAGTGAATGTTGCAATGTCTTGGTTTGATATCTAATATAATGCAAGCAAAACTTTCAAAATCTTATCAGAAAACGGTAGAACATTAAATTAAACTATTCTGAACGACCTTTTTCTTTTCTGGCGCCTTAATACCTTCCTTTTTGCTCTTGACTTTTAACATTCGCCCAAGTGAGGAAGGTAATGGGTCCCGTTCCTAGGCCAAGACAGACCAATGTCTCTATTTTGTTTTTGTTTTATTTTTGTGTAAATTACTATCAACAGCTAAGGGTGTGCCTCATTGTATTTATCACATGTGTGTATGTAGACTGGAAACATGGTATGTTGGTGTATTTGCTTCGTCGCCATAGTGCGGGTATGCTACCACACTGAAGTACAAGTGTACCATGGGGAAGGCGCCCAGCACAGTACTCCACTCGGTCACATAATACTTTTAACGGGTGAACTCGTTATTGCGATAACCCTATATGCTGAGTGGTAAGAAGGAAATATCAACTTCAATTTTGATAGGTTCGCCTAGTTGAGGAATACAATGGATTCTTTGCCCAGGCCGGGGCCTACCAAAGTCCTTTAATATGGTAGTTGCCATTCCTTGCATAGCGTTCAGCATGTATGGAAAGTGAAGCAACTGGTTCACTCCTTGTCAGTGTTATGTGACCGGGCGGAATGATGTGCTATAAAATTGGCACCAGTTCCACGCTGTTACAAAATACACCAACATACTACACCCAGCACACATACACACATGAGTATACACAATATACATGGAGGAACGTCCTAAAATGTCATGACGTTAAACCCAGTATTAACAAACAAACCTCACCCCGACCCCCATTAAGATATAATATTTCCACGAGGAAAACAATTAAACTTGTACTTTTAACCACACCTAAATCACGTATCGTATGTATATGCAGTACATGCAGGTAGGGCATAAGAATTGTACCTGCTGCCCCCATTGTATGCTCGTAAGAGGCGACTGCATTTGGGATATTATCTTTTCTCTATTTTCTTCTTACTAATGTCTCTCTTGACAATGCCTCACTTTCGCCCCTATGAGGAAGGCTTTGAGTTTTGTCCCCTGACTGAGACATACCAGAGTCTGGAAAAATGGTAGTGTTACTCCTGCTTAACGCTCAACAATTAAGGAGTGGGACGACTGGTTCGCCCATTGTCAGTATAATGTGACCGGGTGGGGTGTCCTGCTGGGTGTCTTCCGCAGTATGTTTCAGTGAAGTATCACTATAAACTCGGCATCAGTTCCGTGCTATCACACGGACAAACATGAACATAGCGCAGCTTCCAAAAACACACACGCATACACTACAGGCATGCATCTTGCAGACAGGGGAGGCCGTACTTAAATGACAATGGTTTTTGATAGGACAATTAATGTCAATTAATCTAGAAAGAATGGTGAGTGAGATTGACACATTATTGTAACTCTTTTCCTTTTTTCTATTGATGAACGCTATATTTATGATATTTGAAATGTAAACATATATGTATGTATTGATTGACTTTAATCTCTTGCAAAAGAGGAAATAAAGAATGTCTGTCGGTCTGTCTGTCTATCCTAATCATACTGTATAACCCGGCGTTAGTATAGCCTGTCTGCGTATTTCATCTGAAGTCGAAGTTAGTAAATATGTGTGTTACATTGGAATGACCTGGGTTTCGTAACCTTCGTCGAACGTGGAGTGGCCATATATTTAAGTTCGGAGAAGCCAATGGACTGCGTTCCCGATTGATTTTTCGTCAATCCACGCCACTTCCTGTCTGAAGTCAAACAAGCTCCGAATTATTTGTTGGATGGTAAGGCGGTGCATGTAAATGTATGGAGACCTATACATACATGATATCCAGGTGTTGAAGCCTAACATGAACATATTAACTCATATTTGTACAGCTAAAGCAGCATCAGTTCGTCTGGCTTTGGATGAAATTGAAAAACGTATGTGAATCCTTATCACTGCTAAAGAACACCCCGCACAACATTTCACCCGGTCACATTATACTGACAACGGGTGAACCGGTTGTTGTCATTCCCCTAAATGCTGAGCGTTAAGCAGGGAATACCAACTATCATTCTAAGGACTTTGGTACGTCCCGGCCTTGAGTCAGAACCCATTGTCTTCCTCACCTGGGCGTTTGAAAGAACAAGTTATTAACAATTCAACCTAATGTAGGTTAATATGCAACAAGTAGAGCAGGAAGATGTCCTGTTGCGACTGCTTAAATACCATGCCTACGTCACGCCTAGTTAAATTTAATGTAAGGATGGCCAACCTTATTGTCATCCACGTTTGGTTTGGTTTCATGTTGTTTAGCGTCCAATTTACAGCTCATGTCATTTAAGGACGTGCTTCCATATGTGTTGTGTAAGCGTGTATGTGTGCTGGAGACAGGGTATGTTGGAGTACTTAATAATTGATGGTTTTATAGTGCCATTCAATTTACAGTCAAAAATTATGTTATGATTGAATTCGCTTTTAGCAAATAAATACGTGGCAGATTACCGACTGTGCCGTCTAAAATAAATTCATTTGATACATTTTATGTGCAATCAGTGTTTGTTAATCTCCACTCAATCGATCTTTATAATAAAAAATCTTATTGTTTTTTAGATTTATACACTTTTAGGGTTCTTATTTCTAGTTTAAAGTATTTTTGTTTGTATAATAATTTTCGTTGTTGTTTGGCCCTTACTGAACATGATCAATACAAAGACAAAACACACATCACACACATAGAGGCAAACTATTTGTATTGATCAAATGCCGTTCAACACTAATAAAACCAAACCAAACATCAGTCACCAAATAAGGAGCTTGCATATTACACATTGATTGAAGATTATAGGCAGAATCCAGATTAAGCATATATTATATACCACGGGGTGTAGGGTAGAACAATTTCAACCGATCCTCTCATTCCATTTTAAACATATCAGCTCGTTAAATTTCTTACACCCCTTTCTTAACCTGGAAAGCTCTGTCTTGCTCACACGAAAATGAGAGAAACTAATTCATACAGACCAAAGACCGAGAAGACTTGTGCCAAAAGTTATACTTAATGGTATGAGTATACAGTTGTCAAATGGATACGTAGGTGTTATTAGTGTTATGCAAAGTTAATTTGTGTATTATGGACTAATAAACCTCAATTTAAGTGACTGTCCAAATATTAAATCTCCAATAAATAATGGTAAAACCCTGAAGTTGTATTCCATATCCATGCTTTGAAGAACACCGTAGATTATATATGCTAGCCATTTCTGCAGTTTGTTAGGTTTCCCTATTTTATCTCGCCCAAGGTCGCAGACATCTCCCAGAGAGCTGCATCATTTACTGTACATGTCAAAAGATATCTACAATTGTCGATAACGTCGTGGTAAGCATCGCCCTACACACTATCATCTAAATACGTGACATAATTGGCAATCTTTACAGACACCAGAGTAATCATGGTCACCGTTTCTGCCTAGCGATAATAAGAGGTCTACGTACTGAGTTAATAGCTTATTAATAACTCTGTAGAGAATGTAACACTCTTACATGCTTAGATGTCAATGTTCATTCGAGATAGAAACTTAATTTGTCACTTAATTGACGTGTATGGCAAAAGAAAAGTTCTTAGATTTGCAAAATACTGTACGTTAATAAACGTTCTTATTAAAGTGCACAAAACTTTAAGCGCATTATCGAAATTAGCGTAATTATGAATTGGCGCCCTACCAGAATATGCAATAAAACCGGAACACCAATTGGAACAGTCAAAATGTAACGCAATATTTAGAGCGCCAATGGAACTAAAAAACTACTACCGGTAGGACATGTTCGTTTTCAGTATTCCTTTTTCTGACGACGATTAATTTTAATAGATGCGCATAATAAAAGATACGAAAACCTGGCCCTTGACATGGTTAAGTGTGCATAGGTTTCTCGACCTGAAGGTTATTGGAACTTGTTGTATCTACATGTAACTGCTAGTCCTGTATAGTATCAACATATGTTGAAGGTGAAGTTCCATATGTGTGTTATATTCATCGTCAATTAAACATATGAAATATATACTGCTTACATACTTGAGATCTCAACACGAGTAGGATTGTTACATTTTTAGCTCACGATAGCTCATGTGAGCTTTTGCCATCCGGCGTCGTGCGTAAACTTTTAAGTTTTGGTTTCTCCAAAATCACTGAACCAATTTTAATAAATTGTGCAGGGAAGTTCAATAGTTAAACCGAAACCCAGGGGCCTGACAAATTGGCAAAATCCAAGACTAAGAGATATTGGTATAAATGTCAAGACCCTGACTCGTAGCCAGGGCCTGACGGACGCGGCCAAAAGGAGTCTAAATGGCAAAAATACAACAATTTTATCCAGACTAAGACTTGCAGAAATGAAATCTTCCTCATTGATGGAGGTCATAACGTGCTTTGTGGAAAGCGTGAAATTGGGAAGAGGGAAACGTTTATGATAGTCTGCAAAGAAAAATAACACTTTGGCGTCCCTTTTGTATATTGGATATTGATAAAACTTGTTTTGAATTATTATCATCTGATTGAATTTGACAGTATGAAATTTAATACCCAACTCACCCTCAGGGCCTGATCGTCGAGGCAAATATTGGTAAAAAATGTGGTTTTCATTATTCCCGGATCATCGTTTCTTCCATTGGGAGGGGTACAATTTGGGTATATTTTTCTTACTTTTGGTTGGAAATAATTCGATCAAGGTTGGAATTATCATCATGTGACTGCAGTTAGATGATATGAACAGTAATACCCTGATACACACTTCGGGGTCTTGGGTGATTGCTGAAATGTTAGAATCCAATCCTATTCATGGATAGAAAGGTCCTAACGTATTAATGGATTCTTGTTGATGGGCATCTTGTCTTATATTTCTGTTAGATTAAAACTATACTGTATATGATGTGTGTGCAAACTACATTGTATAGACAAGTGTTCGTTAGTTAAGAAAGTAGATCGGTTTTCAAATTATGTATAACGTTATTTAGATAGCAAGTACATAATATACTTTTTGTTGATATCTGTCCTGTGTCTTCTAAATATGTGTTCTTGCTTTTATACACCATAGTCTTCAGTTACTAAAATGTTTCGCTCCTTATAAATCGATGTAACTCAAATGAGCATTAAGACACTTTGGACCCCTTTTTTTCTTCTTCAAATGACCTTCCATGTTGATTGGCAGCGAATTAATTATCAATTAATCAATTATCAGATATAGAAACGTACTACGGGTCAACAATCGATTGTTTAAACTATCCTTGAATTTAGAAAAAAACCTGGATCCGTCTGAATTGACCTTGAAGTCCATCAGTCTACAAGCAACCGGATAAATGCGTACCAGCTATTTTGACTTCCGTGCACTCCATAAGGAATCGGCAAGTCTGTTTTGATGGCTGTTGCGTGCTCGACATTTAAATCTTTAATCATACGTTTGAAGGTGAGTAAACCAGTATCGTGACATATACGTTTATTTTCCCTTTTTTGGAAATCGGTAAATTTGCATAATGTACCGACCTAGCGAGAACATTCACTTAAGTCTAGATGTATGTTGTAGAAACCGAAGGTTTTTAGCAGCGAGATTACTGTAAATACCTTTTAACTGTGAGATATATAATTTGGCTTGATCCACGACGGTCTCCGATTACCGCTGAAAAACAAAGATATTTCCCTATTTCGAGTACTGTAAAACGTTTGAGAGCTATTTATCTATGAACCATAAAAAAGCCGAAGGTCGTATAGAGAAAGTGTCTGCCAATGATAGTCATCCCAATGGAATACTGTAGCATGTATTCGGTAGCATGGCACTCGATAACAGGAAGTATCTAGAAAAACCCTGCCGAAAAATATGTGAGCAGAAAATCCTCCCGGTTGTCTTAAAACGTTTGTAAATACTCGCAAACATTATCACTTCAAGTTCGTTTTTCGACCTGGTTTCGAAAACAAGGTCACTGTTACTATAAATATAATTTGTTTTTGCTCTCAAAAGTGCATTTTTATTCGATAGTAAGGGAAATTCATATACCTGTTTTTACTTGTATTGTTAATGTTTTACGTTCTTGCAACCGTTTAGCCCAGGAGGAAACAATCCTATTATTATACATGTATTAAATCATTTACAGACAACCATTTCATGACTGAATGTGCCGATATTCAACTCATCAATGAAAATATATGAAGGAACTATAAGCCGTTTTTGTGATACAGTGGTGCCATTGTGATTATTTACTTCCATTCAATCTGCACGGTAAGATACGTCATAATTAACACATTTTTTGGCATTTGATTATGTTAAGCATGTTAAGGTTTAAGTTTAAGGACCACTCTGATTTTTGATTGGATCAAGACACTTCCATAAACCTGTCAGCTCAGACAGATTCATCAATAGTATGGCAATCTGAGAACCAGGCTTCGAATACTATTCTATCGCCGCTGACACTTTACACTCTAAAACCTTGTTTATTTTGTCGTTTTTTGTTTTTTTAGGAGTCCTGCAAGGTATTTGTTGCCTTTCCAGAGATGAGTTATATCAATGCCTTTGCCATGCCTAACAAATCAGTTTCCAATCCGCAGTAAACAAAAATACAGTGTTTGGGTATCCTTATATTTGGTGTATTATTTTTGTGAATAACTAAATGTTCGTTATGACCTCGGCTGTTGCAACGTCACTGAAAGATTCCATGTGAAAGGCTACTAGCACAGTAGTTCATCCCGTCACATTATATTGGGAACGCATTAACCAAGTGTAGAAACTGCGTGAAAAGCTAAACTTTTAACAGGGTATACCATCTAACATGTTTATGGACTTTGGTATACCCCGGCATGTAGACAGAACCCGTTTAACTACGTCTTTCAATAAAATATTTTCTTATAAAGCATATTGTCTATTCTATGAGGTGTTTATTGTAAGCTCTGAGTTATTTTTATAAATCAACTTGTTATAATTTAACGAAGTGTTTTGTGATATTGCCTGTCAATACTGAACCGTTCTGTATTTTGTATCACAATGCTGTGTTTGCGGACGCTTCGACTCATCCAGCCTGATGGTATCATGATTTATAAAACCTTTGATCTGTGGTTGTTACAATCTACCGTGTCGTTTGATCTGGCAGGATTATCCTTATTACGACCCGGAACACGTTATGATGTCAGGAAACGATAATTTGACAAATGATGAAATAAAATTAATCCATATGATAGACAGTTATCGCCATAACCAAGGCAACGCAGCGTGTTCATTTCCTAACGTATCAAAGGAATAAACGACTCCGCTTCCACAAGCGTAAACATCGTGATTCTACATTTTCCCTAGTGCCATAAACTTCTAAGATACGTTCAATGATTATCAGTAATTTCAAAATGTTATGTTCGTTAGGGTTTTGGATTTTTTTAAAGATGGTAAGTTCTCTGAATAGTCGGTTTTAAGTGCTACGAACTCAAATGTCAGCATCTAGACGATATTATTGCATCAATTGACAAATATCTTTGAATGTATATTAAACCGTTGGTATGTTATATATTATTTTATATATATGGGATATATGTTACTATTGATAATACATACCAAAGCTACCAATGATTAAGCAGATATCAGATATAAATGCGTGCACTATACATATTCTGCAATTTTACATCATGTATACTGTATACCCTTGCTACCTAACATCACTCATATTGCCATATACATCCTTGTGATATGCTCAACCCGTTGCCAGTGTAATGTGACCGGGTTGAATACTATGATGGGTGCCTTCAACGTTGTATTTTACTGAGGTAGCACGATGTCGTCGGCATCAGATGCGCGCTACTCGCAAATACTTCGACGTAGCTTCTCCGAAACACATACATACATACACACATGTGTGCATTACACATATACATACATTACACACATACATACATGCATACATAGATTCACGTTCTTCAATCACCGAAGCTACAAATGGCACGTTAAACCCAACCCAGACTGAGTCATTGAGATCTAGCATCTTGCAAAACTATACTCTTGCATAGACCATAAAATGTTTATTGTTTTATGTCAACTACGATAAAACATCTGAATTATTTATTGTTTAGATAGATAGGTTGATTGATTTGGTCGTACATTTCATCAATACATAAATGTCCAGTACTTAAAAAAGCAATACATTTTTTACCATAACACAGAAAAGTCGTAGACTTATTTCCACTGTGGTTTTTTTGGTAACTGTTTGTAACATTTGTTTACGCCGATGAACATTTGCGTTATTGAAGCCAACACATGCCCTCGTTAAATCAAGACTGCTCATATACATTGCCTACATAATTAAATATATATATAAATAGCATTCTATAAAGACGGCTTTTGCTTAACCCATCAGTCTAGGACAAATGGTTTTCAAGTATTGCTCACTCCGCAATGAACACTTAAAAGACATGACGCACTTCGTTTTCGAGATTTTTTTTATTTCTGCAGATTCTGCCAGTAAATTCACTATGTCACGACGTAGACATTTAAAGTCTGTGTTGCTTTCCTTTTTTCTCCATTTTTTTTTTAAATTTTCCGTAAATTCAACTGAGGCTTACACATCTCGACATTGTGCCAGTCTGTCGCGATTAAGTAATGTGAATGTAAGGTCGTTCGATGGCTTTAATTTCACCCTGACATATAACTTTAATTGAACACGGAAAACCAATATCTGCGTTTATTTGAAAACATTTGTTTGATAGACCTACATCGAGTTGATTGATTTGTGTTGCTCGCCACGTATCCAATTTACATCCCAGCATCATTATACAGGGAAGCTGACCACATTCATTTCTTCTAGGAACTTGTCTGTTATTGATTCTACATACCGATTTTCAATTTTAGAAGTATTACTTATCTTGCGAAACTGGTAGTTTAGAGGATATAAGTGGTTTGAAATTAGGAATTCACTTCTGAAATCAGTATTGATTGGATGAAATGAACTGATGATGCAAATTATTTTCTTATTTTTACTGATCAATATGTAACTGTGGTGATATACAATTGTACACCTCTGCAGGTTGGCAGTCGAGAAAACAATACACATGCTGTTAACGACTGCATGTATCGTAAGAGCCTACTGATGAAGGAGTCCCCTGCATAATTGGGGATTTGCTTTGGTGTCCTCTATTTGCGGACACAAAAGCGACCAAAATAAATCTGCTGCAACCTTTGCGATATTTGGGATCTTTATATGTATTACTTCCTTTTATTTCCGAGCGCCTTGCTTGGTAACACCTCAATTTTGTTTTGGCTTAAATGTTGAACGTTCTCCCACGTGAGGAAGGCAATGGGTGCTATCGCAAGGCCCGGACAATGGAACGTTAAACAAAATAAAACAAAACCTACCCAATATCAGGTTTGATAACATCAGATATATTTTCCATTTTTTCTACTGCGGTATCCACAGATATCCAGCTATTCCTCTATATGCTTACTACTACGTAGGCCTGAAGTATTCCACTGCATGATATGATAAGAGGCGGCAAATGTGAGGCCCAAGCAAAAGCTGGGGTTACTTCTATGGCTTCATCTTAAGGGAGATTCAACATACCCGAATCGAACTGCTGTCCCTTTAGCAACACGGGGATCTGTATATCTCATTCCGAATCCTTCTGCTGGACAGGGGACTTTCTGGTATGTCCTGTACTAAAAGGATTTCGAAGAGACAAACATTATCTGCTTATACCCATCGCAACTCTTGAGCTATTTTTTCTTTTCTTTTTATCTTCTCTCCTTTCCTACGGCGACTCGATTCGAATTCCGGAGCTGACGTAAACATGTATTGGGTCACCTACAGGTGGGTTTTCTTCGGGTTCTTCGGATATCTCCCACATAAAGAACCCTTACAACAATATTTATTATTATAATTTAAAATTACTTGTAAAATAAATTAAATTAAAATTGAAGGTGTCTCGTCAGTCAACCGTCTTCATATGACCCTGGCTGTTGACTGTTAACACAAACATATACGTTTTGCTTTTTCGAGAATGGGCTGTATTTTAGTGATTTTTCACTCTATAATCGGCATTAGCTTCACGCTATCGCAAGCACACAATACGCCAACATACCGCCTGCAGCAGAAGCGCGCACATATTATACATAAATGGCAAGTCGTTTAATGACATAAGCTGTTGGGACGCGGAACCATTCATACCACACAAATGCTGTTGCTTAAGTATAGTTTTTTCATATTATTTTATATATGTGAAATGTTCAATTAATGTTCATATTTAATAATGTCGAAAAATGTTAACTTTGAAATTGTGTCTGAAACTGTGTTGACCAGCCATTCAGAACAATTGATAGATTAACGATTTGAATGAAAGCGAAAGTAATACGCGTGATAAATTATTCATGATACACATTGATACCAGCATGCTGAATATGGGGGTTCGGTGATCTACTGTGGTCCCTGCTGCTTCTGCGTCACGTTTCTGTCTAAGAGGTTAACAAAACATTACCTGATGCAATCAAATTCAAGTATCAAACCACTTTTACAAATTAACAAAATTGTC
Organism: Mizuhopecten yessoensis; assembly: GCF_002113885.1. Lineage (NCBI taxonomy): Eukaryota > Metazoa > Mollusca > Bivalvia > Pectinida > Pectinidae > Mizuhopecten > Mizuhopecten yessoensis. The sequence continues at coordinate 865,654 of NW_018404667.1, forward strand.
AACAAAGACCGTCATTGCTCAGTTAAATCTTTCGAAAATAGGTCATCGGCGTTTTGATATGGGAAACAAGTATTCATGTTTTTTTCGGAATTCACATAACTTGAATTCAAAGCAATGCAACTATTAGGCCATTTTGTATACGAAGGGTCTACAAGGGGAAACATTCATGCATTTTCTCTCCCCTTTTAACATATCAAGGTTCATTAATTGTAGTCTGAAGTTGTAAATAGAACGTGTCAATCAGATGGCAATTGATGCTGAAATCGAACATGCAGTTGTCCAGACCGAAATAGTTTAGATGAAGATCATACGTGATTCGTAAGAAGGGAACATGAAATCAAAGTTGGTTCGCTGTCCTCATTGCAACACTTTCGTTTCCTATCTTTCCTGTCTTATTATTATTTCATTTTTATCTACTTTCTGCTGCAGGCGGTGTCTACCTTGGTTCACGTCCTCATATGACCCTGTCTGTTGCGAGGACGTTAAACCCCAAACAAACCTTGGGCAGGGGTAGTGTTTACTAGGTATTATAAATGGAAAAATTACATTTCTTGGTATATTTGTTGATGGTCATTGGGATAAAATTCAAACTTAGTTGGAACTTTAATATGATTGTAGTTTAACTTTTCACCCTTACGAAGGAGTTTAGCCATTGCCCATTTAGCGCTTTAGAGTAATTTTACAATTGAAATAAGGCGCTATATAAATGTTGTATATTGTTATTATTATAGATAATGAAGTTGTATTGCTTAATTATATTATTTTATCGTTTAACTGACATTGACTGGCTATGTATAAATGCTGGTCACTCTTCAACAGAAGTTTCATAAAGCCAAACCTCAGTCAAAACGACATGTTTGATGATATGTGATTTAATCTTTGTCAGGTAACCCTTTTGTGTCAAGTTGAGTGACCGTTTTTTTTCATCTGCTATTTACTTATTTTTTTATTGTGTGACCGCATTGATGTTATTACTTAAGAAACTTTAACATAATATAAAATATATACAACGGTTGTTATCATTCACAATACAGACACAATCAACCAGACGATTTCAAATGTAACTCCTACTCCCATGAAACTCCTTGTAACGTTAACCGTCACGCAGGACCTGAACCTGTCACAGATAAGATCAACCATTTCGATTTCGTATTCTACAGAAGGCCTCGAGGTTTTACTTGTGCAATTCCTCGGCAAATTGGCTTGATTATACAATTTCCACTCTTCCGTATTGGTGTCAGATCTTTAACACAAAAACCTGTTGCTGACACCCACCGATAATTATTCCACAAGAGCGACACAGCTTGATCTTCCGGATGCTAATTTGCAGAAAATGTCACAGAGGTTTTAAACGGGTATTAAAGGGAATTATACCGTAAATTGGACCTGTTTCTTGTTTTAACACATGGTGATGTCGTAATATCCTTAACACAGTGGCGACGCATTTCCCTAAAAACTATAATTTTCTTGTCACCGCCGAGGACAACAACACCTCCATCCCAAATTGGATTGTAATCTGTCCCGCATAGCTGATGATATCCGTCATTAGGACTGATTTGTGACGTAATTGATGACGTATTAATTACCTGCGATCGACAGCAACACAAAACATGTATGTCCTTTAATTATAGGATTTTATATGAATTATTAGATTAGTTATCTTTATTGGCAAACATTCACACATAATGAATTTCCGTCTATTCAAAGACCGAATCGACATTTAAAATATATATGCGAAACAGGAAATATACTAAATAAAGTAAAAAAAACACCTCTAAAATCAATATGATAATGCACTTATCTATGATGTGTTCATGAACGTTAATACAAAAGGATGCCGGTCGTCGTCTTTTATCACCTTTCTGACAAAGTGCATTTTTTTGTGAAGAAAAATACTAGATATTTCACAAAATAACGATAACGAAAACACTTATCAAATGTCTTATTAGAAAACTTATATCGACAAAGGGAACACAAAAGCAGTAAGCAGTGGAAAAAACCTGTCGCAAATGGGGTCAGGGATATTTCAACAATCAAAACAGTGTATCGTACCTATTTAAATTGTAAATTGTTTATTTATACTTCATGCCACTTAGTTAAAGAGGTGAGTAATATCAAACTGGAATTGGATTATCCGTCCGTTAGTCTGTCAACTTGTCTCTCTTTATACAATCTTTTCCGGTTTTTGTAGTTTTCAGACGAATTTCCTTGGAACTTCACTTAGACATTCAAGAGACATTGAATTTCTGAACCTGTAATCTTGCTATTTTATATTGAATTATGCAACTTTTTACGATTGTTTGCAAACGTTTTGTTGCGGGGCATTTTTATTATTTGGTTTGATTTTGTTAAGTATTGTTAACGTCAACAACTATGATAATTTAAAGACGGCCTCCCCTGTGTGTAAGATGCGCCTGGTGTATGCGTGTATGTTAGAACCGACATGGAAGATACTAAAATTGATCTGCTTCCTTTTACAACACTTTATATCTGTTTCGTTTCGTATCTATCCTGTCTACTTTCTGCTTCAGGCGGTGTCTCCCTAGGTACCCGTCTTCATACCCTGGCTGTTGCGATGACGTTAAACCCCAAACAAACAAACATTTGAAACGATTTGTCCTGGGGATATCTTCTGGACTATTTAAGCTGGAGTAACCAGTACCTCCTGGGATAGAGGCGTGTCAAGTACGAAAAGAAGAAAAGTGCCAGCTTTGCTTTGTTCTTTGTCTTTTGACAAGCTTATCTGGGGCATATCTTCCAAACCCTTTCACCTGTAGTTGCCAGATCTGGATTGTGTATTGGCTGGCGGAGTAAGAGCCTATTGATTGCTTTGTTCATAGCAGCTTTGATTGGTGGTGGGTTTTTTTTTGTGGGGGGGNGGGGGGAGGGATTACTCTTTTTCAACAGTCATGGTCTTTGGAAGACAATGTCTGAATAATTCGAAAACTTTCCTAATTGGTAACACCATCGGAAAGAGAGAACATGTAGGCAAACAGATAGTAGGTTGGAAAAAAACGAAAACAAAAATACATTCAATGTACAACAGACAAGGTGTATCCCAACTATTACGTAATATGCGAGAGCATTTCGAGCGCACACCCCATTGTATAATAAAAGGTATTTATGGGCTATTAAGATGCCGGACACCAGATTCTAGACATCGTAGACGGACGGAGCGATCTTCCAATCAAATACCGTTGCAGATAAATAGGTATTATGTGATGTTTAGATATATCCAGACGATCAGATATTATCCCATAGACTGATACATTGGTCTATTGCGTCATGTTGAGGCTTATGTATGGCTAAATACAATCAACCGATAGGACATCACTGGCACTTGATTATACTGTTTGTACCAACAGACAGCCGTTTTATCACGATATATATACAGTAGGCATGCTTTGTTACGTAACCTCCGTCGCGTCGGAGATTTATTCATGATATGGATAAATAACGACAATTGGTAACACCATTCGATAAAAAGACACCCTGCATAAAGGGCGTAAGATTTGAACCTGCTGCCCCCATTGAATGATCGTAAGATGGGACTAAATTTGGGATCTTATCTTTTCGCTTCTTTCTAAACAACTTTCTACCACCTAATGTCTCCCTTGATAATGCCTCACTTTGGGCTATACTTGAGCGTTCGCTTTGGGTTCTGTTCCCTGGCCGAGACATATCAGAGTCTGTAAAAACGGTAGTTTCTACTCCTGCTTAACGCTCAGCAATTTATGAGTGGGACGACTGGTTCGGCCGTTGTCAGTATAATGTGACCGGTTGGGATGTCCTGCTGGGTGTCTTCGGCAGTGTGTTTCAGTTTGAGGTAGCACTATAAAGTCGGCATCAGTTTCGCGCTATCACAAGGAGACAAGCACGAACATATCGTTTTTCTCTCCGGTAACTGTAACGAAGTAAATCCATGGATGCGTTTACCCGTTGTCAGTATAATGTGACCGGGTTGGGTGTCCTGCTGGGTGTCTTCGGCAGTATGTTTCAGTGAGGAAGCACTATAAGGTCGAAATCAGTTCCGCGCTATCACATGGAGACAAACACGAACATATCGCAGCCTCCCAAAACACACATGCATACACTACACGCATGCATCTTGCACACAGACCGTCCTTAAAGGACATGGACTGTTTATAGGACGTTAAACAATACGATACCAAACAAAACAAAACTTACCGAATTAGTGACTTCCTTCTGTGTTTAATATCTAGGAGGCATTGAAGAAACCGAAATGAACATTTACCCCCTTTTGCAAGACTTGGGATCTTACCCGACTTACCTAGTTTATTTATTTCCTCTTCTTTGTGGTAGTGTATTCCTAGACACCGATCTTTATATGACAGTAGATGTAGGGGGATATTAAACACCACAAACAAACCAGACCGATCTTTGCTCGCAATAACCTGATAAAGAGCAATTAATTTCTACCATCCTGTCAATAAAGCGTGGAAATGACCCCTCTGCTAGCTTGCTAACGTCACACATAATGATGACGAATTATTCAAGAATGAACCTAGACACCACAATGGACCTAACGGTCGCCCTACACCACTTTTAATGAAGAGTTTTCGGTGCCGTTGGTCGAACCTTTGTATATACTAAACACATTCCAAATTACGTAATTCGGTATTTACACTTTATTGGGGAATTTATCTCACCGACGATCACTCTGACATTTAACCTCAAAATGGATGTTGTGGTGTGGCTTCAGCTTGTCTTACAGACATTTCTGCCATGTATAACATATAATGACTCTGCTTTAATGGAAAATGGATCGAAATCTATTACAAAGGGTACAATTAAGGAGGTATTCTATGTCCCAAAATCGCGCGAGACTTGCAGGAAGTGAGTGTAACGTCAGGGAACTCTATAATTACAGACAGTTTCTTCCATGGGTCCGAACAGAACGGATTCATCCATTCAAAGCAAGCTTAACAAATATCAAAATAAAACACACTTTTCGCCTTTGTGATTGTCTTATTTTGTATCATAAAATCAAAGCACTATTTGGGCATTATTACTTAAGTTACAAATAGGTATCTCACATGAAAAATTTATTTGATTTTACCTTAGAAATAATGATGCATTATATGTCTTTATCTCATTTATAATTTGATACACAACTTGTTGTTTCCTGTCTGCTAGTTCGCATACAGTTAACACATATATTGGGAATGCATTCGAAGCTATGAGACCTTGAGTGGTCTTTACATTTCAAACACAAAATGCAATATCATTTATTGTGCGTCTCAGCTAAAGATGCTGCACGGTGAAAGTTTCACTGCCAAATAGGCATCACATTTGTCTCCTTTTGACTGATGACCTGGATTTTATGAAGTCTTGACTATTAAGCCAATTAAAAAGAAATAGCATTGGCATTGTCACTGGAATATTCCATAGTTTGTAACTCCGACACCTATATTTAATCGTAAAGAATTGGGATATGAACAAATAATCTTTTGAGAAAATGATTTGCAAATTTAAATAGTCAAAGCCACTTGAACGCAAATCAATGAAAAATTACATTGAGGGGCAATTATGCAAGTCAGAAATAGAAGTATATGAATCGCATTCGATTTTAGACTCCAAATTGGAACGAAGCTTAACTGCGTACTGCATGTATATCCGAAATCGATGTAAATATCGAAGCTGCCGACTCCAAAGGAATTTATTTCTTCTTTGAAGTCTAATTTTATGACGGAATTTCTTGCAGCCGATGCATACAGTGATCAAAGCTGATCTTGTCTGTATATTGACCGATTTGAACTGCACATTCTAGAAACACCTGTCCTCCACTCTTGGTACATTGTATGTCGAAGAACTCGGCATTGATCATCTCTTCATTCAAGCAAACACAGATGTCTGCTTACAAATTATCTCTACAATTTCAATGTGCTTTCAAGTCTTTATCAAATCAAATTATAACAAAATAACAAAATAACAAAATAATTAACTGTTTTAGCAAACAATTTCTAAAATAATTGTCGGCCTCAGATATGCGCTATCACAAAGAGGCACATACACCAAACATACCGTGTCTCCGGCACGCACACATTAAGGGTACTGACAACAACTGGTTCACCCGTTTTCAGTATAATGTGACTTGGAAGCTTTGATGGGTGCCTTCCACATGGTATTTCAGTGAATTAGCACTATAAAGTCGGCATCAGATCCGCGCTATTACAAGTAGGCAAATCCACCAACATACCGTGTCTCCGGTACACTTACACGCATACAGGTATACACAACACACAACGTCCTTAAGTAACATTAACTGTTCATAGGACGTGATACCTATGAAATCAATAAATCCGAAACTTTTTGAAACTTTTGAACCATCATGAATCAAAATAGCTTATACATCTGATATTCTACTATGGACAATACGACAGCCTTAAACTAATTTAGTATTTCAAAATTACGGGAAATCCGAAACTCTCCCGTTTCAAGTTCAATACAACAACTCGTTTTGAGAGTACATTTCACAAATGGTAACAACTCCGGCAAATTCTAATGTACATGTACACATGCACATGCACACTTTGTAAATAAGCATGTCTTACTGAGTACATAATAAGCCAACATAAAAAGTTTAAGTTTGTACATTTTGATAAAGTTTCTTGATTTTAGAATGCATGCATACATTATACACACTGTTTTAAATCATCGGTAACTGTAGTAACCATCCAGGGCACTCGTCGGCCGGGCACCCGTCGGCAGTATGCATAGAGTTCATTTGAAGTTAAATGTACAGCCGGGGAAGGTACTGTTTACCAAAAACCATGCAGATGTAAATGATGATAGGTTGGTGGATTAAGTGCCCTGTGTCATTACAACGTTCTCTGAGTTTAATGTGCAAGCTGATGTCACGGGGATAACTCAGCCGGACGTTCGGAACCAGGGTGTTAGAAAGTTCGTGAAGTCAGTATTTAATATGACAATGTAATAAGTATTTTGTTTAGTTTTAAATTAGAAAAAATAATAATAAAATTACAATGGTGCACTATTCATGATGTTTATTATCATTTCTCGCAACTACGTTATCTCGGAGAAGGGAAGATAACTATTCTCAGAAACGGTACTATGCGTAATATAATGAAGTTGTCATTATGTGTGAAATCAGCTGACTGGTTGCACGAGAATCGTTGTATTCATAGTGTATTCTTAGTCTAATGGCAGTTTTGAGTTGGTCTATTGATATAAAGAACAAACATCAAGAATGTAAATATACTTTTCTCAATGATGCGTGTCTGCTAAACAAGGGACACTCACCTACAAGCCACGAATGTGAGTACTTTTTAATAGAATTTTTAGATTTTAGATACGTCCGTGATCAATTCTTAAATGTCACGGACATGAAAACCCCTTCTCACTTCCGTAGACTTGGAGGAATTATTCAACTATATACAAGATATTGGCCTATTTTAAAAACTTGATTAAATTAACCTACATTACTCATTTTACGGCATTTATACATATCTCTTTCAATTTCAATCTCTAAACTATACGTTTAACTAAATTTGCATGTTTTACCATCTTGCACTATTTAAATTCAATAAGCCTATCCTGCTATCGTTTTTTATAGGAAATACGACGTTCTATATGAATTTAATTTGTATTCCTTTTTAGCCCCATAGCAAAAGTTGTGTCTGGTCCTAAACGACCACACTTGTCGATAGGCCGTTAAACTCGAACAACCAAACAAACAGGCAGTTCGCACCGTTATGACTGTAGAAAAATATGACAAAAATTCGTTGACAGTGTATTCAGTGGCAGCTGGGTTAAAGTTACCTTAGCTGTTGAAGGGACTTGAAACCCAGACAAATAACAAGTAGTAAACTAAACAAAAAATATGATAATAATATTTATTTACAACCACAATATAGACATGAAGAAAAAACATCACGTATGCTTACACCTGCATAACTTTTGTATTAATAAGCCATACATGTATTGAGATCGATCTACAAACAAAAAGACTTGATTTAGGTGTTGCTTTTCTGTATGAACCTTATTGTTTCATTCCTTGTCGTTGGACTAGAGCTTGACATGTTTGTGTTGATGGGCAATAATTTAACCATCAATCAGAATGCGGGTCAAATCTTTCGTATTGTAAGCCTTAACTAGAATCATCAATACCGAAGTACTAAAGGAGAATATGAATACTGCATTTCCTAATTGGAATACGATGTATGGGTGAGATGGCGACGAGGGTTAATGATAGCTTTAATCCGCGTCTTGTTGGCTAGAGCGGACAATATGTGGTGACTTTCTCCTTACGCGGTAACTTCGCAGAGCTAGTCAACTTATTCGCTAACTTTATATATTTTACAGTAAAAATACATTAAAAGTTTAAATGAGCTTCCTTGCAAATTGTGAATTAACGTTCTTGTGTACAATCCAGACCAACTATCGACTGAATACCATACCATAAAACAATTGTACAAACCTTACGACATCTCTTTAGAAATAACGCTAAATATCACAACCATTATTCAGCACTTCTAGCACTTCCCAACCACTAACTCATTTACAGCTTAGTAGAGAAAAACAAGCGGAATAAAGTATCCTGCTCTAAGATACAACACAGTACCTTGCCTTCACTCAACCATTCGGTCAGGGACCCGGCGTCGTACCACTAGATTGCCGTGCCTCCATGACTAAGCCTTATATCACAAACATACAGTGTGTTTCAGTTGTTGTTAAGTACATGTCAATTGTGATATATGGACAATATGCTGGCAAAGCTTGGAAGTGTCGTGTCCTATGAATGAAACATATTTTATTGTATTTTTCTATAACTGGAGAATCAAAACATTTCCCGAAATGGAAACCACATGCAATGGTATTCGTTTGTAGAACGAAATATAATGCAATGCACACTAACAACGTTTATTGATATCTAAAACATAATTTTAAACTTTACCCGTTATAGGCAGAGGACTTCTGGATAGCTGCCAGTTGTTTTCCAGATATATCTATAATAAAGGGGGACAATTCGCATCTCTTTTTGTCAGAACCATTATGTCTTTCATTTTGGTTGTTTTTCTTAGACTTCTTTTACAGCACATTAAACTAGATTTCCAGAAACAAAATGGAAATAAAGCTATGATTTGAAGCTTGATTAACCACGTGATTAATAAGCGCCCAGCTAGCATATATTAAAAATGTTCGAAGTATGCTTATTTCTGTTCGTTAATTTTTAGACACCAAAGTAACCAAAGGACGCTTAAAAGAATTCCATTTGAAAACGCAAACAAACGTTATGTTGACGTTATCTGCAGACTAAAGTACACTATGTTTTCATTAATATATTAATATTATGAAAACGGATTTTTTTTTAATAATTTCGAAAAATAAAGCAAAAAGGGATGAACGTGAACTACATGACTATTAGGTTGATGTGATGTCAATATAGGGAGGTTTCGGTAAGAATACGGCGTCAAGCTTGCCTGCCTTTATCGATAATTGCTACGGTGAAACGGTTGCGATAACGACACTTTTGAGAGTGATGTGTCAATCAATTCAAAATGAAGCTGGTTTTAGTGACCTCGTGGGGCTAACACTGTTGTGTTTTGTTATGAAAAACAGACCAATAGCCTCAGCACGCTCGTTATCACACTCCGCAGTGTCAGTCACTGCCATTTAAGCGTGACAGCAGACTGAGACACGGTAATGGAAAGCGTTACCGAATTTGATCGCCAGTCGATTATGTAGCTTAGTTTGACCCTTGACCCTTGACACGGATATACAGAGTACATGATTGTGTAAATTTACCGGTTATAAATAACTGTAACAGCATTGCTCTGCAATGAGATTGGTTAATATAATATAGCAGGTCTCAAACTTCTTGTAAATATCTCTCTTACCGACCTTAAAACTGTTTGTCTATTCAAAAGGATTTACATTTCGGTTGGAGTTTTGCATTTTGCATTTTCGTTGTTTGACGTGATTTCATGTCACTTGTTGTTTCTACCGGTATTTATCCCAGATACATATTATGTGTTGATGGGTAGTTAAAAACAAATAATAACAATAATAATTAGCATAAGCTTATATATTTATTTCAACATTATACAAAGATTTAGTTTGGACCTCTTTTTTATCTTATTTCTCCTGACCGAGTTTATAGAGGAAACCGTCGAGACGAATGAGTCTTTGTTCGCCCCCGAACGAGTCACCTATACATCACCTATCTAAATTCATTGAAAAGCGAATACCGGCCTAAGTGTATACATGTAACATATTACAAACTATTTGCAGTGTATGTTTAGATGACAATTACTTTAAGCCAACGTGTTTTTTTGATAATATAAATAATCTTTAATATCTTTTCAATTCAAAGAATAAATATCTAAGAATGTAAGATTCATCAAGCCATAACTTCCACATCAGTATTATTTTAAAACAGTTACGTGTATTTGAGTTGTAATGATACTAACATATAACCACTTACTGTTCCCATTTGCAAGACCAAGTTCCAATGTTTTTTTCGTATTTTTTTTTTGTATTTGTTGAAGTGTTGGTATTCCAACCAAAGCTAAATATCAGTATTATTAATTTGTATTGAATTGAAAAGTCGTGATATGAATTGCTAATATTTTGACATATTTGACATTAAAATATAGCATATTTTATATAAATAATTTTCGTTGTTGTAACCGATGGCTGCTATTTAGATGACTATATACTGGCCCTCCGAGTTTATAATACAATCAAAACAAAACATACACAAAACTGACTATTGGAAATGTACATGTAAACACGAAACCTTCACAAAACTGACTATTGGAAATGTACATGTAAACACGAAACCTACACAAAACTGACTATTGTAAAATTCGAGAAACAAACTTCCAGTACTTTCTCAGAAATAGCGCCATGATATTTTAATCCTCAAATTTCAAGATGGCTTGGTTTGGTTTTACGTCCTATCAATAGCTAAGGTCATGCTTTCATGTGTGTTGTGTAGGCATGAGGCAATGGGCAGTCGGGCGGCCGTATTCGATTTCAAATATTCCCTAAAATAGAACATGCAGATCTATGAACAATGGAGAACATTTGTGTTTTGTTCAAGAATTGCAAGAAGAATACTCCATTTCTTCATGAGAAATAGTGCAAACGAAATTTAACTCTCAATTTTCAAGATGGCAATGTTGTTTTTTGATCAGTAAAAAAAATCAAAATCTGGCACTAGAAATCATTGGACACGTTTATGTGGACATAAACACTGACCAAAGTTTACCCTCAAAATTAAAAAGCCGTCTGTCTGCCATTTTGGTTTTCCAACAGGTGTTATTTGAATATTCAAACACTAATGATGATGGCCTAAGTTTATGATGGACTTACGAAAATGAAGTTATTTACTTTCCTTTTTTCGGAATTACATTCATTAGTTTGGTATAATTACTAAATGCGTATAATTAGTTTTTAACACAAAAAGAAATTGAAACTCATTTTGTGAGCTTTCGAAAACGTCTGTTCCCTTTATCAAGCTTGGAGTGCAAATGTTCGCTATCCCGACTCTAAACCGCTAAAACAGCTTATTAAAAACAATGTGTCGAATCTGTTAATTCAATTGTCAGAAAATATAAAGGCATTTCGCCAAATAGCACTTTAATACTTCAGGCAGTTAGAGGGACAGTTACAATTTTAGTTTCTGCTTCCTGTTGTGATCTGCGTAGGATTATTTTAAAGTTTATGAATACATTATCGTATTTGTGTATATCTATCTGGATTTGCCAAAACAACTCTTTTTTCCAAAAGACATGGATACGGATCCGGGCCACTTAAGTGGATGACCGAGGCAATACGATGTGTTTCAAACAATATAAGGGAAGGATATTTCACCCTTCAATGGTTGGTAATATTGCGGACACCCTTGCTAATATATCTTCACTACGCGTTTTAAAAGACGACGTACTACTGTGTTCATTACCAAAAACAGGTAAGAATATAAACTGTAATATCTGCACGTATTCATTACTTTAAGTATTTTACACATTACTGGTTTTACTGAATGTTAATGAATTGACCATTTGTATTTACCAAAACGCGGAAAATTCTTGTGAATTTGCACTGATCCCCAGCAAACACGAGCAAATAACTCAAACAAGTTTGACGACTAGTTATGGTGTCGGATGTCACGTGACACTTGACAGAAACATTTTAAACACAGGAAGAATACCAAGCTGGTCTAACAAAGACATTGTAATTTTATTAAAATGCCAGTAATGAAATTCTAACAAATAGATACATCTTGATGGTATAAAGGCAACAACAGATTGGGGATCTTCTATAGAAAAACGCCATACATAGTACAGTCATAATGCGGTGGACATGGAGGGGAGGAGGAGAGAAAACGATTTCTTTTTTGCTGATTGGCCGTTAAGAATCCAAGAATAAACTAATAATGAATACAAGGTTGCGCTTGATGACTTTAGCAAGAGGGTGTTAATGCTGCGTCCTGCCAGGTCAACTGACCACGTGTTGTACAGTACGGTACCTTGGATAGGATTATTTTGAACCCTGTGATACAACACCTCGCTATGATGCATTTTGTTACAAGAATACATGTATATGATTATTGGCATATAACATTCTGTGTGGCTTAGAGCATTTTGTATGTATTTTCAAGCGGTTATACAGTAAGAAAAAAACGGTGCCTAGGGGCAGAATTAAAGGTTTGCAAAGAGGAAAGCAGGTAGACGATATTGTATCTTAAATAACGTATGCTAACGTTACAAAGTCACAGCAGATCGGTTAGAATGTAATCATCAAACAAAGATAGTTTTCAAAATCACCAGTCTCAACATGAATGAAAAAGGGGCAAGGAACTATACATAATTCTAAAAAACGCAAATCATTCAAAATATCGAAAGTGTAGAGAAAAAAATAACGAATTTACTACGTATCATATGTAACGAGTGCAAACCAGATGATTTTCAATGGGAAACTTGTATCAGCTTTGTACTGAGGGGACAATACAATGTTTGTGCGTATTTATAATAATGCACGAATTTCGTAGATTTCGCAGATGACGACACATTTGTGTGCCCAATGAGCACGCACATACACAACACCTAACTTGGCTAATGCTGAAATTGGCATGTTCTCTAAATTGGTAAATACGTTTTAGATATAGTTCAGTAATACAGATCTACGCCAGCTATAACAAATACGAAATTTCGTGGACAATACACAAATTATTTTAAAACCTTTGGATTTTTCTTTGATTAAACCTGTAGCTGACCGTTTGTCAGAATTGAACTGGAAGCACCAGTTTGGGCCATGCCAAAGATCAAAAGACAACGTTTGAGGAAATGCGGAGAAAGGTAGACACTGTTTTGTTTTGAAAACGTCTATCTTCTTTCAATTGGATCATTTAATCGATATTGCCGTTCACAACGATTACACGTACGCATGGTTACGGCCAGCAGTGTACATGTATTTCGACGTGTTTGCAGACAAAGAGACGCAACTCTTTTTGGCTTATTGCCTGAAATCAAGATCAACTCTTGATCGCATCTCGAATTTGTGCATGTCGTTTTATTTATAATAAAAATGCTAATTAATTAAAAAATCTTAAGCAATTTCAAACAGCTCCAAAATTGTATTTGACACTTCGAGTTGTAAGTATTATTTGTTTATTTGTTTGTATTGTTTTACCGTTCATCGACAATTAAAGAGAATTAATGTCAAGCAACACTTACAAAGTCGTCCACACAACAAATACTTTAAATATAACTTCCCCTGTGTTCCATATGTATGTTACATTCAAATTCGATAAGCAAAAGAATCGGAAGAAACCGTCCCGATTCATCAGGGTATGGCTGCACATTAATGACATCTTAACTTCATGCAGTGGGATACAATTTGCCTTTTCTTTCTCCGAACCTGCGCAGGTTTCGTACAAATTAACTGAATGTAAATAAGAAATGATTTAGTAACTAGAAACTGTTTAAAAAATCATAGTTGTTTCATGACAATTTTTTCACCTATTTGTTTAAAATTGGCGCAAATAATTTTAAAAGTTTGAACTCGTGTGGTTGATAACAAAAATGACGCTAAGGATGCTTTCAATTTGCAAACAGTAAGAATGAGTTTTTGTATGTGCACGTATGGCTTACGCGTTTTGGTGAGAAGACAATTGTCCTTTGCAGTTAGTTCTACCTGTTGCTCATGAACCGACAAACAATTGAATTAAAAATATTTCCCATGAACTCTCGTACACTTACATCAAGTACAAAGGTGATTTTGTATTAACGATCTATCTGCCGCTTATACAATCTGTAAATATACATTCAAATTAAGTCGTACTCTCAACATAAATGCCAACATCGCAGAAATACGCATGAGACCCACGTTGATCTACTAAATGTCTCCTCTTTAAAATTCATAGTTTCACATCGGGACTGTTCATGGGTTGTTACGATAATAATAATGCCTTGCAGGTTCGGTGAAAGACTTGTTCTGCTGTATCCCACTGCAGGATCGCGAGAGGCTACTAATGTTGGCCCCTGTAGAATCGGATGTTTTCATATATATCTTATACGAAGGGGACATGGAAGAAACAAAAAAATATCTACTGCCCCCATTGCCAAACTTGGGACCTTTTCCTATCTACCTTGTCTTCGTACTTTCATCTATCTACTTTCTGTTTCAGGCGAAATCTTCCTCGGCACATGTACTCATATGACCCTGGATATTGCGAGGAGGTTAACCTCATACACACACAAACACCAAAAAACAAAAAACATTTTAACAGCTTAGGTTATGTTTGATTTGGTTTGGTATTGTATAACGTCCTATCAACAGCTATAGTCATTTAAGGACGGCCTCCCCTGTGTGCAAGATGCATGCGTGTAGTGTATGCGCGTGTGTTTCGGGAGGCTGCGATATGTTCGTGTTTGTCCTAACAGCTAATGTAATTTAAGGACTCGTCTTAATGTGTTATGTATGCGTGTTTGTGTGTTTGTGTGCGCGAGGCATGGTATGTTGATGTATTTGCCTCCTTGCAATAGCAAGTTAAGATAATTTATCATACTGAAACAGTTACATGTAATGATATAATATTAATGCTGCTGATATTGATGACATTGATTGAGCATATTTTATTTCAAATGTAGGTAACAGCTTCATGATGATTAATTAAAAGATACAGTGAATTACCTGAATACAACTTGCAATTTTGTACTATTACCTAGACAAGTTACAACATCGACCGAGTGAAATAAAATTGATCTTACGTGTAGACCCAGAACGTAACATGATATAATTCCCAACATTTATGAAGGAAATGTTTCATTCACAAATCAATAGAACACATGTTGAGACAAACAGTGAAATATTGCAATTCTGGAAACTTTAAACATATGAAGTAGTCTACCCGGGCAACAACACACTTACTCAAAATTGATTGGAACAGTCGTGCACTATACATACCGTTTATGCATGTTAAAGATAAATGCATTTGATAAACATAACATTAGGTATGTATTTTCAAGTTTAAAAAGTCATCTGCAACTCTTCTCACAGCTACACATGATCTCAATTTTGACAAGTATCTGATGCATATTTAAACATTAAAAATACCCGAACTGCACATTCACTTTTATGTGTTACATCGTAAATATTCACACCTGTGATCCACTCATCGAGAGTGGCTCTGCAAAAATGCTTTTTAATTGAAATGGTGGTATATACCAACAGCATATGTAGGGAATTTGTTTATATATGTGACCTCTCTCTCTCTCTCTCTCTCTCTCTCTCTCTCTCTCTCTGTTTTGGTAATATCAATTAAGGACATGTAGGTAACGTATGTGTGAATGTGTGCTAGAGACAGGATATGTTTGTGCACTTGCCCCCTTGCGTTCGCGTTGATCTGATGCCGACTTTAAAGTGCTTCTTCAATGAAATACCACGCCGAAATCATCAAGCACAACATTCCGCCCGGTTACATTATGCTGACAGAGAGTGAACAAAATGTTGGTATTTCCCCTAAATACTGAAGTTTACGAAGGAAATACAAACTACCATATATAATGACTTTGGTATGTGTAGGCCTAGGGACAGAACCCATTGCATTCCACACCTGGGCGAACGCTCAACATTGAAGCAAAAAATAAGGTATTGCCAAGCAATGCGCTAGGAAATAAAAGGTAGTTAGAACTAGAGACAAACATACAGATCAAAAATATTACAATGCGTAAAGCAGATTTATTTTGGTTTTAAATTGTTTCCCCACATATAGCGGGAATAGCAGAGGTATCCATATACGTCGTCTTCTACGATGATTTGCATGTGCAACATCGGGTGTTTCCTTTTCTTAGTCTCAAAATACGATTTGTAGCTAAAACAGCGCTTAGCTGTTACATGTATTAGGACGTCATACATGTTAAAGCTAAACCAAATAACTATATTTATTCCACGTCAGTAATGAATAAAGCAATACATGTATGAATTGTAAATTTGGCGGCATATGGTCATGTATAATGATCTTAACGATGCGACGGTATGTATCTTGATAGATAAGAAAAGGAATGAATCTCAAACAACAGTTTTAATCTAAAGTTGTAGTATTAATTAATTTTTCATTTTAGTTTTTAATTAACGTTTGTGGCATCTCATACATAGTTAATAAATCAGAACATGGAAATATATTATAAATTAGGGACATACATTGTAAATGTAGAGACACATGTCAACTTTAAGTACTCAATTTACCTCATAGATTGTATAATTATATAAATTGTAGCATTATTGATATTTTCTCAAAGGGCTGCTCCAAAAATGATTAAGTCGGCATCAGATCTGCCCTATTACAAGGAGGCAAGTACACCAACATACATGTACCCTGTCTCCTGCATTCACCCACGCAAGCACACATATACTAGACACAAGGCTGCCCTGCAGGTAGGGCGTAAGAATTGTACCTGCTGCCCCCAATTGCATGATCGTAAGAGGCGACTAAATTTGGGACCTTATCTCTTCTCTCCTTTCTAAATAACTTTCTTTTTCCTAATGTCTCCCTTGACAATGCCTCACTTTTGGCCATTTGTTGAGCGTTCGCCCCTGTGAGGAAGGCTTTGGGTTCTGTCCCCTGGCCGAGACATACCAAAGTCTTTAAAAATGGTAGTTTCTACTCCTGCTTAACGCTCAGCAAATTAGGAGTGGGACGACTGGTTCGCCCGTTGTCAGTATAATGTGACCGGGTGGGGCGTCCTGCTGGGTGTCTTCGGCAGTATGTTTCAGTGAGGTAGCACTATAAAGTCGGCATCAGTTCCGCGCTATTACAAGAAGACAAACACGAACATATCGCAGCCTTCCAAAATACACACACATACACTACACGCATGCATCTTGCACACAGGGGAGGCCGTCCTTAAATGACCTTAGCTGTTAATAGGACGTTAAACAAAATCAAACAAACAAACAAACATAGACACAAGGAGGCACGTCCTTGAATTAACTTAGCTGTTCATAGGACGTAAAACAAAATAAAACCATGACATCTGCAGAATCGGAATTATTATTTCGAATTTAATCGACCTCGTCACATATCGCCTACAGCACCAATGAAGACTTTTGGTTGGATCTATTTTGTTTAACGTCCTACTAACAGATAAGGTCAATGAACAGCGTCCTTACTAGTGCGTTACGAATGACCAAGTGAGTCACAAAGACAAGACGAATGTGTTACTAACTTAAGGGTAGAAGATTTATTGTAATATCATGCATGTTTCATAACACTTTGTTAGTTATCCACATAAAGAAACGTTCTTGATGACCTTACCTGTAAAAAGGACGTTGGACTCTATTACATATATAACAGCATAAAACCAAACGAAATCAGTGCTTTAACGTCTTGTATACTTAAAAATAAATACGGGTTTTTTGTATATGCGATACGGCACAATTGCTCTTACCAATATCAGCCCTCGCCGTATCACGCCCCAAAACCCGTATCAGCCCGCATATCCCGTATCACACCCCTTTTGATATTTTTTTCGATTTTCAATATTTCAAAAGAAATGTTTATCATAAGATAGCAGCTTTTATTAGTAAGCATGTAATAAACAGAATAGTACATGACTTTTTCCATATCACACCCAGTATCAACCCTCGACTAATATCAGCCCTCGGGCCTTCGGCCCTTGGGCTGATATTGCAGTCTCTGGTTGATACTGGGTGTGATATGGAAAAAGGCATGCATTATTCTCTATAAAATGACCATATAAAACAGGCTTTCAATATTTTACATAACTTATTCTCGTGTTCGTCGCTACGCAATACGTGATATAATAGAAATTATTTTCCCCCGATACACTTGTTATGTTATTGAAGAGAATATCAGTCGGTATAATGTAAACCTGCATAAAATGTGACAGGTTTTATATTGTATCATCTTTGAAAAGTTTATTTGATACAGTTTCTGTGATTCTTATAATCAAATCTGTTATATTTTACAATCAATTCGTCCTCTGTTGATGTATTTTTACATTTGTACATCTTATAACCTTCCTATTTCTATTTTGGCGTATTCATTTTCGTGAATTCCTATTTTTTGACAGTGTTGTTTGGCCCTAATTGACTCGCATTGTTAATGGGCCATGAAACAATACAAAAACAGAAACCCAAAACATAATTATCTTATGATGTAAGATCCAAAAACAAATCGAATGACGAAAAAAACTCCTCCTTTGAAAAAGTGCTCAAAATAATGAAAAACAGGGGTGATAAAGTTTCTCAAAACTGCAATAAGTGTTTATCGAGTCAGATAAGTTTATATTTCCATATTAGTCTATGTCCGATGTAGCCGAATGTGTAACGCAGTTAAATTGTAACCAGAAAAGTGAACAGTCCAAGTTCGAATCCTCGTTCAGATCCAGCTTTCTTTTAAATATTTAGGCAGTTGATATTTTCCCTTAATGAAGTAATAAAATATTTTTCAAATTATTGGAACATTTTATTTATATTTAAATAATATACTTAGTGATTTGCCGTCTATGTAATTATGTCAGCAAGTACCTGTACACGTGTACAGCACAGCTACGCTTTATAGATAAGAAATAATGTTAAATGGACTTTATTAATTGTTTTACCCTCCAACAGGCACTAGTAATTATATCTGTTATTTCACACCAACACATGATGACAACGAAATACAAAGTTTGTGGGATTCGTTACGTCAAAAAAAACATAAGTTTGCCATTCACAGCTGCAGGAATAACAAAAAAATAACATGTGTTTTGTAAGAAAACAGGTCACGGCATGACGCAGTCAGTAGTAATGAAAATTAACACGTATACCTGTTGGTATTGATTGTACGACTGTGTGTTACATACAGCGTATGATTGGTTTTAAATAACGCTAAATTAGCATTTTGTTGATTCTTTATCGTGAAACGCAGGTATTATTAGTCATGGCCTTAAATTCGTCTGTTTAAAATAATCTACCCTTAGACACAGGATTCCGATAGAGATACCTGTATAAAAATTACGAAAGCAGCACTATTACTACCACGCGAAGATTTTAAACTTCATTTTACTGATTTTAAACCACTAATTACAAAATTCCTAAGATCACAAATGCAGAATGATTTGAATCAATGCGTAGATAAAAAAATACATTATATTAAGCTTTAAATCGGTGAATGACATCCAAGCTACAGAGAGAGGCGCCGAGACGAGGTTGTCCTTGCCCGTCTTCAGATAGGTCATTCATACATTACCCATTGCAATTTACTTAAACGTGATGTCCAGCCTCAATGCATAGCGTGTCAGGAACCATTTACAGTAAAACACTACTTGTTATATTGCATCGACTTAAAGTCAACTCGAGAAAATTTCTTTAATAACATCACATCTTAAATCTCTTTTTAAAAATATAACTGTTTCTTCAATTGTAGGCTTTTTGAAAGCTTTTTGAATACAATTTGAGACATCATAGCCACTTGCAACATTCAAATTGACGTTTGTCTTTTAACCTTCAAGTGTGTTTGATGCTTTTTTTCTCGACCACTTGTTGGCCCTAATTACCTATCCTGTGCTGATGGGCCGTTACGCATTTAATAGTAATACTAATAATAACAGGACATGGTGGCACGCGTGCACTAGCGGATTATAATTTTGGGAAAATAGGCAAAGCAACCCGCCATAGCTCTTTCATTACCTTAAAATTTCATTTGGAACAAAAACTTTCGAAAGCCTTGAAGCATTATCATATTACACTGTACTAGGTCCGACCAATTTTAATGAACGAACAACTTTGGTTCAACCGGTTGGATTGAAATGAACGAAAACGGCCGTGGTTTTTTTTTGTGTTTTTTATCATCTTATCAACAGCTAAGATTTGTTTTAAGGACGTGTCTCCATGTGTGGTTTGTAAGCGTGCATGTGTGTATGTGTGCCGGAGACAGGTTATGTTAAAAGTAGTAAACCACTAGGTGAATGTGTGAACTGGGTTCTAGTTTGATGACCACATTCAAAATCAACGTACATGTAGCATGTAAAACAACACAAACGTTTAGCCTATCATTGAACAGTGATTTACATGAAGAGAGACATATGTCACGTAATTAAATATGCGCGACTTAATATAAGTGGTGTATATAACTCAACAAAGCAAATGTAACATTGTAATTGCATACCGCAAAGTCGTGCAGGCTAAATATTAAGAGCTAAGACATACAACTTAGTATTTGTGTAGATTTATTTGCATTTGGGACAGAGGTTTTTTGGCAACAAGTCACGAAGATGGATGTTTCGACTGTGGTCGATGACAGTGGAAATGCCATATCTTTCAAACAATATAAGGGAAGGAGATTTCACCCTTCAATGGTTGGTAATATTGCCGACACCCTTGCCAATATATCTTCATTACGCGTTTTAAAAGACGACGTTCTGCTGTGTTCATATCCGAAATCAGGTAAGAGTTAAAATCGTAATATGTGCACTTAATCATTACTATAACCATTGTCCCTACATTAATAACTCGTATTCATTGTAACGCGAAGACTAGCCTGAGTTTCATCTGGCCCTGACACCAGACAAAAGGCATTTTGACAGAAATATTTTTATTGTGGGGCCCCCAAAGCACACCCACTACTATATTAAAACGTAAGACCAGCCT
The DNA here is from genome assembly GCF_002113885.1 of Mizuhopecten yessoensis. Lineage (NCBI taxonomy): Eukaryota > Metazoa > Mollusca > Bivalvia > Pectinida > Pectinidae > Mizuhopecten > Mizuhopecten yessoensis. Next base: position 886,798 of record NW_018404667.1, read on the forward strand.
CGCTGTACTGCATGTCACCAATCATTCACCGTAAATTAGATTGACCTTCAGCGAACATAAGACAACTCTGTTAATTTATAAAACAAGTCTGAATATATTTTCAAATGAGTTAATATATTTTCTAACTCTCGACTACCTCGAAAATGTTGAACTGATCCCCAAGATACATGCATGCATACCATTAACTTCTTTTCAATTTTCACGTTGATGTTGTCTTTCACTGCTTCGTTTGATTGCTGTTATTAAACATGTTGTTATGGTCATTTATTGACAATAATGCTGTCCTGTCCTATTACAATTACAACATTTTCCATTGTAGGTATACACTGGGTACATAGTATGGTCCAGATGTTGCGAGGCAAATCTCTCGAGTACCATGGATCACCTTGTATGGTCGAGTTCGACAATTTGACATCAGTTAACTCGAACAGAACGTACGGAACCCACTTGACCTACCCATTCATCCCAGAAGAAGCAAAAAAGGGCAACGTCAAAGTGATACATGTGTTGAGAAATCCTAAGGATGTGTTATGTTCTTTTTACGAGTACCAGAGAAAACTTGACAATGGCCTATATAAAGGAGATTTCAACGGAATGCTGAACTGCTTCTTGTCAGATGGAGGTATGGCAGTTTTTTTGCTGATAGTTACTCACCTATTAGTGTTAGCATTATGCATTAAACTTAATACTTAAGGAACTGAATTTATTTTTTCAACATGCATGTGGTCATAACAACATTGAGTTTCTAGACATATTCAATAAAGTGCGCGTATTTTTAAGTGCTTCGAAACGTCAGATGAAAGCATAAGTCATTCCCTATTTATACAAGGGGCAACGCAGTAGGGAACACGTGTTTTTTTCTGGGAAAATATAAAACATTCACTAGGGGCCCTGGCAACAGCATCACTACAAAACAAACAACATGTATTTCAAAATTGAATTTGTAGAACTTATACAAATCGTATACTAGTATCATGTACTTTACATACCTTATACATTATTTTAGCTTTAAGATCAAACCAATTGTGTTTAATGTTAATTCATATAAGAATAACAAATCTATATCGAGGGTTGTATCACGATAGACGTGAACCAAGTACGGCCTGTGCTACGCAACAATACGCAGTGATGAGGTCATCTCTGCTATGCAAAAATGCATGTCATTTTCGTCAATGGGTCCAAGCATACGGAAAGTAAATATTCAGTAATCATTGTCTCGTGTATGGAGTCATTCTTCACAACAGGATGGCACTCTATCGGGGGGATAACGTTGACATATGTTGCCTTGATCATACAATAAGTGTTAACTACCAGACAGCTACATTGTTTTTCAAATCTAAAAACAAAGTTCCATTCCATATCTGATCCCATGGAGTACTTGTGTACAAAATTTGAGAAACACATGACAAACAATTTCTTAAAAGTATTATCTGAGAGATAGTAAAAGCCAACATATCGTGTAGTGTGCTAACACATATTTATTGTTTGCTAATTTTTCTTTTCCTTCAACCATCGTTACGTATTCTGATAATATTCTTCAATAAATGAAAAATATACTTTAATATGAACAAGTATATAAATTTAATTGTACCATAATTGCTTTACACATTTTCAACCTTTTTATTTCTAGTTTTCATTATTGTGATTGCCTATTTTATTGTGTTGTTTAGCCATACATGCCTAGCAATGTCGATGGACCGAGAAATAGTAAGAAACAGAACAAATATAGATTCTAACAACTGTGTGACTTTCATTTTCTGGAGATGTTAGTATAATATATTTTTTTCGTGCTTCTTTTTTCCAGTACCCACATGTGGTGCTTCATGGTTCACCCATGTAAAGGAATGGGAAATGGCCAAAAAGATGAATCCTCGTCTGAATTGTCTGAGTCTACGGTACGAGGATTTAAAACGGGTATGGATTATCTCTTCCAATGTTAGATTATCATGTATGTATAATGTGCACTTTTGTGATATGCAACCTTCCTTGTGTACAAATAATCCGCTTTCGTTTTTCGCTATCCAAACGGTTCAACAAAGGTTGTTCTTTTATGAAGTAAGGTCGGACCTAGTAATCTGATGCTGCTTTTAGGCTAGCTTTGATAAAGCATTGCAATGCCTGAATAAACATTTGAAGGATTTATAAAATATTTCATTAAAAAATGACTTAGCGGTTGTTCTGCATCAACGAACAGACCCATGGTTTCTATAGCTCAAAGACACAAAAGTTATCTTAAGAGGAGAAGCATGTGGTACACTAAGAATCAGGAATAGGTTCTTTCTGATCTTTTATGAAGGGGCATGGACAGTACAAAACTTTATATTCTGCCACCATTGCATCACTTTAAATTCTCTTTTCTTTCCTGTCTTTTTTCTGTTCTAGGCGTTGTTTCTCCAGACATCCGCCCTCATACAACCCTGGCTGTCGCAAGTGAACTTAACCAACTTAAACAAATACTATACACAAAAATAAATTCCTTTTGATATTTGGATACAAAAAAATAGCATTTATTACATGTTTGTTCTTGAAGCAAGTTTCTAAAATAATGTGTAAATTTTGCATGCGACTAACTTTACTATGTTTTGTTTCTTACTAGGATCTATTTTCAAATATTGTTAAATTGGCAATGTTCCTAGACGTCGACCACGATGAGAAATTTCTAAGGCAGGTAGAACATGCTTTGTCCATTGACAACCTGAGAAGAGAACATAATACACCAAAAGGAGGGACCAAAAAATATTCAACTTGGATCAAGGATGGGAGGCTTCCAATTTATCGAAAAGGTAACAGTTGCAACATCTGTGTTGAACGTGTTGAATGAGAGTTGTATATAAATCATACCGTAATGGTATTGAATAATTCGATACATTCATTTATTCACCACAGCCAAACAGATGAACATTATTTATTCATGATGCAATATGGTAATTTAACCACCAGTGGATAAGACTTTTTCTCGGTATTTTTTCGCCGCAGATGAAAATGATGTCTTTATGATGCATCGATGAAAACAAAATTGTTTAACTCCGGAACTTTTGGCTTTGCAATTTTTGCTTGTCATTAAATGTCATATATATTATTAATGTTTTTTTTTAAATTTAGGCTTGCTTTTTCTCACTGCGTGTCGTAAGAAGCGACTAGTGTTAAGATCCCCTCATAATCGAGTTTTTTCTTTCGTGTCTCATGTTAAGGGGACGTCGAAGAAACGAAACAAAAATGATCAGCTATCTCAAATGCAATATGAGATATATATATAAAAAAAACAAAAAAAACCCACTTTTCTACTCTTTCCATTTGGCGGTTTCGCCTTAAGAATATGTCTTTATATGACCTAAGCTGTTAGGAGACGTGAAAACCTTACCAAAACAATACTTACATCAAATCAGCAATATAGTAATTTAACCACCGGTGATGTGCAAGACTTTTCTCAGTATTTTTTTCGCAGCAATATTTGCTCGCTTTGCGAAGGTTTACGTCTTTTACAAAGCAACTATACATATATATTGACGGTGACTGGATCAACGGACTATTTTAAAGTGCCGACTTAACGACCTGTCATAGCAAAAACACTTTTGCACGACACCATAAACATGTCATCAGTGTTTTAATATGTTAAGTGGTTTTAGCCCATNCCCCCCGACTTTTGTCTTTGAAACAGTTACATACAGGGCCATATTCAACACTAATGCCTATAGAAAGCAGAAACATTGGCAATACAGTAGGTTTAATTATCTCCAGAACATGGCGGTGTCGAGAGCAATGTAATAACACAGGTGTCGTGCTGAAAACAATCTTAACAATTATTTATCAAAATCGCCTTGTATCACTAAAAATCACTATTATTGTATTTTCTGAAACGATAATCAAATATTTCGATATTTACAGGAATCGTCGGAGATTGGAAAGAAACACTGACGGTTAAGCAGAACGAGACTTTTGATGCTGTATTTAAGGAGAAGATGGCTGACATGTCTATTGATCTCGATTTCGACTTTGAGTAAATGAGACTCGAATGCCACTCAACATTTCAATGCATTCTTCCCAATTTGTAACCAGAGACAAACAGTCATGTTGAAAAATATTACCCTAGGGACTTGATTTATGAGCCATAACTTTGAAACGGTTGAGAACATCAACCTATAACTGCATATACCAGTGCATGGCAACAACAGACGAACACAATCAATGATATTAGTATTGACTCTTGGGTCTGGCCCTACCCAAAGGCACTTAATTTTTGGGCCATATTTTTGAAACAGTTAAGATCCCTTACCCATAACCATGTATACATTTTTGGCTGTCGCTATCAACACCCTACGGATAAGTACTTCAAATCAGTAACGTAACATTACACGTCACTAGCCAGAAGTAAATACAAACTATCGTCTGTTTCAAACATGGCAACCTCCAAATATAGTTCAACGCCTTTGCGTCCGAAAATAGGGTCAAACATATTCTACAATGGAGAAATATGCAAAGTAGTAGTATTGTTCCAACCAAGTCTGTATTTTGCTGCACAGTATGTGGTTCAGTCCATGGTTTCATCAAGCTGATCATCAGTGTTGGTGGCTTAACATGAGCGGGAAGTTCAAAACAAGACTGCAAGGTCAAATTGACGTAGTTGTAGAATAGTAATAGTTAACGTGCTTGCGTGTATTGTGGTGGAATATATAACGAGAACAAGACTGTTATTTCCTAAATATATCTCAAATCTCTTTCTCGTTTTTGGTTTAATATTGAGCGTTCGCCCACGTTAGGAAGATAATGGGTTCTGTCCCAGGCCGGGATATACTAAAGTCCTTAATAATAGTAGTTGTTATTGCCTGTCCTACGTTCTGCATAGAAATGAATGACAACAACTGGTTCATCCGTTGTCAGCGAAATGTGATCGGGCGAAATGCTCTGCCGGGTGCCTTCGGTATGGTATTTAAGTGAGGTAACACTATACAATCGGCATTAGAACCGCGCTATCACAAGGAGGCAAACCCACCACCATACCCTGTCTCATGAAGGCACTTCCTTTAATTACCTTAGATGGTGGTAGGACGGTTAACAAAATAAAACCAAACCAAACTTACCTTAAAAAATGTTGGCATATTCAAATAAATATTACTAGCCATGGTCGACGTTTTTGTTTGTGCTTAACGTTCGTTTGATGTCATTCCTTTAACATGATTTATCTACTTTCTATTGGCCCTAATTAACTCTTTTGTGTTGATTGGCCGTTAAGAATCCAAGAATAAACTAACAATGAACACAAGCGCTTGATGAATTTTGCCAAAAGGGGTTAATGCTGCGTCCTGCCAGGTCAAGTGACTACGTAATATACAGTACGGTACCGTGAATAGGATTAATATGAACCTCGTGATACATCATCTTGCTGTGATGCATTTTGTTACAAGAATACATGTTAATGATTATTGTCAGATAACATTATTTTTGGCAAAGAGCATCTTGTATGTATTTTCAAGCGGTTATACAGACTTATACAAGTTACAGCAGGTGAAATGTAATCATCAAACAAAGAGAATGAAAAGGGGTCAAGGGACGAAACAGAATTTTAAAAAAAGCAAAACATTGAAAACAATCAAAAAGTGTCGAGAAAAAAACCCGAATGGATTGCGATGGGAAACTTGCAGTTTTGTACTGAGGAGAAGCACAAACATTTTGGTTATGCCAAAGATCAAAAGAAAAAAGCAACGTTACGGGAAACATGGGGATAGGTACACACTGTTTCGTTTTAAAAACATTTATCCTATTACAATTGCATAATTTAATCTATATATTGCCATATATCAATTAAAGTCGCAACGATATCGTATGGTTACGGCCAGCAGTGTACAAAGAGACGCAACTCTTTTTGGCTTATTGCCTGAAATCAAGATAATCTCTTTATCGCACCTCAAATTTTTGCATGTCGTTTTGATTAAAATTAAAACGCTTTTTCATTTTAAACTCGTGCGCAATTTCAAATAGCTCTAAAATATTACTTGACAGTTATTAAGTATTCTTTGTTTATTTGTTTGTATTGTTTTACAGTTCATCGACAATTAAAAGAAAATAAGTGTCAATCAACACTTAAAAAAACGTTCACACAACAAATATCTTGAACATAACTTCCCCTGTGTTCCGTATGTACTACATTCAACTTCGATAAGCAAAAGACAAGGAAGAAATTGTCCCCGATTCATCATGGTAGGACTGCACATTAATCACCTCTTACCACCATACAACGGGAAGCATTATGCCTATTCTTTACCGGAATCTGCACAAGTTTCGTACAAATTGACTGAATGCGAAAAAGAAATGTATTAGTTGCTAAAAACAGTTTAAAAATCAAAGTTGTTTCAGTACAATTTTATTATGCATTTGTTTAAATTTGGCGCAATCCGATTTAAATGTGTGTATAAAGCTGTATCAATCCCACGCTTGAAGAGTATCTGAAGCATATTAAAATATTAAAATAACCGAAACTTTAAATTCCCTTTAATGTGTTGCATCGTAAATATTCAATTCTGTGATCCGATCATCGAGAGAGGCTAATAATTGAAATGGTGATATATATCAACAGATGTTGGAAATCTTTTTATATGACTCTCTCTCTCGCACAATTAACGATACAGGTTAATAAAGTGATAAAAAATGCTTTGATTTTGTTTCATAAGGTTTAACGTCAAATCAACAGCAAGGATCATGTAAGGACATGTATGTAATGCATGTGTGTATGTGTGCTAGAGACATGATATGTGTGTGCCATTGCCTCCTTGCGAATGCGTGGATCTGATGCCGACTTTATATGCAACTTCACTTTAATACAACGACGAAATCACCCAGCACAGCATTCCGCCCGGTCACATTATACTGAAATTTGCTGAACAAGTTGTTGCCAAATCTTAAGCAGGGAAAAGCAACTTCCGTTTTAAAGGACTTTGGTATGCCCATGCCTGGGGTCAGAACCCATTTCATTCCACACCTGGGCGAACGCTCAACATTTGGAGCCAAAAGTTAAGTATTACCAAGCAAGGCGCTAGAATATAAAAATGTAGTTAGAGCTAGAGACAAACAAAATGGTTCCAAATATTGCAGATTTATTTTGGTTGCAATTGTTTCCCGAAGTATAATGGAAAAACGCGAATCCCTAACACTGCAGGGGGTATCTACATAAGTCGTCTCATGATCATATGCATTGGGTACTATCAGGTGGTTTATTTATTCTGTCCCAAAATACGATTGGTAGCCTAAGCAGAGCTTAGGTGTTATTAGGACATCATACCTTGTAAAGCTAAACTAACTCAATAGATTAATTCCACGCCAGTAATGAATAAAAGCAGTACATATATGAATTGTAAATTGGGAGACATATGGTCATGTATAATTATCATAACATTGCATGATGTTTTCCAGAAAGATACGCAACTTGATAGAGAAGGAACGGAATGAATCTTAAACAACACAAGTTGTAGTATTGATTCGCTTATTATTTCATTTTTCATTTTAGTACTTAATTAACGATGGTGGTATCTCATACATAGTTAATAAATCAAAGAATGGAAATAAATTGTAAATTAGGGACATATGTTGTAAACGTAGTGACATATGTTAACTTAAAATTACTCTCTTTGAGTTATAGTTTGTAAATTTAATATTAATTGTAGCATTATTGATACTTTCTCAAAGTGCTGCTCCAAAAATTATAAACAAAATAACACTAAACCAAATCAAAATCAAAAATCAGCAGAATCGGGGAAAAATTGTATGTTTCGAGTTAAAACGTCCTCGTCATATATCGCCATCGGCACCAAGGAAGATATTTGGTTTGATCTATTTGGTTTAGCGTCCTACTAACAGATAAAGACTATGAACCCTCCTATAGTGTAACGAATGACCAAGTAGATAATCGGAAACAAGATAATTATTTTCCTTACGTAAGGGCAAAAGCAGTTATTTTAATATCATGCATGTTTCATAAAGTTGTGTTAATTATGCACGTGAAGACACGTTATTGATGACCTTACCTGTAAAGAGGACGTTGAATTTAATTAACAGCATAGAATTAAATGAAATCAGTGTTTTAACGCCTTATCTAATTTCATATAATGAGCATATCAAAAACAAACATGATCTTCGTAACGCAGTACGTGATCTTATAGAACTTATTTCCCCCAATACACTTGTTATGTTAGTAAAGAATATACCAGTCGCTCATTTCAAAGTGGCATAATGTAACACTTTATATAATGTGACAGATTCTATAATGTATCATCTTTGAAAAGTTTCTGTGCATACAATATAAAATGTACACTAAATTATTTTTTATAATAACATCTGTTTTATTTTACAATCAATTCGTCCTCTGTTGATATATTTTCACATTTGTACATCTTATAATCTTTCTAGTTCGGTGTATTCATTTTCGTGAATGTCCATTGTACAGTGTTGTTTGGCCATAAATGATCTCGCATTGCCAATGGGCCGCGTAACAATACAGTAACAGCAACAAAAACATATGTTATGAAGTTATTTATTATTTTTACTTTTAGGCATGTGACCTTTTTTCTTAATGTATAATTTTTAAATCAATGGAACATATGATCCATATTTTAATACCATACCTATTGATTTATCTTTTATGTAAATATGTCAACAAAATCATGTACACGTTTTGTAGAAACAATTTCAAATTATATTTATGAATTGTTTTACCCTCCAATAGGTAATTTGTAATTGTATTTATTATCCAAACACAAACACATGATGCCGAAATACAAAATATATGGGATGTGTTGCCGCAGAGTAAAAATATATGTAATTTTGCCATTCAAAGGTGCAGGAGAACAAAATCAAGATGTGTGTTTTGTAAGAAAACAGGTAACGGCATGACACAGGCAGTAGTAATTAAATTAACACCTTTCAAAACTTGTTGGTAATGATTGTCCGATATTGTGTTGTATACAGCGTGTGATTGGTTTTAAATTAATATAAATAACGCGTAAGACGTATTTTGACGAGTCTGTATCTTGAAACACATGTATTACTAGCCATGGCCTTACATTCGTTTGTTTACGTTGATCTATTCTTAGATACAGGATACCGATAGAGCTACTTGTATACAATTACCTGAGGACGGGTCATATCAGTACATGGTGACACGCGCGTACTAGCAGATCATACCTTAAGGTAAATAGGCATAGCTTCCCGCCGTATCTCTTTCATTACTTCAAAAATGAATTTCGAACCAAACCTTAAGAAAATCAGAGGAGAAAGATTACTTTTTTTTTTGGTTTTGTTTAAGGTATTTCAAACAGGTCCAGGTCAGTGTATATAGTATGTGATGGGGCTCATAACTTTCCTCAAAATGAAAAAAAAAATATGGAAGTTGGTTGGTATACCCATGTCAAGAACAATGTCAATAATGACTTTTGCAGATATTGTTTGTCGAAAATTATCTTGATTTTGTCTGAAAAGCAACTTTTGAATGCAGAATTTTAGTGGCGCAAAATTGTATTGAATATTATAATGCATGAAATTACTTACCTGTACATGCATTCCTGAAAATTAAAATGCAGGGAATGATGGCATGTACTTTCATTGGATATTTTATAATAATTCATGAAGCTAACTAGACACTGACATGAGCCTGTATGGAATACCTTAACATTTTATCAACAGCTTATGTCATTTAAGGACGTGCCGCCATGTATTTATGTGTATGTGTGCCGGAGAAAGGATATGTTAAAAGTAGTAAACCACTAGGTTAATGTGTGAACTGGGGTTCTAGTTTGAAAAGTGATTAACATATAGAGAGACAGATGTCACGTAGACAAAATATGCACGACCTAATATAAGTGTTGTATATAACAAAGCAAATGTGACATTGTAATTGCATACCGCATAGTCGTGCAGGCTAAACATCGAAAGCTAAAACTTACAATTGAGTATTTGTGTTGATTAATTTGAATTTGGCACAGAGGTTTGTTGTCAACAAGTCACGAAGATGGATGTTTCGACTGTGGTCGATGACAATGGAAATGCCATGTCTTTCAAACAATATAAGGGAAGGAGATTTCACCCTTCAATGGTTGGTAATATTACCGACACCCTTGTCAATATATCTTCATTCAGCGTTCTAGAAGACGATGTACTGCTGTGTTCATACCCCAAATCAGGTAAGAGTAAAAAACATATTTTGTGCAGTAACATAATACATAATAACTTCTCGTTTTCTTGACGTTATATTTGAAGGATCTTTTAACAAGGTTTTCCGATCATAACTATATATGCTCGTGACTGGTCAAGTGGTTAAGGCGTCGGACATTCTGCTACCACAACCCCTCCACCACGGGATCGCGGTTTCGAAACCTACGTGGGGAAGTCGCCAGGTACTGGCCGTAGGTCAGTGGCTTTTCTCTGGGAACTCCCGCTTTCATCCACCACAAAAACCTGGCATGTCCTTTAATGACTAATGACCATATATGTAGTTGTTTATAGGTTAACTTATAAGAAAAGGTATACGGATAAGGTGGGAGCATCCATGGTTTGTAAATGTTGGGAATATGCACTATGCGTATATATATAACATTTTTAACGATTGATTTAATTTAAAACAGCTGTTGTATTGCTGTAAACGAAACAAATCCGTGCTTTGATGTCTATCCAGCCAAGCAAAAACTTTCTATACACATGGAGTCGAGTTGATGACAAGAGATACATTTTGAAATTTAAGTCTGATAACCTAGCTTGTGATTTTTTATCTGTTTGGATATAAAAGAATGAATATTCATGTCTTTGTTATATAGTTTATCTTTTTTTTTTTAAATGAGTTTATTAAACAAAAGCTATATTAATATGGAATTAATAAAACAACAGATTAAGTATTATCGGCAATAAACATATTGTAATTTGATAACATTTCCGTGGCATGTGTTTTAGTGCATAACCTTGATATCATGTTCAGGGGATCATACGAGTGAAATGGAATAAGATACCTGTAATTGCTTACATGAGGTTGTATTACTAATATTTTGATGGAATAAGGCTCTTAATGTACATTAACTTCGTATATGCGAGAGTTTTCTCCCTTCCACTATTGTCCTTTTTAATAAATTTATCAATCAATGTTTTTTTCACTGCTTTTTGTGTTGTGTAAATGCAATAGTTAAGTGATACTTATATGTGTAATAGGGGGGAATGACCTTGAACAGTTGCTACATTGCTATTATGCAATTGAAGTTACTTATCAATCGATAGAGTGTACATGTTTTTAACTATATTGCATAACATTTGAAAGAAATGATCAAAGTGTCTATTAATAAGTTATGTACTGCTTAGGCTCTTGGATACGTTACCTATAAGTGTTAATAAACAATAAATAGTTGCAGAAGCATTACAAAAAAATTGATGAAATATATTTTAGAATAATGTTTGTTATTGGAAATTGGTATTTACATGTATACAAGTGACAAATGGGAAACGTGTGGCGGAGAGCATCATGATGTCACTGTAAACAAAGTTGTTAATCGTTAATTAAATCACTTGGCCATAACGACATAATGTAGCCAAGGTCGGGAAATGTGGCGTTGGAAATTGCTTGCTTGCTGGTTTTTAGTTTTTTACATGTCAGTATATAAAATAATGAGCGGAATCCATCGCTTCGTTTTGACACCCACGCTCAGCTGTAGTAAGTCGTGTATAATAAGGTACATTGCACCATTTACGGACTCACCAAATATTCTGTTAATGATGACTCATACGTATCGTGATAATATTAGAGCTTGTTATTCACAGTCTTTATTTGAACGGAAAAGTTAATACTATTTTACCAACATTTATGAATGATGACCCCCCCCCCCCCCCCCTCTTTCAAATACGTATTAGTATACATATGTGTAATCGTATACCTCTATTGTAAGTATCCATAAAAAACAAGAAGAAATTTTAAACTTGATTTGAGGTTTCCAATGAAGATACAAAAACGACACGAATAAAATGGTAGATAAGACATATTAACATAAATTAGCATTGTTGGATGCTTTTCTATTTTTCTATGCAATTCTGGCATTATATTTCATTGATTTTCCATAAAAGCTTGAAAATACCTGCAAAAGTTATTCTTATAACAAAAGAGGTTTACATATTCCTGACAACGGAAAACAATTCATGAAAACATAATGAATTTTGTTTTTCACGCATTTAAGACAGCGCGTGCCATGCAATGGGCTTCATGTTTTGCTGAGCCTTTTAAAACCAGTTATAACTCAGAAATAATGGATAGGGTATAGAGTAGTTCATTGGATGTGTCAATGCTTGTGTTCGACCGACGGATTTGATTTTAATAATCGGTCAAGGCTGAAAGGTAAAAAATAAGCTTGTTAGCACTTTGTAAGGAATTCGAACGCGTTGCATAATAATGTATCGCATAAAATGTTCGTTGTGTATAATCATTCGTGTTTTTTGTGATTGCTATTGAACCTCGTAAACAAATCGAACGAATTGGGATGAAATACGTGTCTACTGTTTGTTAATATAGGATATCCACGAAAGTTTGTACCACTAAACGGTCTAAACGGCTTCAAACCACGAAGGAAAGTACCCACGAACATTTCGTGTTATACAATAGAAGCCTCCTTCCTTAGTCGTGTTGTTATAGTATAACCTACATTTTATGTCATCGTAGGTACTCACTGGGTATATAACATGATCCTGATGCTGCGATACAAATCTCTCGAGTACCATGGATCACCATTTCTGCTTGAATTCGACGATTTATCACTTATGAGTGAACTGAACTCGAAGAGAACTTACGGAACCCACTTGTCCTACCCATTCATCCCTGAAGAAGTGAAGAAAGGACAGGCTAAAGTGGTCAAAGTTTCGAGAAATCCTAAGGATGTGGTGTGTTCTCTTTACGAATACCAGAAAAAAATTGACAACCAGCTGTATAAAGGAGATTTCAACGGATTGCTTAAATGCTTCCTGTCGGATGAAAGTATGTAGACATTTAGATTTTGCGTAAAAAATGAGGCAAATCCTTAAATGACCTTAGCTGTTAAAAGGACATTCAACAAAATAAAAGCAAACCAATCATCGATAGTAAAACACATTTAAACGATAAGCTTAAATATTAATATGACGCGAGACACAGGCAAATACAACATCAATCATATAAACTAACCAAATTATTGGAATTTCCATATTTTTTTCCTTTTATTTTAGTTCCCACGTGTGGAGCCTCGTGGTTTACTCATGTAAAGGAATGGGAAAGCGCCAAGAAGATGAATCCTAATCTTAATTGTCTGAATCTACGATACGAGAATTTAAAACGGGTATGAACTCTTCGTTCTGATTGTGAAAATATACTGTACACTCTTTTTCGGTACACAAGCAACCTGGCAGTATAAACTTCATATATTTTGCGATGAAACAAATATTTTCCAGCTTCTATCACTTGTGGCGGCCCTGACGGAAGCGCGCAGAGGATCTTGATGTAGGAAGAAACCGGATTACTTGAAAAGATACATTTTCACGCACGATCTGTGAATCGAACCCCGGACATCATGGTGAAAGACAAGGGCACTGTTTAATGCGCCTTTCATACAACCCCGATTTGTGAAAACTATAAGCTCACGAGTAACCTTGCTGTATACAAATTCTACAGTTCATGGAAAAATAAAGTATATTATTTTATATAATTATAGTAAGAATATTATGGTGCAATTTATTTTATATACTTTTTTTTTAATTATCTTTCTAGGATTTATTTCCAAATATTGTCAAATTGGCAAATTTCCTTGAAGTAGACCACGATGAGAAATTTCTAAGGCAGGTGGAACATGCAGTGTCGTTTGACAACCTGAGAATTGAACATGATACACCAAAAGGAGGAACAACAAAATGTTCAACTTGGATCAAGGATGGGAGACTTCCAATTTATCGAAAAGGTAGTACTTGTAAAATGAATGTCGATCGAAATGATTGCAAGTTTAATTCAAGTTATACCGTAATGATATTTTAGATTTAGATGTATTTATAATTTCCTTGGAACCAATCAGCATAAAGTTATATATATATTTCGTTTTCGTTCTGCTTTAAAAGTATTTTTTTTTAAATGGACTGATTAGATAAGTTAGTTATCACACAGTCATTAACCATTGTACTGAGAGGCTTGTTTTTTGTGGTTTTTTTGTGTGTTTTATAACGTCCTATTTACAGCTAAGGTCATTTAAGGACGTGCCTCAATGTGTGGCATGTAAGCATGCTGTGCATATGTGTGCTGGAGGACAACCGACCGACCAACCAACCATTTCCTTTATAGCTGAATGTTTAGCAGAAAATAATAAATAATACACTACCATTTTGATTTCACATTATTGCAAAGCTCGTTTAAAATGTTGATAATTGTGCATATGCGAAGGACTAAGTTTGATTGAGTCTTGTATTTTTTGAAAGCAAACATATATTTTGATATTTACAGGTATTGTCGGAGATTGGAAAGAAACACTGACAGTGCAGCAGAACGAGACATTTGATGCTGTATTTAAGGAGAAAATGGCTGCCATGTCTATTGACCTCGATTTCGACTTTGAGTAAATGTGACCTGAATACCACTGAGCATGACAACGTACTTCACTTCCGTTGTCCAAATAAAAACCAGCACTCATACACCCATGCACGCATTTATGATACATACGGAGGTTCGTCCTTAAATGACCTTTGCTGTTGATAGGATGTTAAACCCTATTTATCCAAACAAACCCAAACAAAACAAAATCTCCTTCACAAACACAAAATGCTTGGAAAGCCCGAGGTGTCAAAGATTGATAAAAGAAGATTTCGTTATTTTACCGTTTGCATGTTAAAAGAGTGGGTTCACGTAAAACCTACGAAACAGTACGCAGATTAAGAAAGATGTGCTATATTACATAGGATTGTATTGTTACAAAATGAGGATCAGTTTTATTGTCATACTTGCCACTGTTTAACAATTCGTGATTGAATGTGTTGATTTATATTTTTATCGAATGGCAAGTTTTAAAATGTAAAATATGTTAAAAGTTTCTTAAAGATGCTGAAACATTTTCTGCTTCTGATGTTTTGCAATATTGCGTTTTGAATCTGTGACAACGACCCGTTAAGCATAGAAGGCTCTTCAAAAATGAGCATCGATAATTATTCTGAGAACAAAATAGTCTTGTGTCATCACTGGTTTCTTCCTTTTATTTATTTATCTATCGTGTTGTACTAGTTGAACGTAAGGTAGTATGTCCCTTATATCAAGCTATATATTCCTTTATCCCATAAAATTTACATTTCACAGACTTCGTCAATCTTTATTTTATGTTCACGTTGTGGTGCTCTTTACGAAATCAGTGTTTTATCAGACATCAGAAAGAATTATTCTACTGAATACAGTATAGTAGATTTCAGGAAATACTTTGGAAATTTGTTTTAGTGAGATACGTATGTATTGCGAGACCGATAACCTCATTAATTAATGACCAATGTTGTAACATCTTTAAATCATTGATTACGTTTGAATATTTGCCAATATCTTCTCCCGTCTGCTATACATTATTGTGAATTTATCATGTCAAAAGATACAAAGAAATCAATTCAAGATGATTTTGTGTTGAACTCGGAGGTCACACGAGTTATTAACCCTGTTTCATATAAACTTGAGATAGTTTTTTTATTCGCGAAATTCTGTAATCGGTAATAATTTTGTATGTAGGTAAAATGAGTTGGACTTACCAAGTAAAACACACATATAATATAATCTTATTCGTCCGATCTAAGACATCAGGTACCAAACATTCAAATGTGATGAGAATTGTTTTAAGAAAATTAAATAAATCCACCTCACAACTGAAAGTGGAAACTGCAAAAGTACAAGATACACACCAAAATTAATAAAACAACACCTTTTTATTAAGAATTACAAATAACAGGCATCAACATTTTTCGAAATCTCTTTTTATTCATAGGGACTCCTGCCAATTGTCTGTATCAGTTGATGAACTATATCTAAAGGAATTAACCTATACTGTTGGGTAGCTGGCTTGAGTAGCGATACCACAGTTGTTACGTCTGTTCCTAGACATTTTGATGTATCCTTTCTCGCCCCATGATGCTCCCCAGCTGCAAAAAGAAACAGCAAAAAAATGTCATACTTATACGTATTAATAACCATTATCAGAATAATCCATGCACATGTCTTCAAACCTGGCTTACATTGAAAATGAAAGTGATAACTTAAACGATAGAACAACTAATAAATCGGGGAATGAGGTACACGAAACGGATAGGCAAACTAGTTAATACATTCCTGGTGAAAACATCAAAAACTTATGTATTATATGGGTGTTTATTATTAACTACAAGTGGCATACATGTATGTAGCTACAACCGTGCGGTCTATAATAATAGGTAATGCTTAAAATCAAATGAAAGTAATATGCATAAGTATTATTTCAGCGAGGCAGTACATTGAAATTGGAAATTGAAAATTGAGATAATACCGATGTGTCAACAAAATCATAATTCAAACTTACAAGCTAAAATAAATTATATGAACAAAGGAAAAAGCATACACGGATATATTTTGGAAAAAGTACAAAGATAATAAGGCAAGGTGTTCCGGAAGACTAAGCGCCTCCTGCTGCATTGAAAACATAGGTCTGATCTAGGTCGAATAAAAGTAATATCACGCCCTCACTTCGAGTATTCAGGTATTGACAGCAAATCCACAAGGCCTTAGCTGTTAACGGGACGCTTATTCCAAAACACTAAACAACACAAAACCTATTTATCTTTTATAACTGACCTGTTCTTGACTAGCCAATAGTCCTTGCTGTCCTCTGTTCCGTATCCAACGGCCAACACACCATGGTCCAGTCGGGTCTCGCTGCAGAAGAGTGAGTGGTACACTCCAGTTCTGTATAATTGGAAACTCATGTGACTGGCATCTATGGCAACGCTGATAGGTCCAACAGTAGCAACGGCGCTTTGCAGATCTGACTCGCTCTTGGTCTTGACGTCAACGAATCCAGTGTCTGTTGCTCCAACATTAGCTGGCGTAAATGCGCACTTGCCATTCTATGAGAATCAAATTAAACTGTACTTTGTCAAAGGTTTAAGATATTAGATCATGGTACGTACTTTTTGTGAAATTAAAGGGGAGTTTATTGTTGTATTCAAAATATTTTATCTCCATATATCATAATGCACATTTGAAGATTGAAATAATTACTATTGCGTATTGCGTTTGCTGTTTCTGCTCGGTTTGACATGTATAGCATTTAAATGGAGTATGTGTGTTTCTTATAGTTAAAACATAAGGTGGACAGGAAACCCCATTTTCTAAATTATTCAAAGAAAAATCGTTCAAGAATAATTCGCTAAATCGATGTAATGTCTGAAAGTGTCTGTATGGCATATCGATAGCCCGAAATGAATACCACTGCACAGGTATCATAGAGAGGCTGTATGTCTAAATGATGTTCCCCGAGTGAAAGCATACACAGACATGGATTTATCGTGTAGCCAATCTTCGGGGTTCTTCTAACAGAAGGATACGCCATGTCCGATAGCATTCCTACATGGAAGCATCCCACAACAGATTATCGTAGGAGGTGACTTATACGGGGCCTCTTGTACGATCAAAGGGGGGAGAGAAGGGACGTGTTCTCATATCTTCTCCTAAGGGAAAATGAACGAAACCTAATCCGATGACCCCTTTGCGAAACGTAGGACCTTTTTGTGCTCGACGTTTTCTCTGTAGACACTCGTCTTATATATGACCTTAGATGTTTAAAAAAGTAAGTTACCATCAGATTCGCGCTATCACATGGAGGCAATTACACCAACATACCCTGCGTTAAGCACACATGTATGCTCACACAACACACATTGAGGTTCATGTACGTCCTTTATTGAACTTAAATGTTGATAGGATGTCAAATCCTATAAAAACAAACCAAATTAAAGTGAATTTAAGCTAAAAATAGAACAAAAACATGATACTAACCACTCCTTTGTAGGGGTATGATGCCTCGGTATCGATTCCATTGTTGTCCTTAATGTATTTGAATGCCTGGTCCATCAAACCGCCTTCACAACCCTGGTTACCTGTGGAATCATCAAGTAAAGGACACTATTATTTTTGTAAAACTTATATATCATTAAAAATAATTATTGTTAATATTCAGCTTTTATTTTGAAATGAAATAGTTTAAAGCACAACTGAATTTGATGATTTTATTTATTTATTCATTTGTAATTAGTAACACGCCAGCGAAAATCAATTGGCAGCAATGTCATGAATAAACGTACAACAAGAGATCTCGATCATTTGACACAAAAAAAACGCAATTCGATCAGTGTCATTTTGACGCTTAACCCGCCTTACATAACAAAAACAAATCTTCAGAGACAAACGTTTAGTTGACGTCTTTTGCACTCATCAAACTGACGCTGTGTAATGAACTTCTTATATTCTAATCAATATAATTACATGCATACATGAATAGTATGTTGAACTGATTTGATATAAAGTTCATGAATAAATATAACTAAAGAGATCATGATCCATCGCCATTAAAAACGCAATTCGATCCGTGTCATTTTAACGCTTAACCCGCCTTATATAACAAAAAAAAACTTTCTTCAGAGTCAAACGTTTAATTGAAGTCATTTGCACTCTGATACAGTGTAATGAACAAGCATATTTCAATCAATATAAATGCATTATACATGAACACATACATAGTAGGTTGAACTGATTCGGTTTCAATTCAGAGTTAGCAGCTCACATCCGTTTTATTAATAATGTTCGTGAACCCCTAGTGTTTTAGTTCTAGTGCTACTGGTTTCTGGCCTAATTAAAAAAATGAAGGTTATGCAAGTTATAATAGGCATTGCATGGCTTGGGGATAAAACGATAAGTTATATGTTCAACAGTTGACAGCTTATTTAAAGGGAGATAGGGTGATCGCCAAGTCAGGGGTAGGGCATTCCATTGATGCAATTTTCTCGAAAAGAAGTTTTCTTTTCTAACAGAGGTTTTGCAGAAATGTGTTTGGAAGGAAAGTTCATGAGAATGTCTGGACTGGCGATTTAATCGGATCAGATCTGTGGAGCGAACAGTTATTTGGAGTGGAGTTCATGGAGTTAACATATTACTGTAGAATCCTTTATTTTCGTGGGGTTAAAGTTTCGTGGTTTTCATATGCTAACCTGTTTCAAGGACATTATATTTCTATATTTCTATATCATACCAAATGTATGTTTTCGTGGGGAGTCAATTTCTTGGAATTTTGTTATCCACGAAATAAACAAAATTTAATGTCCCACGAAAATTTATGATTTTACACTTCTTATTTGCGTTCATAATGACACGGAAGTTGAAAAAAAAGTGTAATCCCGATGAAATGTATTATCAAATTTATAAAACTGAACTTCCTTATGTAGTTAATTGAAAAAGTTATACCTTGTGGTTTGGAGCAATCCACCAGATTCTGTTCCGACAGTGACGGCAGAGTCTTGTTGGCTTTGAAGTGCTGTCCCTCCAGGGAACCTGTTGTGGAGAATGCCCAGCATGAACCGCACTGACCCTGTAGTAGACATTGTGACGTCATCAAAAATATAGCATAACGTTACGATGTTAAGAAAATGTATAGCATAGCAAGTAAAAAATATTAGTCAAAAAATACCGTGAAATGTGATATTTTTTTATGTTTACCTACGCGAGGGCGTTTTATATTGAGTTCAAAACTAGAATGTATAAACATCTGATAAACGTAATACAAGAACATAAGAGATACGACGCATCAAAATACTAACATTGGCGAGCCATTTATACTAACACATGAAAACAAATACAGAGTCACATGTACATGTACATAATGCGTTTATGTACAAAAATCACTAAGTACACCAACATACCCCATACGAAGCAAACATACATACGTGCATGCATGCATGCATGCATGCTTACACAACACACATGGAGGCACGTCCTGAAAACACCTAAGCTATTTATTGGACGTTAAACACCACAAAACCAAATACTAAGGAATGCCAATGAAGACTGATGTGCAAAAAGAAGGTACCAGTACCTGTACATACGTGAACAAAGTGTACATATAAGGAACAGAAAGAGACAATGTTGACAAAATATCCTGAACAAACAAAAGTACACAGAGATGCACCATCCATTGCAATGAACCAACCTGGTTTTTGACGGGGGTCACAAATCCTTTTGTACGCCAGTCAACGGTGGCTGGAAGATCACCAACATTTAAAGGACGCATGTAGGTAGGAGCATTCACGGTGGTGGTCCTCATGCGGTAACCGTTCATTGTCTTCACGAACTCTTCGTTTGTCTGGAAATGATAAAAAATGCATATATTAATAGAAGATGTTATGAACTTAGCCCGTGGTTCTTTTTTTTCAAAATTGATAAATATAGAATTATTATTGTAAGTACACTATTGCCTGAGATTGATTCGAAACCCGGACCTTCGATGACAACATTGACACTCTAAGCAGCTGAGATATATGGTCAACTTTAGTACCTTTGCCCAGTCGCTCAAACATAAAAAACAGCGGAGGTTACTGGTGTACTACAGCCAGCTGAGGAATTATCCAGTGTTTTGCCTCTATTTTGACAAGGATTCTAAAATGCAAACTTTTCACAAAGACACTTTTTCAAATTGAACGTACAGTGAATCCTTGTAATTAGAAAATCTTAGAGATTTAGCAAATTAATTAGATGACACACAGTGTCAGAGCACATAGATGATGATGCTAGAGATTTGTCAAGGAATGTTAGACGTTCGTCTGAATTGACATTCCTATGTGGAGAAGCATAGTTTCGCTCTAATTTACTCAACGCGAAATGTAAAGCAATTCCACCATTGTGGAAAAGGTGTCGGGTTCGACTGGTTAACCCGTTTTCAGTATAATGTGACCGGATGGAATGCTATGCTTGTTGCCATCGGCATGGTAGTTCTGTGTGAAAACAATGTAAAGTCGGCATCAGATCTGCGCTATGACAATGTAGCAAACACAAACCTACCCTGCATCTAGCACACGTGCATGTACACACATGCACGCACACAACACACAAAGAGGCACGTGCTGAAATGACCTTAGCTGTTGGACGTTAAACACTGATAACCAACCTCATTTGTTAAGGTATCGGGATATACTCGTTTTAATTGCATTCCATATACGCGAGCAATTAGAAGCGATTCTAATAAAAAAAATATACCTTACCATGTCTCCGTACTCGTTCATGCCGAGCCAGAAGGTGTGTTCTCCCCTGTCGGCTGCAAGGTTGTGCTTCTGGATGTAATCAAGGTTATTCTCCCAGATTACTCTCCTGTAATCAGTTCATAGGACATACTGTACTAATTTATTTTTATGTTTGCATCAGGTTTGTATCATAAGTATTACTTCTTTTTGATTTCTTTGAGGCTTCAGAGCCTATCACAAGGAGTTAAAAACGACAACATACCCTGCCTCCAGCTCACATACACACATAGAAGCACCTTCTTAAATGACATTAGCTCACTGCTGCTAGGACGCTAAACCCTGTCCAACCAACCAATGTTTTAGGCTAAAAGTTATTATAACAACATAAGTCAATTGAAGACGGGAGTCTAGAAAGACAACACCGAAAAGAAAGAATAAGTACATGAAAAATATATTTACAGAAAACAAAGATTACAGAAATGGTAAAAGATATGCAGATCACCCATTATTTGCAATGGGGCAAGCATCTAAAGTGTGCTTTATTTGTATGCCAAAATCACATGTTGCATATCCTACCTCTTAGCCTCCTCCTCCGGGAGGTAAGGCTTGCTGAACTGTATTTTGTACACCTCCCATTCAACGTCCAGCTCTGTTCGGATGGCCGTACACAAGGCCACCAGAGCCGCTACCAGTATGAGTTTGTACATCTGTAAAGAAAGAAAATACAGTTTCACTCATTTAGGATCCCTGCCCTACTGCACAGTCGGTTTTCCTATATACAGCTACGTCCCCTTAACTTCCGTTTGGACATAACTCCAGCACATTTAAGCTAGTACACTTCCGTTGACAAAATAGCTTAACCGGTTTCAGAGATAGTATAATAAACTGAAGTTCAGGGTTCAAATTCTGGACTGGCTGTGCAGAAATATTTTTTTCAGCAGAACACATTTGTTGATGACTTTTATTCATTTCATCTTAGTCTAGAGGTATACTTTTTTTCATGAAATGATTTATACAAGCTAAAGTCATTCCGATAACCATAATTTTGGAATGCATAATTTCATAATTTTTTGGCAGTGGTACAAGAATCCTGAATCATGAAATGAAAAAAGTTGCCAAAATAAATCTTTTATAGACATTTATAGAGATTCGAATGAAGTTGTAGGTATACAAAACAGGTTGCTAGTCACGTGGATTGTCTGTCATAACAGTACATCAGAGCCCCTCAACAACCATCTTCGGATGCTAGCTAGCATTGTCCTAGCGTTTAGACAATATGATATGTTTAACTATTTCATTATGCGGGGAAAGTTTCCTAGCTCAACTCTTGTAAGCAATAATTAGCTTGGGTGTAAATCTTGAAACAAATATCGGGGAGTACCTTAAAATCAGTAATTCTATCCCAACTTCAGAAAATCTTATTTACTTGCGTTATGGAATGTTCGTGAGCTTAAGGCCAGCAACGTACATTATCATCCTAATCTTGTTGTCGTAGATATGGAGACCACGAGAGTGATTATATTGACCTTGTATGAACTATATTCAGTGTTATCAGCGATGGCGGTTGTTCAATGGCCATGGCGCTCTAAACTAGGTCAAATCTAAAGTTTAAAATAGCTTCGTTGTCTGCCTTGCTGTCGTATTTGATAAATAATGTGCTATCACCAACATAGCGAGAGCGGCGATCGAAAGGACATTAATGGTTATTTCACCTGTTTATTTTTATTTGGGAAATGTGGAAGAGCAAGTTGTGTTGTGCATGTGCATATTAAAGTATGTTTATGTTATACAGGATAAAGTTCAGTTTTGCTAGACATTCAGTAGCATGCACAATTATATTTTTTGCTAATGAAACATCCTAAAGTCTTATCCGGTAAAATTAAACTGATTTATTTATATATGCTCTTATTCGTCATGACATATTTGTATTCAACAGGACAACGCCAATCTGCTGTAGATTTTGCGAAATAGTTTAACTTATTTGGGGCAAAGCATTTTTAGTATGACAATACAGTTACCAATCTAGAATATCACTGTGATACTTAACGCAATGTTCCACCTATGACCCGCGCATCAAACAATAACAGAGATATTAAACTGAACTTACTAATATTACTTTAATAATAATTAGTTTTTTCTTAGAATAAAACAACGTTCCGGGAAAATCAATTCCATTGTTTCACCTTGTTAATATCAGATATTGAAAGAAATTGATGTTTTTACCAAAAATAGCAAAATTGAAAAAAAAGTCCTTTTTCGTCATTCTTAACTTAACCCTATATAAACTCTTAAAGTTTCAATAACTTATGATTTTGACGAGAGAAGGGTGCATGGTTTGAAATATATCGTGCAAACGAAGAACTATATGAAGACAAATGAAGCATTCACACTTTGATCAGCTTGTTTGCTGGTGATGCATTTACCATTATCAATGAAACAGCGAGCGATTAATTCACCTTACCTTGTTCAATAGAGGATCTTCCGACAACGGTACGGGACTCAAAGCTCACACCTATCTTTATAGCTGATAACAGGGTACTGTCAGATGACTGTCATGTGACCACGATGTAACGCTTTATCACGTGGTTTAATACCGTGATCGATCTGCAATGGTAAGCAAAACGATAGTTATACTGTTAAAGTACATAATTTAGCGGTTATCTTATTTAAACGCTATCTGAACTTTAATGACTGCGATGGATGAAGTTTATGTATACTTTGTTCTTTTGCATACATTGTTTGTAAGCAAATTTATCAATGTGCTTATCTGATAACCTTTGATAATGTGTTTCAAGTTATTGTGTGAGTTATTATAAGTGCGTTTACAGGAGACTAAATGATGACTCCTTTTATTCGATATTATGGTATTCCAACATGCTGTCTATAATGCAATATATGACCACGATATCAAATAAGCATTTGCATAGCGATTGACGTTTAATCAAACCGAGGTGAGTGGGTCTCAGTTGATGTCTGATAAAACAGGTTTCAATCCCCCCCCCCCCCCCCCCAGAATTTGATATTTTTCTTCAGTGTCTACTTTACAATTAGCATGTTTTGGTATGTCCCGACCTGGGGACGGAATCCATTGTCTCGCTCACCTGGGAAAACGTTCAACATTAAAGCCAAAATTTGAAATAAAAGGTAGTTTAAAGGAGAAGGAAACAAAAACATCCCAAATATTGCAATGGGTGCAGCAGATTTATTTTTTGTCCCCTGATACAGAGCACAAAAGCAAATCCCCAATTATGCAGGGGGGGTTAAGCATTAGTCGCCTCTTACGATACATGCCGTGGTCGACCTGCAGGGGTGAAGTAAAAAAAGTCAATGGGTTGTGTCCACAAGCCGGGACATACTAAAGTCCATATAAATGGTAGTTGTTAAACCCTGCTTAACGTTCATCATTGCGGGTAATGGCAACACCTGGTTCCATCATTTTCAATATCATGTGACAAGGCGGAATGCTGTGTTGGGTGCCTTTGGCATAGTTTTTCAGTGACATAGCACTAAAAAGTCGGCATCGGATCCCGGCTATCACAAGGAGACAATCACACCAACACACCCTGCCTCCAGCACACATGCACGAATACACCACACGTATGGTGGTGCGTCCTTAAATGACCTTAGCTATTGATAGGACGTTTAACCCTTCAAAACCAAACATGTCTTTGTTTTTCCAACTTTATCCTTCTTATTTTTTTCTTTTCTTTTTTTTTGGAAAGATGTTTTTTAAAGCATGGATAAACTTAATCAATAAAGACACTGATATGTTTTACTCTTTTCAGGAATATCAACAGGTCTTTAGTATAAATACAAACTTTCCTAATTACCAAGGACTTATTTCAGTTATTCGAAAACATATACAGAAACAAGATTTACAATGTCCTATCTATCCTTTCATACCAATTGATCTAGAAATACTTTTCCGCAGTAAAAATGGGACACAAGATTTTTATTATTTACTCAATAAAAATAATACAAAATCCACTGGAAGAAAAAAATGGGATGATATTTTTAATTTTGATAATGAAACATGGAGGAAAATATATAAAATGCCTTTTCATATAACCAAAAATTCAAAATTACAGTGACTTCAATACAGAATCAATCAACACATTTTGACAACAAACTCATTCTTTTTTAAGGCAGGAATAGCTGATAGTCCTTATTGTATCTTATGTAAAACTGATATTGAAACAATAGAACATGCCCTATGGGAATGTGTTAAGGTGCAGGTTATGTTACAAAATTTTGACTTTTTATCAGATTCTTAAATGATCCCTTTGCTTACAATAAGGAGACTTTTAGCGTTGGACTACATAATCAAGATGGAATAAGAACACCAATAGATAGTACAATTATTTTGATTATAAAACAATATATTTATTCAGCAAGATGCCTACAAACAAATTTATCTATAAATGGTCTTTAAAAAGCAATCCATGACAACTATACTACAGAAAAATATATTGCAACAGGTAAAGCTGACAAATACAATAACATTTTTAAGTTAAAAGTTATTTAATATCTCCTAAATCTTTAATTTGCTGAACTTTATTTTAAGAATACTGTTTACAGCTATAATAATGTAATATTATTGGTCACTAGTATATGAGTTGTTTTGTATCCATTTTTATTGACATAATACATCAACATATTTTATTTAGCTATTACTATACATACATTGACATCTGCAGCTGACAACACATGCTCTTTACTCCCTCCTGTTTTCCTTTGCTAGTCATACATATAGACATACAGATAGTTACTACTGATTGCCTGACATCTCTCTCACTCTCTCTCTCTCTGTATCTCTCTCTCTCTCTCTCAGTCTGTCAAATTTTGTCCTGCTTTTTTAAAAAAAAAATCATTCTCTGTCTATTTTTCTTTTTATTAACCTTTCCTTTTCTGCTTTGCTTAAAAAATGCAATGTAAATGTAAACATTCGAAAAATGTATTAAAATGACAATCAATAATTGTTTGTGTGAAAGTGGAAGCGAGATTAGTGTGTGTGTGAGATTTTCAGCTATTACAAATGCATTGTATAAAAAAGCCTTAAAATAAAACAAATACAAATAAAAAAAAACTGTATCCTTCTGAAAATGTCTCATTAAACACCCGTACTCACATGATCATGGCTGGTGCGAAGACATGCAACAAAACAAATGCTTTCTAGTGTTTATGCAATAAAACAAGTACTCATTGTGATTGTTTTGTATCTTCGTTCTTATTTTACTTCTTCGTGCTAATTTCTATTTTAATTCGGTCATTTAATCCCAAAGAAATTCAGGGTTATGTCACTGACCGATTCAAACTAGTACAAAAAATTGATACTTTGGTGTTCAAATTTGAATGATTATAATTTGATTCCTTGCATCATGCTACTGGTTCCAGGTTATGGCATTTCGATGGCATCACACTTTTAAACTGCTATCGAGTAGGCCTACCGCTTGGAAACCGTCTTTGAATGACATAACACTATACAAGTATGTACACAAACCCAACTGCACATCAACACAATAGGCTGTATAGTTTGCACGCAGTGAATACAGGATCAAAACATATTTTAATATGAAGGCTTTTTTGGCTTTTTTCTATCTTTCCTTAACACGGAGTTTTTTTTACTCACCGAGTCTTTATCAAAAAGAGAACCAATTTGAACCGGAGTTGTGGATATTCACAATCTGCAAAAAGTAACACATTGCTGTATGTGAGTTTGAAGTGGATTAAGAAATAACATCGACCTGGCTTATGTTTTAGTACATAACATGTTGATTGGGATCATACCAGTGAAATGATATAAGATACCAGTAATTACTTATATGAGGTTGTATTACTAATATTTTGATAAAAAATAAGGCTGTTTATGTACATTAACCACTTCTGCATGTCGTTGACGGAACAGGTTACCTATCATTTCTGTGTGTTCAAGATATGACAAAATCGTATTACGCTAGAGTTATCTCCCTTCCATTATTTTCCTTTTTAATATATGTATCAATCAATGCGTTTTCACTGCTTATTTGCGTTGCGTAAATGCAATCGATATTTATACAAGTGCATGCAATATGAACGTTACTCACACACATGAGATAACACCTATACACGTTTGTAACATATACAGCTGTTTTTCTCTTAAGGGAAAAAAGGTAGAAATCCAAACTGGTCTTAGTTACAGGTGAAACAGATGGGGAGATTCATGAAACCCCTTAATTATACCAATGTCAACATTTTTAGATGATTACTTGTTAATATCCAATGAGGATATTGGCAAGATTTATGTTCGCATATCCATAGCACGATATTTGCAAAAGGGTTTGGTTCGGATGTTTTAAAAAGTGTAACAAATGTTCATGTGTTACGAGATATTGCCAGGGACAATCCACACTTTAAAGAGTAGATTGGGTTAATTTTGGACTGTGGCGTTAAGTTTAAACAATGAAGGTAACGTTAATTTGATTTAGATATGAACGAAAACACAATTGTCCTTTCGTTCAACCGTCATATACAGCTGTAAGTATTCATTGTTTTTTGTTGTAGCTTTCAAAATCATAATGCTCGGTCCAGAATAGCGGCCATTGAGAACTGTACAGAAATACAAGAAAAAGAAGATAAGAAAAAAGCCAAATAAAAACAAAAACATACAAATCTTCAGAGTATTTTTTTTATTCAAACCAATTATTATATTATCTTATCTCTAAATGAAATATGCACTGCTATATAACAGTTTTAATCACACATATAAGGGATTGTTCATAATGATTGCTTATCTGAAATATATCATTTGGAAAAAGATTACATTATAATGCAATATACAATACTCAGTTCTTAATGCGTACGCTGAACTTTACACCAGAAAACATTGATTTCTTTTTTGGTTTCAAAGTAATGTAGCCCTTTCTCATAAAGTTTAAATCAATGTTTATCATTTCTAAATTCCCCTTGGATTTAGAAGAATACATGGGTTTTGCTCCCCTTAGTTTCCGTTTTGCATCTACGGTAACGTCAACATCGCCGTCTCCATTCATGGTATAAACCATGAAACTTTTCCCCACCTTAATATTAAACTTGAACACAATCTTTTCGTCACCTTTTGCCTGAAGGCGCTTGATGGTTGCATCAGTATGAAGGGTTCGCGTATAGTTATCCATTGCGCAAACTTCGATACCGACCTTTTCAAAAGCAACTGAAATATCATCAGTGTAATGACCGAGATCATAAGCTGCCTTTGCAATCCCACAAGCGGCCGCGCTGAAGTTTGTTGTAGGATGCCAATAAAAACGATTTGCATGAGCGAATATCTGGAACACTTTCATAATATCGAAATCATCGGCTTTGGACAGCAAACACGCGGCTTTATTGACAACACCACTCGTGAAGTGGACATCCAAGTCGTCGCTGTAATCCCGGACATGGTCAATTGACCGACCGTCAGCTTCTGGATTACATATCTCACGAACTTTGTACCCCATGGAGATGTCCTCGCCAGATTTGTAATCATGTTTCCCAAAGATGAATTCTTCGGCCGCTTCTCCAGCGATGTCCGCAAATGACTCGTCCAGCGCCCCAGACTGACCACTGTATTCGAGCCCAGAATGTTCCTCTATGAATCCATGGGTCAACTCGTGACCTACGACGTCCGCGGAAACCATCGGATAGAACAGGTTCTTTCGACCATCTCCAAACATAAGCATCGGACCGGAAAATTGTGCAACGACAGCGTCTTCACCGTAATGAACCCAAAGTTGTACGGGCTGTTCCTTTATAACTGGCGCGTGCACAAACTCTTCGTACATTTTGAAAACTCTATCAGCGTAAAAGAAAGCGTCACTGAGAGGAGAGTAAGCACCATTTTTCTCGTCGGCAATTCCGTTTCGACAATCAAATGTGTACGGATGATCTCCCTTTTTTGTTTTTTTGCCATGCTTGAGATCGTAAACTTTTACCCTACTATTTGCTAAAATACACTGTCCATCATTTCCCCTGACTTCTAGGAATGGCATAGAGTTACCGTATTCTAATTTTCCTATTTTTGTATTGCCGCCAGTGGCTTTTACCTGAAAGGACGGAAGTAAGTTCAATTCTTTTAAAAGTGTTCCAGAATTTGCGTTGATAATGAAAAGGCGTCTTGCAATTTTTCCTTTCTCGAACGCTATATATGATATCTTGTACGCTAGTGTTGCAACATTTGATACTGGATAAATCACCAGCTCAATTTTCTCATTACTGTATTCATCGACCACACCACCAAAGAAATGTTTTGCAAGGCTGAGAGCCTCGTCTTCATTCAGAGTTGGGATAACAGATATGACGTCATTTTGTATGTCTTGAAGCAGTTGCCCAGATGCCTGTCCAGTGTATGTGCCATGCTCACTATCGACTTCAATTGAAGCAACGGTGTCGTATACGGGGATTCCATGAAATGTTTCGTAATACCGGGTGACGTTTGTCCCATCTATGGTAGTGACTACGTCATTTTCTATGAGTTCGGTGTCTCGTTCTATTTGGATAATTTCCCCTGGTGTTGTATCAACTAAAGATCGCTTCTCGTTCTTCCTCTCCAGCTCTAAGACGTTTCTGCTTACTGCTTCGTCTACGTTCATCCATCGTGCCCCTTCAACTGCAAGATAATAAGACGTTTACTATGTATTTCAAAATTTAAAAAGTCTATTCGTCTGAACAAAAACAACTACTGTATTTCATAATGTTTTCTGCTTGAGAATCCCAGTACTTCTACCAAAAACTGTAAATATGCATTGAAAATTATTTTCAAGAATGATTATATTTGTATGCAGGGAACTTTTTATGGAAAGAAATTTAAGCGAGATGACAAACTAATCAAAAGGAGTATTCTTGGTATACAAAAGTAAATTGATTTGGCAAACTAATCGAACCGCCGACGTCCTACTTTTAAACCACATCTCTATCCAATTCAGCTACGCGTAGTTTGCCTCGGTGAAACTACAGATACATCCAACTGACATAAACGCACGATTACTATATTTACGAAAACCTATCGAGCAAATATTTCGTAATAGTTCTACAAAGAGACAGTGATCTTTAGAATACTCTTCGTTTAGAACGTTTCATCGTAAACAGATTTCAAACAGATGCAAAAAAAAAAAAAAAATGCTGAACCATAAGTGACGTTGTTATGTCATTATAACACCTATACACCATGTGGTATACAAGCAAATATTTTTGTTAAGGATAATAGCACATTCAATCTCGCTTGCTATATATATATATATATGTTTCCGAATAAAACGTCATGACAATTGGCTAATTATAATTAGTAGCCTAACTTATAAAATGAAATAAACAGACGAACTAGAGCAAACCGAATGCAAATAGTTCTGTTATTTTAGCTAGAACACCCCTTCACCGCCAGCCAGCCAGCCCCGTATGATCCTATTACAATGTACATATACATTCACGACGCTAATTAACGCAAGGCTCCAGTTTCGAAATCAGCTTTTAATAGACATCATCCAAATGTCTGGCAACCAATTTTGCTTTTTAAAACGTTATTTTATATATTTAAAACATGTTAGGAAAATGCTATGGTCAAATATTTAGGACATCATACAGCGAATTATCTGTGATTAAACCAAAATATGTAAATTATTATAACTATTAACATGGAGATGTACCTTTGAATCCCTCATAGGGTTTCAGAGTAAATGTCAGAAAGTCAGTATATGATAAAAATACCGACCTTTAACAAACAGCATGTACTAATTGCTGCTTTAAATATTTATAGCAAACAGGCACTGTAACAGCGTGCGTGTCGGGAACGTGAGGCCGATACAGATCTGGGTTCTGATATGCTGTTAGACAGTATTTAGCATGGTGTGACCTCTTAATACGGTCTCCAGATGATGGTGTATATTATTGTCATGATACGGCTTAACATTTGGTATCTCTGATTATATTCTTATTATTTGTAATAGTATGAGCATGAATGGATTTTCTGTGCAAAAAGTGTAGATAAGCAGAAAGAAACAAACTTTATTTTATCAATTTGCTCCATGTATTTGTCGGGGATGAATTTTCTAGCAGAATTTAAATCAACGAAAATATTGCAAAATTGTATGTTTTCGTTAGTTTAATAGTTTTTCGAATGTAGAAAAATAATTTTGCTGTTTTATGATTTATGAAATAACAATATTTATATCTTGTTCGCAAAGATATTACGACATTTAACAACACGAACACCCGGTGCTTTATAGCAATGGTTACAAAGACCACGATGTCTAGAATCAGAAACAAGAATATGATATAAAAATAGAAAGAAGAGAAAATAGTATACACATTGTTACAATGCATATGTACCAACTGACACAAGAGCGGCCAAAATATTACTGTTACATCCACTGTATTGATTTTTAATTCTTATTTTTTAACCATCTTCGTTTCGTATAACCTTCACCGACAAAATGTCCTGGCCTAGACAACCGTATTAGTTTACGTTGTTTCTCCCTGCTCTTTGCTTGACATTCAGATTTAAATGGATGGCGGTATGGACTGGTTAGTGTGTTATCAGTATAATGTGACCAAGTAGAATATCACGTTACCATATCGAGGCTGTAACATTTCTGTAGTATGAGAGTGAAAAAGCTGCCCCATCATCCGGGGATTGATATGACCTTTAATAGATGTAGTGGGGACATACACCCAAAACAAATGAAATCGTCAGGTTGAGTAAGGTCACAATCATCTCATGTGTATACATTATAACTCAAAACACCATATCAATTTTATTTGTGATGTTTTGGTTTCAACCTATTTTGGTTTAACAGTATTTTATTTCATTCGTCATATATAATACGTGCACAGGTAAATAGAAATAGAATCTGGCAACAAGCTTGTAAATATTATATAAAGCAATCTCCCTTGCAATGTGATAGCATTAAAAAAGTACTTCAACTTACAGTTAATTGATACACATAAATTGTTTAAATTAACAGTTTGTGATAACACTGACCATTTTATGTGATTCATAGGTAGTTATGATAAAAGAAATGAATCAGTAATAAAGAGAGCAAGAACAGATCCCAATTGGCACCTAGAATCTACCCAACTCTAAAATGTACCTTTGTATCTTATTCAACTTAAATATGTTATCATCTTAAGACAGATTTAGATCACTTTTAATTAACCGTTCTGGTATCAGATAAATACTTAAAGTACCTACGGTGTTCACTCTAGCTTGGTTAAAGAGCCTACACTGCATCAAATAATGGGAAGAAGTTTCCACCTGCTCACATTTACATAGATCTGTGTCTGAAACATTATTATTATACAGGTGCTAATTTTTCGAACTGCATCCAAGACGATGTTGCTATTTTGCCCCACCATTGTATCTTACCCTGCCTACAGCACCCATACAAACATGGCGGTAAGTCCTTAAACGACATTCGCTGTTTAAAAAGACGTTAAAAAAACAAATAAACCAAACCAATTAATTGACATCTGTTTTGACGGCTCATCAGCAAATATAACAAAAAGGCATGTACAACAACATACCCTGTCTCCAAGACACATACACACATGCACGCATACACAACACACATGGAGGCTCGTCCTTAAATGACCTTAGCTGTTAATAGGATGCTCAACAAAAAAAAACATGTGATTTATATGTATAACACATACAATTGTGTAGTATTTCTTGTGATAGGCAGATGAAAAACGACAGCACAAAATATGCGTTATCGGAATATCGGTCTTACCTCTGAAAGTAAAGACAGCAAACCAAATCAGTAGGAACCATGCAGCTAGATCCATCCTGAATACGGCAATATCAACAAACTAGAGAGACAGATGTACATGCATATATATGTTGTGTTAATTTTAGTGAATCACACAAATTGCGATGGCACATCATCATTAAGTCTAATCAACGTCGGCAGGACTTCATATGTACATGAATGTCAAAGCGATTACATCGTACATTATGAGCTGTGGCAGTTTATCAAAATAATCCGTCTTGCCTCATTGTTGTAAACAGTGTTAGTGAGTGTTTATTTATATTTTTATCGCAGAGATTTTCTGGCTAGTTTGAAATATTAAGCGTACATGATTTGCATTTTGTAATTTAATGTCGAAGGTAAAAAAAAGGTCCTGACAAATACATTAGTGGTATTGATTAAAACAAGCTGGATATCATGACTGTTTTAATTTAAAGAAAGTGTTCATCATGGCCAAATTAGCAATATTTAAATAGAACTTTAAACTGAAGTTAGAATCACATAAAAACATGTCAATAGCAAATACGTAAGATGCATGTTTTCAGGCTAGTTATCTTTCCTCCGATTAAGACGACTAAGATCATATCATAACCATCTCCGACATCTGCACAGTAAGCATTTGGTGTAATGGTATTTCAGTGAGATAGCACTATAAAGTCGGCATTTGATCCGCGCTGCCACAACACGGAAATTACACCAGCATGCCTTGCCCCCAGCACACATGCACACATACATGACACACATGGAGGCACATCCTTATATGACCTTAGCTGTTAATTGGACGTTAAACGAAAATGAACTACATCCAATCTATACCAACGTCTGCTTTACTGGCAGGCTATATAAGTCCTAGTTCAATGGTGATGTAACATACTTGGAAATTGTATTTTGTAATACAACGTAATATTCCTCCTGCTCTTGGTTGAATTATGCACTATAGCATCAATTTTGAAATGCTTATGTATTATGACACAAAACATATTCTACTTGGTCGTACACATGACTATTCTAACACGATTCGTTGGCAACGCGTGTTTTGATTGGATACGGACCATGTTCTAATCTGCGATAGAATCATGATCAATCCTGTTAAGCTCCTCCCATCGCACTTAAGCCACGCCCCGTTTCTAACCAGAACAATATGGCGTCAAGCTCGCCTCATAGCGAAACCCCGCTGATACAGGCTAGTAGGCAACAGAACAGAAACGACCGATGAAATGCATTTGTTGAATGAATTGCAAATTAAAAATAACACATTCCTTGTTCTTACATCCATTTATTACTGAAACGTTCGTTCCATCCGTGTGAAGGCATCTATTTAGATCAGAAATCAAATCAAACATTTCACATGTGTCGTATGCATTTACACAAAACTCTTCACAAATCTATACAAATAATCACCGATTTTGTCGATAAGCACATATTGGTATGCATACTGACATGTACATGTATGAACTTCAGTGACGGATCCATAGGGTTTTTTGGGCTTCAGGAAACACCCCCACTCTGATAATTTTCTTTAAAAATCATGTATTTTCACAATTTCCCTCAATTTTCCCCCAGATAGATCTCTGGATCCACCACTGAACTTGTTCAATAGTAAACCGAATGTGTCGTATAAACTTTGGAAACAGGACGTTCACGAACAATCCAAATAGTCCGCCTCGTCAACATACAGATCGAGCTCTCGCCAGTATGGGCGGGACTAAATGACCGACTTTTAAAAGCTTCTTTCCGATTGGTCAGTCCGCTGCAGAATGACACGTCGCCAGTTCAGCTCATACAGTACTTTCGTACAAGGAAATACAATGTTTCTAAACATATTAGCGTCGTATATTTGTTAAGGTGTGATATAATGGGGATAGTACGTTGTTTATCGTGTCTATACTGGCGATTAGAACATGAAATTTGGTTTAAACTCTCGACCTATCGACCCCTAAATATTCCACGAAATCTATGTTTAATGACAGGATTGTCCTATGTTCGACAGATAACATGCATTTGACAATAAAGGAATGAAGAGATGCACAGACTTCCTTAATCTATCTTTCTGTATTACGTGTGGGATGTGAATTATCGTGACATGTTGATTGTAGGATCAATTGCTGTATATTACAGCTATTTTACCAACCAATGATCCTGTTATCAAGATCTGTATGATAATTACATGTAGGCGTACACAATAATAGCGTAAATAAAATGAGGACAGTACTCTTGAGGAGGTGGTTTTGTTTTTACGATCTATAAACAGCTTTAAATGTACGCGTAGGTATATGCAGGCGAAAGTTAACCGTGGTGCCCGGAGAAAAGACACTATACTGCGGATAATGTCTGGGGACTGCACGGAGTAGGCCTCGAACCCGCGACATTGTGGTGGAGGGCTAGATATCGTAGACCACCAGGTGCTACAGGAAAAGATGATTCCACCGGGGAACATAACCTCAATGGGGTACATCATTAGACTGCAGTTGAAAGCATGGCGGGGTAGATATTGTTTTATTTCGGGAAATATGTCCAAACTTTCGGAAATGTAATAAGTCTACGGAACCAAACGATATTTAAAGCAAATACCTTCTTGCTGCTTTCAATTGATGCTCAACACCATTCGGGTATCCTCTTATCAAATGACGAATATGGCACACCTTTTGTCAAAAATATGCCATAAACGTGATCAAAATATCTCGTAAATTGTGTATTAACTGTTAATGTCTGTCTGAAACAATCCAAAATGTACGGTTGAATCAGAAAATATAGCGGATGCTCTTAAAATATCGGTTTCATCCGTAAAAACAGTAATATAATATCAAGGTGTTTACAAAATCATAATTCGAACTCAAAATCACATAAAAAAGGACAAACCCCTGAACAAGAACAAGGAGAAGAAGACCCAATTATTCGGAAAAGTAAGCGTTAAGCGTAACTCAGGTAAAGGGCCTGTTTCCAGTAATGTTAATTCTCCATAGGAGCCTGCCCCCGTATAATTTCCTATCCAGCTCAACTACTGTTTTTTTCTTTTCCGAAGAATAATTGTACACCTTTCCGACACCCAGATTTCATAATTTCAGTGAAAATGTATTTTTTATAAAGTTGTCAATTTCAGCATCAAAGACATAAGTTCGCAAATAAAAGAAGGTTATCTCGAAATTGTCAATAGCAACATAGTATAAATTTCTTTTGATAAATATTTCCAAAACATCGTGTTTATTCATAAAACATCAAAAAAAGAATCTCGGATGAAAATGCACTTGCAGAGACACAATTATGAAGAAAAATGCCATAAAATTGCAATTTTCTCCCGTTATATAGTTTTGGATGCAAATTTCCATCAGAAAATCGGATACAGCTTTACTTGTTTCATATGTGCTAATTCTATGTGGAGGAACGTTCTCATATCGCCGCCTGAATGTGGTTGTAAATTGAAAGAAAAAGGGAAATGAGTAACAACCTTGTCTAAAACCCTATTATAGAGCTTATTATATACAAACTTTTATATTGAATATCAGAGCGGATATTTTCATGACAGTTTTATGATGTGTAACGACTAAATAAACAGTATCGATATAAAGATTTACACTGAGGACACCCTGATACATGAATACTGTTCTATCTCAAGTTGTCCTCTTCTGAATTTTCTGATCGTGTGGCCTTGTACATTTATCCGTATCTTCTTGTCTTTGTCTATACGTTTACGGAATCATTGACTCGACGCTAGCTATTCTTGTCTCACTTTCCTTGTTTTATTGTCCCATCTCCAAAGCGTTGTGGCTCTGTCAGGGTTGGGACCCTGACTTGTCTCACTTTCTTTGTGCCTGCCGACCACGCCACATCGAATAGATAGATTATCCATATGAAATACTTTATTTTGTTCTAAGTAATCAATCAATTCTGCGCTTCTTGGAGGTATTGAATGTGATTTATTATATTGTCTTGTTATTTTGTGTAATTAGTTGTTCGTTATTTATCACACATTTTCGCATAATTGTACCAAACTACTAAGTATTAGCTGTTTACAGCAATCATCGGTGGCTTGCTATTTTGTT
Source organism: Mizuhopecten yessoensis (assembly GCF_002113885.1). NCBI lineage: Eukaryota > Metazoa > Mollusca > Bivalvia > Pectinida > Pectinidae > Mizuhopecten > Mizuhopecten yessoensis. Next base: position 923,843 of record NW_018404667.1, read on the forward strand.
ACTTTATCGACGCTTCATAAACCAATCGTTATTGTTTCAAGATGGAGGGTAAATGTGTTGGAGAAGGGTGTCAAGTATACTTCAAGAAACGTAGTGGCAATAAGAACAGAAGTGCACGCAATGTAAATAGTCCACAATATAAATGGCTCCTAGATACGCTGGTGCAACAAGGATTGATGTCAGCAAAGGAACAAGCACTTATTTGCCAGAAGTGCTACATGAAGTATCTTCGGAACAAAAATCAGCCTGAACCTGAACCCGAGCAGAACCAGGAAATAGAGGAAGAAGACGACTCCCCGTCCCATATCCTGCCGTTGCTGACCCTTCATGATCTTTTGAATGGATCATCTTCACACAAAAAATGCTGTCTCTGTCTTGTTACCTTTGCAAGAAATGGAACAAAATCATCAGTCTTACCAAAACGTGCAAGACATCACCTGATCTATTCACACAAACTGTGGTGTCCCACCTCATCCCGCGTCTGCTCCATTCACCTTATTGGTAACGACTTAGATCCGTCTACAGAGGTTGTCCTTGATGGTAGAGGTTCCTTGGAATCTCAGTTACCATCAAAATCGTCCGAAATCATTAATGACCTCCTAGAGGTGTCGCACGTCCTTTCACAGAACCAGTCTGCGTTTACAATAAGCTTTTCTTCTCTTGATGACTCGGCATGCATGGCCTGGACAGGTTGGTCCAAAGATCAGTTCCTCGAAATCCACTCGCACTGTTCCCCATATCTTTCATCTGGTATATATACCAAGACTACACACGATGCTCTATTACTGTTCTGGGTAAAACTGAAAACCGACATTTCCTGGAGTCAGTGTTCTTCTCTTTTTGGAATTTCCAAGTCAAGTGTGTCCAAAACTTTCCACTCCATAGTACAGGCATTAGACACATCGATAGTCCCACAATTTCTAGGTCCGGATCACTTGACAAGAGAACAGTTGCTCGGGCACAATACTGTCTTTTCAGAAGCATTTTTTGGAGATAAAGCCACTGCCATATTAGATGGCACCTATATTTATATCCAGAAAAGCTCCGACCACAAGCTCCAGAGAATGTCCTACTGTGGCCAGAAGAAGAGAAACTATCTCAAATTCATGAGCATCGCCTTACCAGATGGCTACATTCTGGACACAGTAGGACCATTCACTGGCAGCGAAAATGATGCTACAATTACAAAAAAAGTCATGGACAAGCTAGTTACTTGGCTACAACCAGACGACAACGTTGTCGTTGACCGAGGTTTTAGAGATGTCCTACCAGTTCTCGAAGCCTCTGGCCTCAATGCTAGCATGCCGTCATACCTGAAACCCGGTCAAAGTCAACATTCTGACGTCCAAGCAAATCTTGACAGAACTATCACCAAATCGAGGTGGATTGTGGAATCCTATCATGGTCGTCTGAAACACTGGACGTTCTTCCGAACGCAATTGGTGTCTAACAGCTTTATCAATGTCATCGAGGCTTTGCTTCGAACCGTCACAGCCTGTCTGAATGGTATTAGAGGACCGATCTACCAGAGATCTCCAGAGAGAGATGCCAAAGATAGGCTAATGGCTGAACGTATGAAGGACCGTTTGACAACACCGAATGGTTTAGCTCAGAGAGTCAAGACAGATCCGGATCTATCTAGACGGGCAAGGTCCGAGTTTGTCAAGATGGATGCATCTTCCGTACTGTTTCCCCGTCTCGATCTTGATTACTTGAGAACCATTACGTGTGGAACGTATCAGATATCTCTGGCTCCTGGTTACATCGCCGAACATTTAAGTGATGACGGAGACTATGAGGTGTGGCTTTACCAGCACTCCCCAGACCTTCTCCGATGTCAAATACATTCTCGACACAAAAGCCAAACGAAATATAACGTTTGGATACGGTTCACCGTTTCACCCGATGTTGAGGCCCCAATAAAGGACTACTACTGCCAGTGCCCAGTTGGAGAGAGAACGATGGGAATGTGTGCGCACATCTCCAGTATCTTGTACTACCTTGGGTATTACAGGACGCTGGAAAAACCCTCGACCATTACAACCACAGGTAAATAAATTCCGACAAACTTGTAATAGTTTTCCATGCGGCAACGGAGTGCATATGTCGAAAGTATGTTTGGGGCTCGATATGAAAGATGCCTGTTACCATGTGACTAACCAAACTTATAAATATAGGTATTATACAGTCGCCCGTAGCTATGAACACTCCCGTAAATCCGAAAACCAACCAAAATCATAAGGAACACGTTTTGTTTGTTGTTCTGTCTATTTGTCAGCCGATGTCTTCAACCACGGGGACTTGTGAAGTAGCCACCTTGCATTTTTTTTATGAAAAAGTGTTTCTCTCACTTTTTTTCATATCTGTGTACATATTCTCAACATACCGAGCAAATACTCTCGTTTTTTTGTTAATTATCTAAAGAAAGTCGAAAATCGGCAATTCAACCATAAGCTAATTCAACCCAACATTTGAAAATGTTCCACCACTTACATTTTGATGTTTTTTCCTCTCATCAATAGCATATTACGTACTGGTTAATAGGATAAAAAATTGTTTGCATCCAACGCCCATAAAAGGGTGTATTCTCTAAAAAACACAGTTTTTGTGTCTAAAATGTTATCATCGAAAATGGCATTTTTGAGATTGTTTCTTCCATAAAACAGCCAAATGGCGCGATGGAAACATGATTTTTTGTCACAATCATGCCATGAATGTATTCTTTACGGTGACCATCATTTGATTAGATTTTCATTAATATTTTACATATCATGCACATTTTATCAACACTTAGACAGCTTCTGAAAGGTACAACTTTTAGGAGCCATAAAAAAACAAATCAAGTGGCCTAAATCTTTATACTTTATAGATTTGTGACCACAACGGCATAGACAACGCACCACCAACAGGAAATTTGAATCAGAGAAGGGGCCGTTTTGGAAACCGGCCCTTTGTTGTTACCCAATAAAACAATATTTACGTGAACCAACTAATGCCAAATTCGATGCTGTCCTTTACTGAGATGAACGTTAATGCACTTTGGGCCCCCTGATGCTAACCAATTACGTGATCAGTAAACACAATACTTAATAATGTTTTGGAAACCGGCCCTTTGAATAAAAATCTAAGAAAAAGCCCGTCAACAAATCGTGATCTCGAGAGTAGTGACAACAAAACTTAAATGCTAACATTCATATTATAAGATAATGGAAGGAATTTATTTCTTAGCTATATCTACGGATTCCTCTGTACTTCCCTTTAATGAAGCTTTACGTACACAGATGTTGTTAAAAACAGCACTATCCCTTTAAAGGTATTGCACAATTTTAATATCGTTTCGAAATTTCAAACATTGTTATGACACATTATTTAGAAGGAATGTGGGAACGGAGCCTTATCTGAAACTCAAGATGGTTGGTCAGGACTACAACATCTTCGAAAGAGATAAAACTCGTCTATCTGAACGAGCCAGGTGGTGTTCTAGATAATGTTGTTCACTTTAAAGTAATGATATCATTGTTTTAGCTGTAGCAAAGACGTTAACCCGTACACAAAGTATCTGCCCTCTGTACATATAGAAAGTGCCAAAGGCAGTAGATTCTGATAAAGAAGATATATTTCTGTCATTGTACATCAACTTTGATTTTGTTATCGCGATAAGTCCATGGCTGTTTGCAATGTGTAATACGGAACGGCTGGGCAATCATATTTCTATTTTACCTTAGTATGTACGAAACAGTATCTATAAGCGTTATAGGGTAATCAAAACCAGGTAAACAAATAATAAGTACAAACTAAGAGAAAAGTACATGTATAGGCTAATGATTTCACACACTAGATAAACCTTGCCGGTTCGGGGAAAGGAAATACCTGCTGTATGATCGTAAGATGGATCTTATTTACCCCTCCCCCACCTGCAGAATCGGGGGCGTTTTAAGGGAAACTTGTCGACTTACTGTATCCCTCTGCATGTGTGTCATTAAGGACAACTTATTTGAGCCCCCTACAAAATCTGTGTTTTGTCTCTCGTGTCTTCTTCGAAAGGGAGACATTGAAGAAACAAAAATAACGTTTGGGGTCTTTTTCGTTTCCTATCTGTCTTGTGTACATTCTTAACTATTTTCCTTTTCAGGCGGTGTTTCCCTTATGCACCTTTCCCCATTTGACCCTGCCTGCTGCGAGGACGTTTAAGTCAATGCAAACAAACGATTGTTAAATAAAAAAGACTTTAAAACAGATAAAAGAAAATATTGCGATAATATTAATAAGAACAAAGTTTAACATTGATGTTAAAAACAACCCTATGTTTATTTGCATTTACTGCCGATTTATTTTGTGTACTGGTGTTTGGTTTTCGTGTTTGGTGGTAATATAACGGTTTATATGTCGAATAATTTCTCAATAATTGCTTCCAGGATAAAAACGATAGTCTCACAGAAATGTTAAGGTTCTGGCAGAGAACACGTTATGCAATCTGGATCTTTTAGTCACAAGAATGGTATCTATGTCGACTAAGGTGCTGTCGTGAGCTACACTCTTGGTTTTCGGTTCAGATAAGGCCAGATACACGCATTCTTTGAATACTTGTTTATCATATGTGTCATCGCAGAGAAATGGTCGACAATTCGTACTCTGAGAATTTCGAAATTATTTCAGAATTGCGTAGTACCTTTATTTTTTAGTCAGAAAAGTATTCTAGGGAGAACGTTTTCCTGCGGATCGTCCATTTTCTGGTCTTAAAGATCAGAAAATACTGTTCCGTTTATACCTTATATTATTTATCTGATAGAAAACACCATCTTTAAAAGATATAAAAATAATTTATCTGAATGATCGAGATTGTATTTTAAATAGTATGGTTCACTTCACAGTACCTGTTGAAATGAAATTAATGATAATCAAAAGTGTCTGATGCCGTTTTATGAAAGCAAAAATACATTAAAAATACATGTGGCAACGGCAATATATTATATAAACAGGCCTGTTTCTTTAAATATAAAAACTCAACGTAATTTCTTTTAGTTTTTGTTCATGTTGATCAATGGTTTCTGGCAATGTGTTTTATACATAGTGAGGCAATACAGTATGTGGAGAATTATAACTCCCTTGATATGTATGCAATGCTATCTTTAAGCGGTATTTATTAATATACAGTGTATGTAAACGTACATACAGTCGATCCTCGTTATCTCGAACTCTTTTAACTCAAAGACCCCGTTTATCTCGAAGTATTTTTCCGATCCCAGCCAAATCTCTTTATCTTAGCAAATGAAACTCTGATTATTCGAACCCTGAAAAGTCGACAAACTCGGATACTTCGAAGTAAAATATTGGTTTTAATAGCGTTAACCAGCATCAAAACATCGTCTACTCCATAGTGTGGATGAAGGGTAATAAAATCGTGTTAATGACTGTTAACCACAAAATACGAAAACACTAATGGTTTCACGCACTAGTTAGTCGATCATTTAATCACAGAGACAGATTATCTAAACCTATGGCATGTCATACTGAACACGTCATTGATTGTCATTACTGCTATAGCACAAGCTTAAATGAAACAATTAGAGTTACGATAACCATTTATATTTCACTAATAACAAAGGGTTACAACTTAAAGTTCACACAATAGCTATTTAATTCGTGTGTACAGCCTATCCTACTTTTGTCGTGAAGGTTTTTTTTCGGAATATGTAGTACAAGTTTATTATAATTGTACTTGTCAAAGAGCATTGTTTAGGACAAGACTGGGATAAATTACATTTATATTACTTCTAGCAATCTGGATCTTTCAGAAAATATAGTTTAGTCAATGTCGACTATGGCGTTGTCATGACCCAAAATATTAATTTTAGGTTCAGATAGGATATATGCGCTTTCTCTGGAAATATAATTATATATTACTTTTAAAATTCTGGGAATGTAAGAGCGTTTACATATGACCAATGAACCATTCAAAAAAATGTGTGAAATATTTTGTAATTTTCAATAATATAAAAGTTCATTTTTTTTCTTTCAATGTGCCATTAATCTTACTCAAATGATCTTTTCAATAATTTGGTATACTTAACAAACAGTGCATTTACAATTAATTTGTTTTTTTTTATTTTCGACCTTTTAACCTTTTAATTATTACCTTAATGTTTTCCTATGTTCACAGTTTTGCAATCTTTTAAACAACCTAAGTTGCCTATAGGGCCTTAAGACAATTCAAATACAAAGAAAAACAAATTCTGTTTTTTCTTCTTCTGAATATACCTAACGCGTATTGTCGTCTATTTTAAAGTGTTGAACACCGACATAAACATTGACGAATCCGTAAAAAATACGTTTCACATCTTGTGCAATTCCTCACTGAGTCTTCCATTGTGTGGTTATGTTGTGTAAACCATCGTGTTCCTTTGATGCGTTGATGCCATTGATTACTAGTATTTGTTTTCATTTGTTGGTTATGTTTGTCAATAAATATTAACTTTGAATTGTATTTGACATATGCTCTTTTCAAATCCACTTTAAAGTGTTCCCTTGAAACAATCCAACATCATATCCATCGCAGGCACCGGGTTATATATATCTATCTTATTTAATAACCTGTATTAACATGGAGTAATATTTAGATAGATACTCCAGGAAATGACCTAGTGGAATAATTATCTTAGATGTAACCTTATAATTAATGCACATAATGCAAAACTAATAATACGGACATGTCTGTTGTCTGACTGATAACACAATAGACATACACTAACTGATAATGCTTAAATATTTTCATGCGATAAAGAGTGAACTATCAGATACTTTTATCGTACTGTAATCGTACTATTGTTTGCACATGATCAAATTTTAACAGATCAGCTTAGTAGCGAATTTAACACAATATTTAACGGACTAAACTAAGAATACCGCTAAGATATGTTCATTGAACTAACTTATGTTACAGTTTTGTATCAAGCCTACTTTAAAATACACAATAGGGGATTCAGCTTCAGACATTTTGTATAAGGCCTGATACAGGCGTGAAGTTGTTTGCGGTCACCAATCCAGCTGCTGACCACGCTTGGCGTTGCTGAACTAGTGAACGGGTCCTCGGGTTACATCACATCACAGGAAAAGCTAGCTCGACAGTAAGGCAGTACTTTTCCATCATATTCCTTAGCTGTACCACTATCCCCCCCCCCCCCCCCCCCCCCCCCCCCACAGGGAGGACTCACAGATAATTCTGTGAGTCCTCCCTGTGAACCCATGCATCTTCCCTAACCAATGGGAACTCGCCTTACATGATCCAAAATAGTCACTGCGCTGCCACCAAATGTAGAGTGCGTGCGGTCGCCCATACAACCACTTCAAGCACACATATAAGCATATATTACACAACTGGAGGCGATTCCTTCAATTATATATATCAGCTGTCAATAGGACGCAAAATCAAATAAAACAAAACAAATAGCAAAATAGATTTGTTTTTACTCATTTCTCTTTGTGACTCTCATGAAAAGTAATTAGACAGCTATAAGATAGAGTTGGATTTTATAATTGTTTCGTGTTACATTTACGTAACCGCTCTTTTTAACGACAATAAGATACACACTGACCTGGGTTTTTACCAAAAGAAGACACCATGCTTATCTTAAGATTCGGACTTCAAATGGCGATATTTTCATCGAGACGTACGTAATGTTGCATTACAGCAAGTGGACAATACGCACATTTTCTAAAATTGTATCTGTAAGACGGGCAGTGAAGTTTGTTAGCTCAAATCATTAAAGGACTTGCCTCCATGTGTGCATGTTAGCTAATGGTGAAATATTTGTGCATTTGTCTCCTTGCGCGGATCTGATGCTGACTTTATAGAGCTGTTTCACTGAAATACGATACATCATATATGTGCGGGTTGTCCAGTTTCTGTAATGTAACAATATGTATGCCTCGTGAGGTACATCCATAAACCAAGTTCCCAGCACACATATACGCATGCACACAACGACCTTTGATTTTAATTCAACGTTAAACAATATAAATCTTTGCTCCGTCAAACATACTGTTTTTTGTGCATGTCCTTGTTTTGTGTTATCATGCAAAAAAACTTTATAAGGGATTTACGTTTTTGGAAAGGTAGCAATGTTCAGTCGGTATCAGATCCGCGCTACCATAAGGAGGGAAATACACCAAGATACAGACGCCAGCATGCATGCATTACAAACATAGAGTCATTTCTTTGAATGACCTTCGATTTTAAAAGGAATGTTAACCAAATAAAACCAAACCAGTGAAATCATGTGGGGAGATATATTCTAGCAATCTGCACTCTTCGTAGAAATGCGACTGTTGATATTTCCCTGTGTCGTGTATTGATGCAAAAAAACAACTTTTAAAATACCATTAATGAACATCAAGGATATTTATCTGATTTCTTGACATCTCGAAATGCATCGAGTCAAAAAGGGAGTCTACATATTCCCACAATATGATAAATCTAAGAAAAAAATGGTGAACATTTTTTTTTTTTTTTTTTTTTTTTTGATTGGCAAAAAATGTTTTTGATACAATATTTATATCATGTCATATACATAATCATCAACTCTTTCTGATACAGGTTTAAATCAATATCACATGTTAGTTATCAAGTCTTATCAACTCCTTTGCGGTCAAAATATCGTAACTATGATTAAATAGTGATAATTGAATATTGTGTGTGTTTATAGGTTACAAGCTTTTATTTTCATTGACTCGATATTGATAACATATCTGTACAACAAATGTTGAACGTTTGACTAATAGGGATGGTTTGGGGTTCTGCCCTGACCGAGACAAACCTCGTTCAGCACACATGCATACACAACACATAATTATGCACGTCCTTTAATTATAATATGGGTTAATATGATACTTAACTCAATAAATCAAACTAAATAAGGCAAACCAGAGTCCGATAATTCGGTAGGTACTGTTGTCTACTTGATATTCAGCCTTAAGTATTTGGTGTTAATATGCTAGTTTGATGATTGCCCGTATAACGTGATCGTGTAGAGCGTCATGCTACCGTATCCAGGTTATGACATACCAGTGAAACTGCCTATCAATTGCAAACTAACCGAGACAAACCCGAGTCTGTGAAATTTGTAGTCCTGTACTGTTGTCTACTTATTATTCAATCTTATGTTTCTGATGCAAATATGGTTAGTTTGCGAATTGCCATTAGTATATGACCGTATGAAGCGTCATACTACCGTGTCCAGGTTATGGCATTTCAGTGAGATGGCCCATACATTTGCAAAGTTAACCGTAGACACCAGTTTTATATTATCTAAGTTTAAGTAAACAAATATACTATCAAACGTTGTAGCAATTCAGTTCACATTCAACCGTAATAGGTGTCCAGACCGGTCCAGGTTTTTATCTTATATGACTAAGTAGAATGATATGGTACCCATCATACAATGTGTTGACATTTCAGTAAGAGGACACTTAAAAAACAGCCCTTTAGTGACTGATAACTTGTAAACACCGTCTTCATATGATCTTATGAAGACGACGTTCTCGCTTGTTGCGAGGACGTAAAAACCTTAACAAACATTGTAACATTTTAATAAACGACACAAAATATTCAAATACATTTGATTGAATTGTTTTTAGTACAATGTGACCGGGCGGAACGCTTTGCGGGGAATCTATGGCAGGGTATTTCATTGAGGTACAGTGAAGCACTATAAAGAAGGCATTAGGTCTGTGTTATCAGAATGAGACAAATACCAGCTTCCAGCACGCATACATACATGCAGTCATACACACCACACATGAAGGCACGTCCCCAAATTACCTTAGCTATTATTAGGAAGGTAAACCATGTAAAACAAACCAAACTGATACTCTGTGTTTTGTCTCACCCGTCAATTCCATGTTGGTGATTGCTTCAGATGACAGTGCTTCCTTTCGTATAATTGTAATTTGAATAGGAAATCTTTTTTTAGAAAGATGAACCTAAGACATATACATGATTGCACCTTTACAATTAAATAAATAACACTGCGTTATTCAGATGTTTCGTCCGGTTATGACTCATCGCTGATACTAGGGATCGACAAGTTGAAAATCAAAATCGGTCCAACCACTGAAATTTGCCTTTTTTTCTTTTTCGATCACTAAATACTTCTGTTATAAACCTGCACTGTTTTATTAGCATATTCAGTATTTATAAAAGAACAATTATAACGAAAACCGCGTGTTTGGTAGGATCCAATATGCAGAAATGTATTTGTATTCGTAGAAACATAAAAAATATACATCAAGCTAAAGGAGACACATACACGCATACGTTGTACTCATGAAGTGTTTGTGTGTGGGGGGGTGTGTGTAAATGTCCATGCAACAGCAAGGGTCATATTGGGACGGGTCCCTAGGGCGACACGACCAGAAGGAGATAGAAGATAGAAAAGACAGAAAGCAGACAGGAATGGCAGGAATCGAAAAAGGTCCAAAGTATTGCAATAATGGCAGCAGATATATTTTTGTCTGTCCCATGTCCTCTCTGTAGAAGACACGAGGGAAAGCCCTGTGAAAGCTTTCACATAAGTCGCTTTTTACGACACACGTGCAATGTGACAAAGAATGTATTCTCGTTGTTTCCCAAATGTCCCCTAAAAAGAAGATATACACACCAGAAGGCATGCTGTTTCGGAAGGATTTCTCACCCCAACACGATTTTACGTGTCGGGTGAGAAATCGTGCCGTAACACACGTCCTGAACGGTCTAATCTGTTAACAGAACGTTAGACAAAATAAACAATTGTTGTTTACAAGATGATTAACATCAAACCATTATTTACAATTTAAGTGTGATTGCACAAGACATTTAAAGTGATAATTGAATTGCCCCACCATATATGAGTTTAACTTTTATTATATTACAAACCAGAAATAAACAGCCACACGTGGTAACATTGTGATAATACTATCTATATCTTAATCAGAAATTACACAAGTATTATACAAATCACATGCTTCAACGTGACGCTATCACAGGACCGAACCAATCATGTGTTTAATCAAATGACAACTCACACAATAGCACAGGCACTAACTTAGTTTTCGGGGGACGGTAAAAATGAGCGCCTTGCAAAAATGATAAAACATAAAAAGAAATGTAGCTATTTGAAAAAAATTAAGATATAATTGTCCCTTACCAAGTCACTTCTGATATGAGCACGTTGTCAGAATCAAGTAACGAGGTGTTTGGATTTTTGTTTTTATGTATTTCATAGAGAACATCGTAGCTGTTTTGATGACAAATTATTCTTTATTGTTTTCGCGTTGTAGCGTAGAAATATGTCAGTACTAATATTTGTCCAGCCAATACCACAACAAGAAAACATATCAATTTTATTCTCTTTGTTAAATAAGAAAAGTTTAAAAGAATACATATTTGACACGTAAAAAATATGACTTTGTATAACCTACTCATAGCATTTTTGACAGTTTAGTAACAATGCTATAGTTTTCATAATGGAATCATAAAATACGTTCCTATATTAAAACGATGATATCGTTTACATTGTTTGTATGATACATTTTGATATTCATTCTGACACCAGAGGATACAAACAATGCAAACGCAGCTAATATCAAAAAAAAGTTGGATGATTTTACAGGGTTTAGCGTCCAACCAGCAGCTAAGGTAATTTAAAGACGTGCATTCAATTGTTATGTATTCGCGCATGTTTGTACATGTTATATTGGTGTAATTGACTGCTTGCGATAGCACAGATCTGATGCTACTGAGTATACCTTGTAGTGCCGTCTTACTGAAATACTATGTCATAAGCACCAACATTATATTCCCCCCAGAAACATAATATCGACATAGACTCGTAAAAATTGCAATTTCATATTTAATGGGAATTTGTTTAATAGGAAAAAAAATATTATAAAACATACCTATTAAATTTCTTATTATGCTATTGTTATTTATTGTTCGTATCCTCCAAACGTATCATTTGGCTGTGTACTCGTAGTAAAAATGCTTCGGTGAACATATTCCACACAGTGGGTTGACAGGTGATACAGATGTATATATATTGACAGATGCAGTAACAGAAATCACTCTGGACTTGCACTCAGGTTGAAGAACACATACCAAGGTAGATAACTCACTGATTATGTATCACTGATTTGTTTCTTTGCACATACTTTATATGTTAAATCATATATGCTGCACTGATTTTTAATGAGATTGAAAAGAATCATGTACAAAATCATTGACTTTTTCCTCTGACAAGACTTGCCGTTTGTCTATTTTCAATCCTGGTGCACTATATTACCTGATTTTATATTGCTGATATGTCGTTAGGACTTCTCTTTCTCTCTTCTTCTAACAACCTTTTGTATGTCAGCGCCATGCTTGCCAATAGCTTACCTGTTGCCTTGCTATTCAACATTTGCCAAAATAAGAAAGGAAATAAGTTCTGACAGCAAGCCGGGAAATACCAAAGTTCTTAGAAAGGATAGTTTCAATTACCTGCTATACATGCAGCATACATGGTTATCGGAAAATTGATTAGCCCGTTGCATGTATAATGTGACCGGGTGGGATAATGTATTGGGTGCGTTTTGCTTGTTTTCTAAGTGAGGTAGCACCTACTATAAAGTTGGCATCAGAAGGCAAATGCACCGACACTTCATACAGAAGGCACACATACGCACATATACATTACTCACAAGGAAGCCAACTGTAGTTGCCTTGGTACGCTTTGCACCCAAAACGGCCTTCAGTTTTAATCAGAGCCTTTTAGCCTTTCAGACAACCAAACAAACTTCAGTTGAGATGTTTTTGTCCTTATATAGGTGTGAAGATTGCGATTGTACATCATATTTCGTATGGGTACAAAGTCCAAACAGATAGGCGACCTGTATATGTACACACATCACGAGTACGGTGTCACAACCTCCTATTCGGTATATACGATCAAGTTCATTGTCAAGTAGATATTTAATCGTATGACAGACTGCATGGCGAGTGTCGATAGTGTATTTGGACACATACCCCGTGTAGATAAGGGCATTTCGTCCCTCACCCTCACTGCCACATATTAGAACCTTATATTTGTCCAAGTGAGAAAGGAAATGTGTTTTTTACCCTGGCCGGTACAAACCATAGTATTTAAACTTCGTAAATGATATTTCCTGCAGTAGCAACAACTGCCTAAGCCGTTCCGTAATGTGACCAGGTGTATATTTTTGTTGGTGCATTCGGCTTGGTGCTTTAAAAGATCCGCGAAATTGCAAGGTGTCAAACCACTAACATCCAGCTTTCAGCACATATACACGCTTACACATGAAAGCATGTCTTCAAACGACCTTTACTATTTACATGACGAAAAATCAAATTAACAAAATAAAAACGCAAATTCGATTGTTTTTTTTTTCAATTTTTCCTTGGTTTCATGACACATATGCTTAGAATGTTATGATATTATTGCTACCGTGTTCAGGCTATGTGTTTTCTGTAGGTCGCAGTTTTATAGCCCTTGTTATCATCCTTTGACAAAGAAGCATTTAACTTAAGTATTTGCGAGGATGAAAATGTATTTAGTTCGATAATGAAAAATAAGTATATTGATAACTTATTTGTTAAATAAGAAGCCTTATGAAGTTACCGAACAAAACGAGAGGGGGAGGGGGCAGTAAATGATTCAATGTTAAGGACTATACATGTTTTTCCTCGATTTTTAACAGATGCTCCGACTAGTCTGTGTCGCCGCCGTGATTGTGGCAGCCATGGCTGTACCTATCACAGATGTAAGACTGGATGACGAATGGAAAATATTCCAGACCATGTTCAGGAAGGAATATAACCTCATGGGGGAGACCATGATGAGGTAAATGTTTGTTTGTAATTTGTATGCTTGGAACATATCAATCATTAACAAATAATCGCCTTGAAACTAAACTCGTATACAGTGTAGAAACGAACTATTTTCTCTTAGGAATTTAACGTGTTCAAGATTAAATATATCTAATTACATCATCATTACATTAACGCTTGTGTATATAGTACATACTGCTGCGTCTACCATACAGCTACTTAGCGTAAATTCTGTACATTTTGTTTGCACTGATGTAAATGCACACCTTAATGAAAGATTCATTATCATATGCACAAATATTGAAAATATTATTTAGACGACAGATCTGGGAGAGCAACGTCCGCCTCATCCAGAAACACAATCTGGAATTTGACCGTGGGGTCCACACTTACACCCTGGGTATGAATGAATACGGGGACATGGTAAGTGTCATTTTAATATATATTTAAAATTCATGATGTTAATTTGACTTTGTTAAAACCATTAAATTCAGAACATGTAACGGTGCTTATTTGCTTAATATATGTTGCATTCGTTATCTAACTAGGTAGAAACAATATAGATCGGAACATTCTATAAACCGTTAACGAGTCGTCCATTTAATGGACGTAAACGCAATGTGTGTTACCTGACATAGATATAATATCAAAAGATCAATTTTAACGATGCATTTCCACTAATTTTTGCTTTTATCTAAATATTAAAAAAGACAATGTGTTCTGCTTATTTTGCAGTATGACTAATGAAGTTCAGAACCTCCAACAAATATCAACAGTTTGAAAAATATCAAATATATAAATAATGTATAAAATATTTTGTTCAGTCATTAAACACTACATCGCCTGAGAGAAATAAAACCTGTTGTTATATGGAGCAATATTGTCAATTATGCATTCTTTTATATGGATAACCTGGCAGTAAATGACATTTTACTTATTGCTATTTCATTGTTCTAAATGTCGTTCAGACAAGCGAAGAATTCATCCAGACAATGAATGGATACATGATGAGAAATTCCACTTCCGGTGCAAGTCTGTTTATGCCTCCAAGCAACGTCAAGGTTCCTGACACTGTTGACTGGAGAACAAAGGGATACGTCACTCCAGTGAAAAACCAGGTCAGTTAAATAAAGAGATAAAAAATATGTCAATATGGATCAACATTTCATTTAATTTACACATCATTATCCTTAAGAAACATTTGGACGCCATATACAAAGTGTTTATGAAATTTGTTTGTCGCAGATAATTGGTTTACCACGAACTACTTTCTCTATTTCCATAAATTTGTTATTTTACATTTTTCGTTTTTGAAATATTTCGAAATATTCATTCCTTCTACGGAGAACGCACTGGTAATTTCTTTTAGTGTGACTTTTTTTAGAGTCCATACATTTAATGATAATCAGTGTATCTATTTTTGAAATCGATGCTATACATTCAAATAATTAAGACTTAATTTCATTCTGGTAGCGATTCTGTGTTTGATTATATTATACATTACACATTTTTTTCAAAGATCAAAAAATATCATTACTGAAAAAGTACTAATTTTAGCAAACTCAAATTTTAGCGTGTTATCAATTTAACAGATTAGCGCAATGGTGAATTGGCGCATTAACAATATATGAAAGTAGAAATTATATTCAGAAACTGTAATTAGCAAATTCAAAATTAAGCGTAATATTTACGGCGCGAAAAAGCGCTTATGTTAAAATACGGCTAAAATATGTACTATTTGAGTATCATGTTAATACCTTCGTTTTTACCTTGAGACTATCACATGAGTCATCACCGTATTCATACACGTGAATGATTACTTTTACAGTTATAAATATAATGACTTATGTTTCAGGGTCAATGCGGCTCGTGCTGGGCTTTCTCTACCACCGGTTCTCTTGAGGGACAAACGTTTAAGAAGACAGGAAAATTGGTCTCCCTTTCGGAGCAGAATCTTGTTGATTGCTCATCCCGGGAAGGTACAATAGTTTTCATGTGTCAGACAATGAGTTTTCCCCTATTTTCATTCTCATGATAAACTATTTACAAGGAAATATATACATTTGCTCTGCACCTTCCATTGTAATGCATTGCGAGGCAAATGTTGTTATGAGACAATAACAACAATAAACATTTTGGTATAGTAACGTCATCAATCTCTATTGTGACGTCATTAATTTCTTTTTTGTCAACACTTGATTTGCTGTTCAAAAACTTATCGAAACAACTAAATAAAACATAACTACTCTATCACAATGTAAATATAAATGATGATCATTTTAGCATATATTGTTATGGTCCTATATCAAACATTTATATTGCTGACAAAGTTTGTCATTAATAGCACTGTGAGTTATAGGACCATAACAACATCAACTCAAACATTCATTGCTTAAATAATTGTATGATCGATTACGCATTCAACATTAGAAAATATGTTTGAAAAGATTTCAATGCCATTAGTTCATGATTTATTACAATTGATATGTTCAAAAAAATATGTTTCTGGTTTGGTGAATTCCTATTAGGGACATCTATCTTAAGTGTTGTTTGACCCTTAATGATTCAAACTGTAGATTGGCCGTAAATCAAACCAAAAATAAACAAACAATCTTAAGTGAAGATTAAATATATATGTTAATATATTTTAAAAATCAATATTATATATGATATATGCCCATGATTTACAACAGTTATATAAATTTCGGTTCAAACTTTCAAACGGAATAGTACAGTTTGATTTTTTGTTCACTGATATATTAAACTAAGGTAACCTATTTTGACGATACCATTTCATCTCAAAAACGGTTATTAGAAATCGATAAAGAAGCATCATTTTGTAACAAAGCTGTTCATCGTTTAAGTAAAACATTATCACCAAACTGAACAGCACAGCATGAGGTTGGGAGGAGCTATGATTCGTTGTTTATCGTCTACCAAATGTTTTTTCCTAATTTTACAAACAAATATGCTTGGACTTGCCGTTTAGACAGAAAGTTAAATATTGTAGTCACTGTTAGCGTGCATGCTTCTGATTTTGAAATATATGGTCTACTGATTTTAAATAGAGATACAGCCACTTCCTTTGTAATCTAGTTTTGTTTATTTTAGTTTAATTCCGATACAGGATCTATATGATCCTCTCCACTGGTCTCAAACATGTTTTTTTAAATATAATATACATGTACACATATATGAAAGTTCGGGTATGGATATCACATGTTTAACAAGTTATGTTAGCTCTGTAATTATAAATAATTTTCTGATAAATCCAATGTTTATAGAGTCTGTTCTTAAATGTATATTAAAGGAAATATATTCCTTTTTCGTTTTTTTCTATTATTTTATTTTCTATTTTTGGTTTTCTCCTTGTTTAAGCTGCATAGATATATTTCGTTAGTCATTGTTCTTAAATACAAAATGTGCGTTCTTTGACAGGTAACCACGGATGTAAAGGAGGGTTAATGGACCAGGGTTTCAAATACATTAAGATTAACAACGGAATTGACACCGAGTCATCTTACCCATACACAGCTAGGGTAATGAAAGATACTCAAGTGTTTAGATCACTGTAATTATAATAAATAGACTAAAATTCATCATATCAACACATGTTAATAGTTTGTAATAGTTCAGTCCAGACGCATATCTATATCATAATATATAATGTGTGCAAGAAGGTTATTAAATAATTTCCTTGCGAGAAACATGCAATGAACAATGTTACGATTGAATGGACTTAGAACAAGTTTCTACGAACAATTTTTATATTTTGGAACATTAAATACATTTTGAAATATTTTTGACGTACAAAATAATACCAGTACTTTAAATAATAAATGACATAATAATGGGTATTATATCTGCATATTTTTCGTTAAATATATTTTTTTTAATTCCTTCTGTGACTTTATTAATCTACAGTGATGCTATATCAAAAAAGACTTAAATAATCGATAGCCATAAAAATCAATATAAAACCTATCTGATAGATAAATTTAAAATTACATATTCAAATTTTCTATCTTTCGAACAAAAACACGTATGATAAATGAAGTTGGAATGATCATGCAGACTTAGTAATGTGCAAATTCCTTATATAAGAAGAAAAGATCAGAGGGCATTCATATCAATGTTTTTTTTTTGGTTTTTTTATATATATATCTTTTGTTTCTTGTTTCTATATCTATAATAAAATATAAATGTTTTCGATGTTTTTGATTTAAGTATACTACCATTAATTATTTGTTTTCAGACTGGATTTTTCTGCAGATTCAAGAAAAACGACATAGGAGCCACAGATACTGGCTATGTCGATGTCAAGAGTAAGAGTGAGTCAGATCTTCAAAGTGCCGTAGCAACCATGGGACCTATCTCAGTTGCCATGGACGCCGGCCACAGTTCATTCCAACTATATAAAACCGGTATTTACAGCGAATCCAAGTGCAGCTCTACCAGTCTGGATCACGGAGTTCTAGCGGTCGGTTATGGTACCGACGACGGCAAGGATTACTGGCTAGTCAAGAACAGGCAAGTTATCGCCCTTGCTTCTTAACATCCTTTTTCCTTTCATTTATTCATTAGTTTTCTAAAGTTGGTCTTGGTATTTTCCTGCAGGCTTTCTACCTAATCTTGTAATTTGGATAAAAAGGGAGACAAACAATAAACAAAAGTTTATTAAGACAAAAACTAAAACGTTATTTAAGATAAATATTATAAATATAATAATATATAATAAATATAAATGATATTTAGTGGATATTTATGGTTGCTATAACAGTCCGCAAATTTTAATACGAATCTAATAACGATATTTCAACTTCATGAATCACCCGAAGAGTCATAGATATAGTGCATGCACGTTGAGAGAAACACAAATATATCTTTCATGCTTTAATCCATTCTATTTTTAAAACCTACCCGTTAATTTATCATAACCATACGTTCGAACAATTTAACAATTCGAAATTACAAGATGATATTAATTGTTCGCCAAAATTAACAATTCCACAGAAAATTGATATGTCATAAACAATCAACCGATAATACGTCATATTTATAATTGTTTCTTTGTCTTTCTCTGTTTCAGCTGGGGAACTAAATGGGGAATGGAAGGATACTTCAAAATCGCCCGTAACGCGGGAAACATGTGTGGATTGGCTACTCAGGCCAGCTATCCGACAGTGTAATGGAAGACGGACGTTCATTGATTAAAAATAGCTCACACGTGATGATCTCATCCATCATTTTCATTCCATTTGTGAAAAACTATTTCTTTCATTTTTAATAAATAATTCAAAGAATCATTTGTTTCTTTTCTGATTTGCATAGCATATGATTATGAATTTTTATGTTTTAAAATATCACCTCTAAAAGCATTCGCTTTTTATTTAGAGCTGCCGTTTAGTCTTAAGTGGTGGGTACATGTTTAAATCAAGTTAGATATACTTTTCCAATATTGGATCTATTTCGTTTTTAACCGTGGAATTAATCATGTTTTAAAAAAAAACTAAACATGTACATGATCAAAAAACTAAAAGAAATCAGTTATAGACAGGATTCTTAATTCAAATCTGTTTAACGATCAATCCAGTTTCGGTATGGTCTGTTTCTGAATGTATTTTAAATCATGACTATGGTTTTACTGTTTTAGGCAAATTTAAAATCAATATCATCTTGTTATTGCAACAAAAATATGTGAATGCATGGAATGTTCTTGATCATTTAAGACAACATTCGTTAATACACACGACAACATAAACACATATCTCTCCCACAACCACCATAGGTTTCATCACTCCCGATTCATTGGATAAACTTGCTAGGAGTTAGTAAACATGTTTGTTCTAGTGGGTAACACCCTGGACGTGTTTCCATCGGTTAATGTTTTACTAATGACGTCACCTCACAATTCCTTGCGACGTCATCTTCCATTGTGACGTCATGATTCACGACATTTGTTTCTCCCGACATAGTGTGGTTTCAAGGAATACATATGGCTTTCCAAATAAAATATGAACGTTATTGCAGAAAAAAGGACCCCAAACTCGTGATGGTAGGTTATCATGTTTATCTAAATCTCGTTAGTTGATTTTCAAACTGTAAGAGACACTCGGTAAACCTTGTGCCTTTATACAATTTTAAAATTAACTAACTCGAGTTATATATACACGATAACAAACCATTGGGAACCTCTATGTCACTCATGTACCCTTGTGTCAATAAGAGGTTCTCAATATAGTCAACTAAACATCTATGCAAACACGAGCATGAAAAATACTTCAGGTTTCGATATTTCTCTCCAAATACAAACTGATAAAACTTTGTGTTATCTTTAAATTGACAAACTGTCTAGGCACTCTTTAAACTCTAACACAGAAATAAAAACTTCCATCTTGAATTCTTTTTGACGTACTTTCCTCTGTCTATTAATAAACACTTCTGATTTGTGTTTGTTTGTTGACAAGTGGATATTTTTCCTCTTGCTTTTATATTTTATAAAACATATCCATAAGTTTGCATTTGTGTCCCATTAAGTTCAACGTTCAACAGCATGCATTGAACAAAGAATGACATAGTTAAACACGCATTCAAGATTAAATATACACCATTTTACATTTTTGTATGATATGATATGCAAAATTTGTAACGACTAATCACCCAAAGGGTACCACTGTTCCATTCGAATAAAAAGAATGATTTTTAATTATTTGCAAATAAATGTATTTATAGGAAACTTTAGGAAAGAGATTATCTGTAGTATCGGGGTTTTTTTTCGGGAATTCCATTTTTCACGGAACATTTTTATTTTATTTTTTTGTCATTAATTTCGAATTGTTTTTACCAATGAGACTTATAGCAGACTTTTTTTGTGTGGATGTGTCATCAGGTACCATATAACTTATATGTTATCTCTATTGACCTCTAAACATAGGCCCATTTACAAGACAAATTTATCCATGCATTTTACATGCAGACCGCGTGTACAATCTTCCATGGAGTGTTCAAAGTCCATGATCTGACTAAGCTCAGTCTCTATGTATTAAGAGATATACCAGTCAACCACAGATTCTGGTCAAGTAATCAAAATATATGTAACATTTAATGATATTGGAAAGTTATTGTCTCATAATGGGGGGTTTTCTGAGAAAACGGAATGATATTCAGCGTATATGCAGTGCACGTATCACGATGTTCTAGATTGTGGCTCTGGAACATTATATTAATTTATTATTTGCACTAGAGCACTGATATGTTAACACGTGTTTGATCTGCAGTCACACCTCTCGTCTTACGCCAAGGAAGTCATATTTCAGAACTTGACCGAATTGTGATCAAGGTATTGACAATGCTGTAATGTCCTAGCAGTATTTTGACGATTTAAATTAGATGAACTTTACTATGACCTAGAAAATAGCCCGTACATTCGGTACATTGGCAGTCCGGGTCATACCAAAGTCCTTACAAATGGTAGTTGTTATTCCCTGCTAAACGCTCAGCATCTGGGGAAGTGACAATAACTAGTTCACCCGTTGTCAGTATAATGTGACCGGGCGGAATGCTGTGCCGGGTGCATTCGGCATGGCGTTTAAGTGAGATAGCACTCGAAGTCGGCATCAGATCCGCGCTATCACAAGGAGGCAAGCACACCAACATACCCTGTGTACTGCATACACACACGCAAGCACGCATACACTACACACACGGACTCACGTCCTTAAATGACATTAGCTGGTAAAAGGACGTTAAACAAAAATACAATAAACTAAACCAATCGGTACATGGGTAGTAGTAACCTAGGAATAGAATATTAATACTTAATGTATGTATACAAAATATATAAATGAACCAAAGCGCGACCACACAAGAATTCATACAGTAGTTCAACAGAAACAAATCATGACTACAAAGTTAAAAAAACAAAACAATTAACTAGGTTGTTAAATTAACGTCCCTACAACACATATGGTCATATGAAAACGGGT
Organism: Mizuhopecten yessoensis; assembly: GCF_002113885.1. Taxonomy (NCBI): domain Eukaryota; kingdom Metazoa; phylum Mollusca; class Bivalvia; order Pectinida; family Pectinidae; genus Mizuhopecten; species Mizuhopecten yessoensis. The sequence goes on from NW_018404667.1 coordinate 945,686, forward strand.
ACAGAGACTGACGCCACCGAAATGAAAGAATTGAGATTTGAGGAAGGGAAAAATACTGATCCCGAGTGTTGAAATAATAGTAGCAGATCTGTTTTTAGTTTTCTGGTTTCCTCACTGATATGCGACAGACAAAAATTTGACCCGAATTCACTAAACCTTCATATTATGCTCAAACTTTGATTATTTGTTAAATTACACATTTTAGTTCTGGTCGAGTTATTGTAAAGACTTCAATATTTTCACTGCGTCGCATGGTTGCAATGGCCTATAATAAATTAGGTTTGAGCACAGAAATATTTTTGAAACAGCTGTATGATGCAGAATAATTCATTTTTGGAATACTTTATCTATTCTCAAAAATATTTAATGTGCAATCACATTTGTGTGTAGAGCATATGAATTGTTTCTATGAATACGGTGAACGATGCTAGCTAGCTTGTATCATATCATTGTCGTTTGAAGTTATTATTCTTTGCATTTTCTTCCTCGGCTCATATCGTCTTTGCGTACTGCAGAGTTATCTTTTCTTGTGAGCAGGTATTGATTGTTACGCCATTGGTTTGTGAGAGTAACGTCATCATTTTTTGAGAAAACGACGTAATTTTCTCACACAAACCAATGACGTAACAATCAATACCTGCTCACAAGAGAAGAAAACTCTGCAATACGCAAAGACGGAATTGCAAGCATACTGTTCCATTCACGTTATATGTAACACTGGTTTATGTTAATGTTTCGTATGGATTTATCAACCTCCAGTGTATTTTTTCGATGCTTAATTCACATATGATTTCGCTCTTAGTGTCTTGTATAGACACAAAGTAACTTCTAAAGGGCAGTTAATTGTTGCATTGAATATGCCCTAAGTGACATCTTTGAGTTGTTTTGATAATGTGACGTCACATTTACGACCAAATCCACAAAAATATCAAAAGGGACAGTGCTTCTCACAGGGGATACAAGTCATACTTAAATGAATACTTAAGACATACATGTGTAGAATGATCGAAAGTCTTTAGAGCAGACAGATAATCACAACAGACGTGTACCCAAAATAATCTGCCACAGTACTTTACGTTCATCCATGTAAGTTAATTAATACATTTTTTTTCAACATTGAAATCTTTCCCGAAACATTTTTCTGTGACTCTTTTGAAATATCAAAATATTTATCTATTTTCTTACTTTTTACCATCTACTTAAGAGGACATCGTAAATTGTCCTAAGCCAGAATTAGAGTGAGTTCACGTTGATAACACAGAATGTTTACTCAGGAATATTTATCCCTATGTTGACGTAAACATGGATGTTTTCAACACGTATTGCAAACAACATCATCTCTATAGCCTGTTCGGCCTGGAAACGGAGAAATTGGGTCACAATTTATACAACAAGAAGGAAATATTTGTTATGATACTTGAACATTTGTAGCCTACTACCTTAAATAATCTCTAATAATTGAAACTCTAAATCGTAAAGCAAACATTGGGAGAGAATAAATAGTTTTGTCAACTTACAGGGTAAATATTCGAAGTTGAGCAAGGTGAGGTGATTTTTTTTAATCAGGGTGAATTGATAGACAGTTACGACACCCGAAATAGGTAGAGTGTTACAGCGCTAAAGTAGTTTGACCCGTATGGCATTGAGGTCAATTTATGATAAACAGAGACCCCTGTGTGCGATCCATGATAACATAAGGTTGCCCAAGTCCCCCACAAAGCCTTAACATATAGGTGAAGTGGAAAGGGAGATAAGAGCATGGCTACGTGACCGCATTTGACCTATGTTTGCATTTCAAGGACAGTAACACTAAACTCTAAATTCAGTACAATTGTTCGAAAAAAATATGTGAAATAGCCTCAAATCTTTCATTTGAGGTACGGTAGTCTAGTTGTAGGACGCCGGGCTTGTGACCAAACGATTGCGGGTTGGTGTCACGGCATGGCACCGTGTTGTATCTTTGAGCAAGATACTTTACTCCTCTTGTTCCAGTCTACTCAGCTGTAGATGAGTACGTGGTTAGGCAGTGCTGGAATTCTTGAATGCTAGCTGTGAGCACCGAAATGGCATCACCGGCTGTATGCTCTCCAAGAAGTTAAGAAAGATATTTGCTGATTGCAAAGGCCCTATAACCACGGAAAATAAATTATGAACCGCTTTAAGATTACATGGATGGGGGGGGAGGGGCGGGATAACGAATAATGTTTGTTTTGTTGTATCTTTTATATCTTGAATTATATTAAACCACGTTTTTCCCAAACATTTTTTCAAACATTTTTGACGCCAAACTCTGGTCGAGAAGTCAGATGAGAAAAACTATCCTCCGTTACGTATCTTTCAGGACTCGAAAACAATTAAACCGTGTATATTCCAACGAATGTTGCAATTTTTTTGACGAAAATACTCTTTTCGACTGAGCATGTATATGTGAAAATCGTGAAGGTTTGGTTTGGTTGAGTATTGTTTAACGTCCTATCAACAGCCATGGTCATTTACAGACGGCCTCCCGTGTGCGTAAGATACATGCGTGTAGTGCATGCGTGTGTGTTTTGGGAGGCTTCGACATGTTCGTGTTTGTCTCCTTGTGAGAGCGCGGAACTGATGCCGACTTTATAGTGCTACCTCAGCGAAACACACTTCCGAAGACACCCAGCAGGATACCCCACCCGGTCACATCATACTGACATCGGGTATTCATGGATTTACTTCGTTACAGTTACCGGTCTTCCCACTCCCAAACTGCTGAGCGTTGAGTAAAAACTACCATTTTAGCATTGGCCGTTAAAGGCTCAGTAGATAAATAAATAATCAATATGAACAGATATCCACACAAAATCATATTTGTGTTTGGAAGTGACGTTGAAATCCTTTGTTTTTATTTTTATTATTTATTTAGATGAATGAATAAAACGGATAAATATAATCATATTGAAACTTATTTGAGCATGATTTAGAGCGGCTGAATGTGACAGCTGTATCATATATTTTACGTTCAAAACCCAAAATTTAAAATTTTCTTATGAAAAATAAACGAAACAAATCTAACTAACATAGAAGATGAGATGCATAATATTCACTACCATTTAACAAACAGAATCAAATCGTCGTATCATGGAGTTGAACACAATTTAATAATGATGTATTCCACTATTTGTTCTAATAACGCGTCATATAGGTCAATCAGTCCATGCTGCCTTGCTGCCGTTACAGCATACCCGGATATCTTAACAGTGTCTCATGAAAAATGGAGTAAATGATATTAGAATAGATAATGCGATGCATGATAAACAGTACCCTATAACAAACAGAATAAAAATGTCGTGTGATTGGGCTTACAACAACTTGATTATAATTTCGTTCCATTTGAACAACAAGGTGCTATCTTGATTTTTCATAGTTTTGAGAAAATGGCCAGTGACAGTTTTGGATCGTTCCAGCTTTTAACTCGAACTTCTTTCCAATATAACACCTATTTGTTATATAGGTGACTCAGTCCATGATGCTATGCTAGCGTGACAGCGTTTCTAATACATATGTTCTGTTGACCTTTCTTGGTGATTAATATGTTTGTTCTGAATTATATAAATGTAATATATGCGAAAAACTTATCTATCCTAGCTGTCTGTTTGTCTGTATAGGAATTCTTATCTCAATACCCTGTTTACACAATCACAGAGCACGTGACACCAATCTAAGCTGTTTTCTCTATATATGCTGGTCACCATAGGCTCATTTCACAAGCCCGGCTGATTCCCAAAGTATCAAGGTGAGTTTTACCGACGGATTTCGAGCACTGAATGGTGTATGAGATAGCTTGTTTTAACGAGAAACTTCTTTCAATTGTTTCTAGAACGTCAAATTGTAATTTGATAAGTTTGAAAATAGTTGTAAGTATTGAATTTTTTGAAATGTTATAGCTATTGATGAATTATTAACTGTTTGTGTCTGCAGATGAATATCTACCAAAATAATACGCAAGGCATTGCTAAGACGAATGCCGACCTAAAGATACTTTTTGCATTGATACGAAATCAATTTACACATAGTCACGTTCATCAGTCTTAATTGGGAAACGTCCTCGTTATCGGATACATTATTTTGATATTGGGGTCGCACAATGAATCGACGTAAGTAGGTATAGTAAGAACATAGGAATGGAAAATAAAACACCATTATATGTCACAACATGCGCCATGAATTCATAACAATGTTCAGGACTACATTGTATCAAAAGTAATGTAACATAAATAACCGTCCTGTTATATGTTGATATTTTGACGAAACAACCAACCTTCGTTTTTATTTCTTATTGTCTTTTTAGATGAATAAATAAAACGGATCAATATAATTATATTGAAAATTATTTGTGCATGATTTTGAGAGGCTATAATTTTTGAAAATATTTCTTTTTTATCTAGACCTCTTTAAGAACTACGCACACAATCGCACCGTTTCGTATAAAAATAACTGTTTTTTTAACTTTTTTTCTCGTGATAAAATCACAACTGATTTTTAAACTTAACAATACATCAAAGGAAAAATGAAGTAGGACTGGTTTTTTCGTGTAACAAAGGCTTCTTTAAATGTCAAATTGCGATGTAGTTTCTTAACTTCAGCAACTTGTTGCTTGCAACAATACACTGATTTTTGCAGCTAATATATTGGTTTATTTTATCAAAAAGGGTCAATAAACTCCTTTGAGACTCTCATCTGCGAATTAGTAACAGACCAAGAAATTATTAAACAAATGTTACGCCCCTCTTTAAAGGTGTAAATAAGCATTCATTGTGAAATACCAGTTTTAGTTCAATGTGAGTTACTTTGTTGAGTGATCGGTTACTGCATATGACTTCATCTTAGCATATACCTATTGTTGTAAATGGTTTTGGATTTCAATTTGAGATATAAACGGCAACATAAATGTACATATTATGTGTAAAATGATTAAAATGAATGCTCACCGAATGTCAAATTCACTACAGATCGTGTCGTGCATAGATACTGAAATGTATTACACGTAACAAACCGCAGACGCGAACTTTTTTCGCGACATGGAAATGATCGCCTTTTCTTCGTCGAATAAATTAACGCAAAAAATATCCAACCGCAAAATCTAAGGAGATTATATGAATCATAGATATACAGAATGCATAACTTAAAAGCATTGACAATGCAAATTTTCCCACACTGCAATCAGTTTAAGAGTCAAAACGCGAAAAATGCCGACGCACGATAATTTTCAACTTGTACAGTATGGGATATACAGCTTTAAGTTTTAATCATTACTTTGCCTTGTCTTTGACAGATGTTGAAGCTAGCTCTGTTATCCGTACTGTACGTGTGTGCCATTGCCACGCCCCTCACCGATCCAATCCTGGACGATGAATGGACACTTTTCAAGAACACATACAACAGACAGTACGAAGGACAAGAGGAGCTGATGAGGTAAGAACATAAAATACAATAGATGAAGATACATTAAAGATTGTGTGTTTTCAATTTCATGCGTGTATGAACGGAAATCAGTTACATATATATTTACCATGAACCCCGCAACATCGTAAAAATGACGTTCAATCTTCTATTTACATTCTAAAGTTCGGGTTATTATTGACCTTATCATAGATCTTCCCTTATATGTTCGATATTGAAGTGTCTGTGTTGTTAGCGCAAACGAAATTCCTAGAACATGCAACGTCACCAAAATGTTGGCTTCTAACGGTTGTCTCTTATCATTTGAAGCAGTAGAAGGGTCCAAACCACGCTGATCAAATCGCGTTCATAGCTCTTTGAACGCAATTTCTTTTGGTTATGCTTATAGGGGAAATTGCGGTTGTAACGTGGGAGCGGGCACCCGTCCAGTCATAGGCAATGCTTGATGTTTCTGAACTAGTGAGCACGTCATATAGTTATATGTCATTTTATACGCCCGTTAGATTTGACGGGAGTATTATGGTATGGCATTGTCCGTTTGTCCGTCCGTCCGTCTGGCGTAAACTTTTGTTTGTCCGGCAATCTTCTCCTACATTTTTCGACCGATCTCTTTGAAACTTGGCATATATCATAACCGTGATATGAAGTTGTGTCTCCCTTAAAATAATTTTGATCCGACAATATTTGCAAAAGTTATTGCCCATGGTTTATTTCCGTATTAGATTTTTGTCCGGCAATCTCTTCCGACATTTTTTGACAGATTTCTTTGAAACTTTGTTGGCTAACTAATCATGATATGTTGTTGTGTTTCCTTGAAAACAATTGCGATTCGACGATTTTTAGAAAAGTTATTGCCCTTTGTTCATTTCAGTATTTGTTTTTTTTTATCCGGAGATTTTCTCCTACATTTTTATAGCATGTCAGCTTACCACTTTTTGAATGATGCAGATCTTATGTCAATTTAAGAAAGTATATGACACTATATGTCATTCAACGGGCGTATATTGTTCCGCCCCGCGGTACTCTTGTTGGAAAAGCTAGCCTGCCAGTTAGTTAGTACTTTTGTTATTATTATTTTTCTTTGCTGTTACATTATCCCTCCTACCTCAGTGAAGTCTCTCACATGGGGAACCCCTTGGGTCCTCCCTGTGTAGCAAAGTATTTCCATTGCAAAACTTGTGATTACATGGGCAGTTTTTAGGTACTTCTATAACGGTTTCCATCACTACTAGAACTTATATATATACATATATATTATATATATTTATAGACGGATCATCTGGGAGGACAATGCCCGGTTTGTTCAGAGGCACAACGTGGAAGCTAGCAACGGACTTCACACGTTCACCACAGGAATGAACGAGTTTGGAGACCTGGTAGGTAAACATTCTGACAGAAAAAGTCCATGATGTTAAACAATATATATTAAGGGTCCCTTGTCCACTTCACTGTAGATGTTCGCGTATATACGGTGACCTCCACTTAATTTCATTTAGGATGTAACAGTAGCACACTATAGCAACAACACTTTTGTTAACCCAATAGCTCAATTGGTTAGATATATTGTATACATATAACAAACTTACGCTATTGGTTTGAATCCTGGTCAACCCCAGCTAAATTGTTTACACTCAGAACACTGTTCTCGCTGGTTTGATTTAGTTCATTTCGTTTTTATTATTTTCTCATAAAAGGCTCGCAATGTATGGGTTTTTTTGAAGATCAATTTTCATGTTATAGTCGTGCCGGAAAAAAAAAAAGTTTCCGATGCGTAATTACAGTTATTGGCAGTGGCAAGGGGTCCTTATGCTCACTCTAGAATTCAAGTGTGTTTTTTGAACCGCCTTAAAACTGTTTTTGATTTGTGTAACATGGTCACGATAGTATTGTTGACATTAAATTGGTAAACGAGGTCTTCACTAACAGTTTTTCATTATGTATATCAAATTCATTTAATTAATCCTACACTTTGGTTTCTTACCTCCACCAAATGCGGTTCTCGTCCTTAAATGAACATAGCTGAACACAAGACGTAAAATACAATCAAACCATACCAATCATTCTACTTTTAATCACTTTTCAGACCAACCTTGAGTTTGTGAGTATGATGAACGGTTACATCATGCGCAACTCTACGAGCAATCTTGTCTTTGATGCGTCCAAGGATACTGTAACTGATGACACTGTTGACTGGAGGACAAAGGGCTACGTCACTGAGGTCAAGAACCAGGTCAGTTTATTTATTCTTATGTGAATAGAATGTTTAATAAAGCAAAGATAAAATACGTTAATAGAGTAAAGATAAAAAACTTTAATAAAGCAAAGTTAAAAAAACTTAAATAGTGCAAAGACAAAATACTTTAATAGAGCAAAGATGAAAAAAAAACTTGAATAGAGCAAAGATAAAAAAAACTTGAATAGAGCAATGATAAGAATACCTAATGTGTTACTTTAAAGGAGGTAAATAAACAAATAAAAACGTTAAATATTCAAATAGAAAGCGGATTTCTGAGTTCTCTAATTGATGGCTGATACAAACATTTGCTGGTCTGCATTCTACTTCATATTTGCGAATTAACTGAAATAATTTGAGTATCTTCTCGCAAATTGAATCAAATTTTATTTCTTTGATTTCGATTTGTCAAAATATTGAACGTTGTAAATAATGTGCATCACCCTCAAAAGTCACTATCAACTATGAAAAACGGAAGGAATATGGAAGGTTGATATTTCACGGGGTTTTTGGGAGTGAGAATATAGCGCACATACAACTCTTTGAAATATTAGGGATCTGCAATAACTGCTTTTTGTATTTTCAATTCCTGAATTTTCCATTTTGATTCTGTAAAGGGTCAATGCGGATCCTGTTGGGCGTTTTCAACTACAGGCTCGCTAGAAGGACAACATTTCAAGAAGGAGGGCAAATTGGTTTCTCTGTCTGAACAAAACCTGGTTGATTGTTCCAAGAAACAAGGTACGATTGGTGTCAAAGTACCTTTTTTGTTAAACTTAAATATAATATTTGAAAGCAATAATCCTTTAAGATAAACTCTGGATCCTTAGTACTATCTCTGATAGTGTACTTATTCATTTTGTCTCATTGTTGTTGTTTAATTATGCAAAATGCAGTTATCTTGTTATTAGTCTGTGGAATGCATACACATTTTGATAACATTTGAATATTAACGTTGTAATTTTGTCTGATATAGGAAACCACGGATGTCAAGGAGGTCTGATGGACTTCGGTTTCAAATACATTAAGGAAAACAAGGGAATTGATACTGAAGAGTCCTACCCATACCGTGCAAAGGTACGCTTCACTTAAAAAGGGCCTTTCTTAATTGTATTATTAGCATGTTAAAATTTATGAAATATGTTTATTTAGAATGACAGATTGAGTTGAAAAGAGATTCGATATGGTGAAGATAAAATGAGCTAGCATATTTACGTTGCGATACGACACAGATCACACACTTATGAATTATATCTACATTACCTTAAACTGGACAAAAATTATTTAGAGAAGTTTATCTGTTGCAGCTTAAATTTGTCAATCTGTTTATGTTACAACTTTTTAAAGGCACATTTCCCCGTTGCTTTTTCTACATGTAGTTCTGAACTGTATTTATATTCTGTTGATCTCAGTATAACAGATAACTCCTACATGACAGATATTGTGATATGGGGCAGTGAATATTTACTTTGACTAGCTTTCCTACATCGACATAATGTTTCGAAAAAAAAAAATGTCGCCATAAGCCATATTAGGAACATAATAATAATAATGAAAGCACAAAGAAGAATGTGTTGCAGATTGTTTCAATATTGATAAAAAATATATATACTTTTCTTCCCATGGTCCTTCTGTTATTTCTGTTTGTTGTGTCATTTGACATTCTTTCCATCGGTTATTTCTACTTCTCATTGTTCATGTGTTATTTTCAACAGAACGGTAAGTGTAAGTTTGAAGCCAGCAATGTTGGTGCCACTGACACCGGCTTCGTTGACGTCAAGAGCAAAAGTGTAACAGCCCTTCAGCAGGCAGTGTCTACCATTGGTCCAATTTCTATTGCCATGGATGCTAGTCACAGGTCATTCCAGATGTACAAGACTGGAACATACAAGGAACCAAAGTGCAGTTCCACCAAACTTGATCATGGAGTCCTGGCCGTCGGATACGGAACAGAAGGCAGCACTGACTACTGGATCATCAAGAACAGGTAAGCTTTCGGCAAATCTGTCATGTTTTACGCATATCAGAAATAACATTAAATCAATATTTGTCTGTGAAAAATAAGCATCACATTATGCTATCTACGTGTACTGTTAAATCGTTTATTTCCATTTTTCGAACAATTATTGGATTTAAAAGATAAGTATTGTACTGCAAAAAAGGTAAATATTTCCGCACTCTGAAGTGATCGAAGCATGGAAAGTTTAGTGTTTGCATTGTTTCTTCAATATATATAATCTATGTCTATATCATCTATACATTACTACATGTGTTGATGTTGTAATAGCTCTAAAACACATATTGCTATTGATGACAAATTCAATGTCCTTTGAACAGCAAAATTATGACTTTACAACTGATGACGTCGAATAAAGATTGATGACGTTACAATAGCAAATGTTGTTATAGTCTCACAACAACATTTGCCTTCTCAATGCATTGCGATAGAAAGTTGAAGGACAAACGAAAATATTCGCATGTGGATGTTTCCCCATTTACTACCATTTCCATACCGCCAAAAAAAACCACTTTTGCGCTTCAACTTTTCTACGGATATTTTTTTTTTTTTTTAAACCTTATAAAGATATCAACGTTTATCTAAAATGTCCGTTGTATATATTAATGTGTATATATTTTACAATGCTGACCTACCGTTACTTTCAATCCAGGTTAACTAGTAAATAAAAAACATAACTCCAAGAATATTTATTATTCATTTAATTGAATAAACATTTACCTGTACATGTATTTTCTTTGTTCTTTTCAGCTGGGGAAAATCCTGGGGAATGGACGGCTACTTCCAGATCGTCAGAAGCGAGGCAAATATGTGCGGAATCGCAACACAGCCAAGCTACCCTACTGTTTAAATGTATATAGACTACATCTAGGGTTTTTTTAAAGTGTGGAAGAAATCGTTCAAATTCGGAAATAAATATTTACATTTTTTGAAGAAAAAACTGGTACATATATGTTGTTGTGTATGTTTGTGATCATTGCAAAAATACTCGCATTTTTAAAATCAATATCGAATTTTGATTTGCACACAACTGAGGTGGCAATTCTCGTTAGAAATTGTACATGTTTTGTAAAACATGTTTTTATTTCAACCTTTATCTTTTAAGAAAGTCTCAGACAGTCAAGATCTGTTACATGTAGCTACATGCGTTCACAGAATGTATACCTTTTCCAGCACCTTTTTTTTACATTTTCTTACGATAATAAAAAAGTTTTTTTCTATATCATGTTTATTTGTTATAATTGCAGACATGACATGGTTTACCCGACTGGACACAATTGGATATATGTATATATTAACATATTCGTCATTAAAAATACATTTACTGACCTTGTGGTAGTGAAACATGAATATGTGTTTCCCTGAGATAATAAAACAAAATATCAAATCACTTTGGGAAACGGTAAATGTCCCTACAAGTTTAACCTATCTTAAAATTGTTTGACTGTTCAAAAACACTTAAATGACCACAGCCATATTTGCTTTCAAAGTTGACGTTGAATTTTTCCGTTTTTTTAATGTGATTTCATTTCACGAGTTTTGCAACTAACCATAGCCACTTTTGCATTTCAAATTCACGTTAGTCTTTTATCTTCTCGTTTGTCTGATGCTATTTTATACCTGTTTACTCTACCTTTTGTCAGTCGTTAGGACCTCTTCAGCGTTATTTAGCCATTAAGGATTTAATAATAAACTTACTTAAATAGTTTTAGTATAAGTATCAAGAAAATCATGATACATTGTATACAGGACATGTAATAGCTAGTTAACATTGATTGTTTAAACAAGTTTATTTCATTTTAAGTAGTTTCTCATAAAGGGTTTGCTGAGACTGAGAAGTCGAAAGCAATGTAATCGATGTATAGAGGATCTTACATGAGTGTTAATGTCATATTTAACGAGTTCAAAACTTAAACGAGTCTTTAGGCGAGTGTAATATCAAATTTTTGAACACGAATGTAAGATTATATTCATCACACAACCTTCATTTGAAAACAAAACTTCAAACACAAGTATGTGTTCTAAGCTGATTATAAAGGTGAAACCAAAGTACTCCGATCAAGGTATTGTCGTAATGCGCAGTGCAATGTAGTTCCAGATATTTCTCTCTTTTTTTGTAATTATTAACAGTTTTAAAAGTAATGAAAACAACAAAATTTATATTCTAAATTCATTTAAATTAACAGTAGAAGAATCATGAAGTATTGTAAATAAAAATGCACATGGTATCTATAGTTGCGTTGGAACATGTTCCCACAATTTTAACCAATAGCAACACCTTTGTGTAAGATTTATTACACATGTGTAATACCACACTAATGACATGACCGTATACTATAGTAGAATGGGTCATATCATATGTAATAAAATGATGTCTGTCATCATTAATTAGTATCTGATTGGAATACTGATCAGTAAGTGTGGGTGTCGAAGACCTGGTAAGGTAGCACTCGCAATGTCGATATAAGATATGTTTTATTGCAAGGAGGCATATGAGGCACCATGCTTCCTCAAGCGGACATATACTCATACATACATACATACATACATTGAGGCACGTCTTTAAATGACATACACTGTTTATTCCGTCTTTTCGTATTGCAGAATTATCGTTCTTGGGAGCAGGTATTGATGTGTTACGGCATTAGTTTGTGTGAGAAAATTACGTCGTTTTCTCAAAAATTGATGACGTTACTCTCACAAACAAATGACGTAGCAATCAATACCTGCTCACAAGAGAAGACAACTCTGCAATATGCAAAGACGGAATAGTACGCTAAACACGATAATTCTAAAACGAATTCATCCTTTGTTTATTTTCTGATGGTAGTATTTCGAATTCAAGATGATATATATATATATCCTGATGAACCTCTAAAGAGAAGAAAGCACCAGGGAAGTCGAAGAAGCTATGGTCTTTGAGGGTTTTATATATATATATATATAAATATGAAGAACCTATTTCTGAATAAGTCCCCATTACAAGTAGAACGAAATACATACAAAATGTTCAAGTTCTGTGACAGCTTACAGATTATATTTGTTACGGGATGAGATCGGAACAAATGGGAATGGGACCATACTCCTTCCCTCAGCTACGGAACAAAAGTTCTCTTTACTAAGGAATATTTATGGGACGAATACCCTTTATTCAAATGGTTTCATAAAGTGCATGAATACATTAACAAGTATCAAAAAATATATATAACACGAAAGGGAAAGAAATTAAACGTCGTACAGTATTACAATCCTTTGTGTTCTACAACTTTATTAAGACAATGCGGCAAATGGTCTTGTATACTCTCTTTCCCACTTTCAATATCTTCGAACGTTTTAGCACTTACTAAGTCGTAGTTATCATCAAACATAATTAACATTTCTGGCAAAGCCAATGCAGGTTCATGCTGAGTGTGTCAGATACTTGATATGCATCATTTAGTTTCAATAATGTACACAGAGGTGTAAGCATATTTGTAAATTAACTCTTTCTATGATAAGATAACGTTTATTAATTGGAATTATATATTATCTTGTAATGGGGCATTGACTTTTTAAACACAACATCGGACATATATATATATATATATATATTATTATTATATTAAAGCCACAGAACATGAAGATTATTGTTTTATTTATATATTCAGTACCGGCCGCTTCCCGGTACTAAATATTGTCTCGTCCATAACCTCTGAAATTTGTATGAATAGAAGTATTTGCATGGTATAAATGACACAATTTTTTATTTGTTTGCTATGTGATCTGATAATGGTTCTCCCTTATAAGTTAGTATCCTCCTAGACCGTCATTTTAAATAAAAAACAAATACATCTTCCATGTGGTTAAATATTTTTTTACTTTAGCAATATGATAAAATCATACCATTTTACTGGACCTAGGGCTATTTTGATACATACTGTTTGTTATACGCCGTGTCAAGGCGCAAATTCAAGCTGCCCAGACACTTATCCCTGCCTTTCACATAAACCACTGTATATGGAAATGCGAAGTAAATTTTATCCAATGCATTCTTATTTACCTAACAAAATAAGTTAATCTGTGTAACAACTAAGACAAACATACTAATGAGGAAAATGCCTATTAAAACTTATTCATAATATGAACAGCATTCGGGTCGATTCCACTTATTTAACTACATACCCATTTGTAATAATGATTCCGTAACATTGCGCCATCTTTTGATCATTTGGAAAGTAACGAATTTTCACTCGCTGGCACTTCCCACGCACGGCAAGTCATTGTTTTAACAATGAAATGGCGTGCAATGCGAAAATCAACTGTTCAATGTGTTGGTCTGACGCCTTTTATATGTTATTAATTATACATTTTATGAATATATTTCAACAAAATCCTACAGTCATTCTTTGTTAGGAGATACAGTTGATATATTTATACATATATAGAAGAAACAAACATGAAAAACTAACTTTCCCGTGATGTCGCTTTAAACCAACGACAACTTTATACAAATCATGATGAGATATATTAAGCATACTAGTTTGACACACAGATGCTACCCGGTAAACAAATTATTATGAGGTTCGTCTCTGTTTTTTCATCTTCCAATATGAATACAAGAATGTAAAAACAAACGGACCGGTGGGGCATTTAAGTTCGTTTATCTAAAGTAAGGCTGATAGATGTAGGTCACGCGGTTAGAGATAGTTTGTCCTTGACAGATAACGGATCCACTAGGGAATAGTTTTGGGGAAGTTTCCTCGCAAAGGGGGTAGAAATTACCCTATTTTCGATGAAACTTCCCCATTTTCGATGAAACTTCCCCAAAAAAGTTTTATTTCCCTATTCCCGGTAGGACTTCCCCTTTTCTGTGAAATTTCCCCTTGGTCCGCTGAAACTTCCCCTTTCCACTGAAACTTCCCCTTTCTGCTGAAACTTCCCCTTTCCGCTGAAACTTCCCCTTTCCGCTGAAACTTCCCCTTTCCGCTGAAACTTCCCC
>NW_018404667.1:973976-1004326 GCF_002113885.1 Mizuhopecten yessoensis
AAAGGGGAAGTTTCAGCGGAAAGGGGAAGTTTCAGCAGAAAGGGGAAGTTTCAGCGGAAAGGGGAAGTTTCAACGGAAAGGGGAAGTTTCAGCGGAAAGGGGAAGTTTCAGCAGAAAGGGGAAGTTTCAGCGGACCAAGGGGAAATTTCACAGAAAAGGGGAAGTCCTACCGGGAATGGGGAAATCCTACCGGAATAGGGAAGTCCTACCGGGAATGGGGAAGTTTCATCGAAAATAGGGTAATTTCTACCCCCTTTGCGAGGAAACTTCCCCAAAACTATTCCCTAGTGGGAAGGCAACATCATATTAGATACACGGGTATGTAGGCTATGGAAATAAGGTCACCACAGAGTACCACACTGGTCAGACAAACAAATACACTATCTATACAGACAAACATTGAAATATGACATGTAGTTTGTGGCAGAATGTTACCACGATTTTATTTAGAGGCCACAAAGCTGCAGTTATTTTTCGGCTATACGAATTGGCGTCGGACTTCAGAATTCGAGGCTAATAATGTTAATACTGTATAACACTTATGAATAAAAACAAATTAAATATTGCTTAATTATGTTGCAAATATATGAAAATGTATAGACAGTGTTCCTCACGTTCGTAATTGCAAATTTATATAAAATGCTAAAAAGAGGTAAAAAACGAGATATTGATTTAAGGGGGTTTCAGGACTCTTACAAATAAATCATATACTATATATGCAAGACCACAAACTTGTGTTATTCTAAAGAATCAGAAAGCACGAGTGTATTGCGCGGACGAATATATTCACGAGTGCGTCCGCGCAATAAATTAGTGATTTCTGGTTCATTAGAAATATCACATACCTTCCGTATTTGGTAGAGATCGATACAAAGATTTTATAAACGTTTTTGCAAATACCGGGAACTTTTCAGTTCGCCATGACAACGGGATTCCCATAAAATGTAGTTCCGGCTAGTAGGTAAATACAACA
Source organism: Mizuhopecten yessoensis (assembly GCF_002113885.1). Taxonomy (NCBI): domain Eukaryota; kingdom Metazoa; phylum Mollusca; class Bivalvia; order Pectinida; family Pectinidae; genus Mizuhopecten; species Mizuhopecten yessoensis. Next base: position 974,950 of record NW_018404667.1, read on the forward strand.
TTCCGTATTGCACATGTGCAATACAAAACGTTGTATTTCATGGCTTTTCGGCTAAATCATTTAACATGTGCAGTTCAACAAACTATCTGGATTCATATATATATACCTATCCTTCAAAGGCTTAAAACGGTCTTTTTGACAGGTTTAATTTCATATAAGAGCGCTACAGACCCGATCTGTGAAGCGGGTACGGAACACATCCTGACTTTTGATCCTATATCAATCCGCCATCATTTATTAAATATCTACCAAGGCTATACATATTTGAAAACAGAAATATCTCTAGACTCCATTCAATAAAAATCTGTAAATAATACACATTTAAACTACTCGAAGTCACTGTATATAATCGGCACCAATTTTAGGTAGGGATTACAATGGTATACGATACTTGCTGATTAGCCGGAACCCTACACTTTTAACGTTTTTAAATAAAATAAAAAAGTGTTTCAGTTTGGCAGCAGACCAATTATGGTATCTTTAATGTCTACTAAGCAGAATACACAGAAGAAAATCAAGACACGGCAAGAAGAGTTTTGGTCACATAATAATAATAATAATTCGAGGTTTTTATATATCGCTTTGTCACAACCTACATTAGTTTGAAGGTCGTCTCAAAGCGGTTCACAGATAATTATCCGTGGTCATAGGGCCTTTGCAACGCGTCAATATCCTGTTCAGCTCCCTGGGAAGCATACAGCCGGCGCTGCCATTTCGGCGCTCACAGCTAGCATGCAACTATTCCAGCACTGTCCAACCACGTACTTGTTTACAGCTAAGTAGACTGGAATAAGCGGAGTAAAGTAGCTTGCTCAAACATACAACACAGTGCCGTGCTGTGACTCGAACCTGCAACGCTTCGGTAACGAGCCCGGCGTCCTACCACTAGACTACCGTGCTTCCTAAATCATAAAACATAAAACATCAATCGCTTCTTACAATAACATGCCGCGAAATACATCACGCAAGTTATCTCCCCTGAATGTGCAGGGTTAGTTAAACATGTAACATCATGTTAGCACCTGATGTACCGGTTGTATGACCCAACAAACCATGATTTCTACCCACTTCGACCCACCCAACACTTGTACCAATTGACCCATCTCTATCTCCCATTACGCAGCGAAATATCGAGGAGGCTATGATAAATAGTACTCAAAGATTATCTCTTTCTTGACAACGTGATTATCGTGTGAAGATAGTGTGACCCACTAACCAGAAAGGACAACTACCCGTGTATAAAGCCAGCGTTGTAAACTTAAGACATGACGTTATCTGTATCAGGCAGTATAAGCAGTGTAAAGATCAAAATAGAAAATATAAGGTTTGTCAACTATTTTATTCCTGCATGTGTTGCCCGTCATTGTAGTTTGTCTGTTCAGTGTGACAACCTTTTTTTTTTTTTTTTTTTTTTTTTGACATCATCTCATAAGAGGACGTTGATAAGACCAATATTGAAATGCTCCCTTTATTCCAACACTTCAGGTTTTTGTTTTGTTTCTATCTCACATTCCCTTTCCCTCGATAGTGCTTTCCTAGGCATCCGTTTCCATGCTACCTAAGCTTTTGCGAGGACTTTTAACCCATTGCAAACAAACACGTCTACATCCGATTCACTACCGAGCCTATCAGCTATGAAGCAGACGACTCTATTTCTGCAAAACACAATTACTGATATTTTATACCGATAACATTATGACATCCGGGTCTCTGAGGTGGACTGGATAACCCGGACTGACCTTTTAAATCTGTTCGGGAACAGACTTTATATTAATCATATTGAATCACGACGTGCGTGTCTAAATTGTTAGTTTACCGCTTAGTATGCTCACTACATCTTTGGTATTTGAAGGCGACGTCGACTAAAGATTGAGCCACTCAAAAGCCATTTTAAAATGTCATACACATTTTGTAAATGTAATAAAAAAAAATACTAATGACTCAAGATACTGCAGATCTGCTGTGTTCTATGCATGTTATAAATTTGGACCTAACGTTGCTTTTGACATGAAGTTGAAACCAGAATGGAACCGAAAATTTCGAAATTGAGGATGGGAGATTTGTTTTCTAATATATATAATGATGACTGATGGAACCTGTTTAAGCGTCTTGGCTTGTGATTGATTAGTCATTCGTTTTATTTTTCTCGATCTCACGTACCCCTGGTGATCATTTTGCGTCAACATAACACTAACACAATCTTTTCGTATTGAAGTTTAACTTATCAGACAAATTATATCACAATATTCACTATATCTGATATAGCACAAGTCAATGGCATTTATAATTAGTCACACTTAACATTGCAGAGCTTTGTCTTATTAAAGGAAATAAAACAGCCATCGTATTGGGTTATTTGATAAAACCATCACAAAAAAACACTGAACGAATTATTTTTGTATTGAAACAATTAACATCCAGTGTTCATTAAAAACCGTACATGGTTTTCTGTCTGTAAAAAAACACAAACGAATAAATTCAATCAATCAGATACATAGTTATACTTTACTTACTCTAAACGGACTTATATTCATTTTCACAGTTTATATATATATATTCTCCTGGACATGTCTCGTATGTACGTCTCTATAACTTACCAGTGTGTATGTAGTAAAAGAGTTCCAGCTATAACGTCACATTTTCACGTGACCTGTTAATAAGATCGTAACACTATTGCTGACAAAAAATGATAACAAAACACATCTAACAGACTATATTCTATAAAAAGTACAGTATTCTTTTCGTTCGCAAATTCATGCCCCAAAGTGTCAGGTGTTGTCTTTTAACTCTTTCCCTGCCGTTGTCGTGTACACACGACAACAATATGTCATCGTGTTTGTCGTGTACAGACGACAACAATATGTCATCATGTTTGTCGTGTACACACGACACAACAATATATCATCGTGTTTGTCGTGTACAGACGACACAATAAAAACCTGCACTACAACGCTGTTTTTAACACAAGGAATCGTATCGTTCTTTGTCGGACAAATGTCGATTTATCAGTCATACTCAGCTGCCAGTTAGTAATAATGCTGCGAAAATGAAGAAGTGTGTGTCTATGAAAAACAACATAAAACAATAACAATATTTGTCACGGTTACCTGTTTATTTATTGCAGCAGTTACACCTAATCGTCTAAAAAGTACATTACATCCGCCATTTTGTTTTTGGCGCGGGGGTGAGTCTGTGTGCATGTCTAGTAAGGACATCCGGTACGGAATCCGGACCGGAGTTGCGGTACGGAACTAGTTACTATCTTGCTATAGGGAAACTGCCCATGTTAGCTACTCCACATTGGTTTTTCTTGTTCCGTGACATCATGATATAACCTTTATTACCCCAGCTTGTCCCCCAACTGAAACAGAACCACATGCAACACGTTAAGTTTTATAAATATATTAATACGGAAAAAAAATGGTTAACAATTCAATTTTACGCCTATATTCACTAAGCTGTTCAAGTGGTTTTAAGTCCTTTTAGAAAAAAATATGTGATTGACGTGGTACCGCAATTTTTTTATTTGCCTTAGTTCAGTCTATTTGGATCTATTATTTAGTGATTTTATGGAAACACAAACAAGAATATGAATCAACCAAAGTCTATGATTACGCGGATATCGATAAGAATTCATAAATTGGAGGGTTTTCCAAACAACAATTTCTTTTAAATTTAACTTATATATTGTCAAAATGTTTTATTATATAAACAAGTATATAAATTAGCATTTTTCTATTGTTATACATCTAGTAGAAATTATCACGTGCAAATGTTCGCTTTGTATATTTTCTGCAAAACTGATCGCAGTGTAGATTATTTTTAGTCTGTGACGGTTCTGATCTATATAAAAATATAAATTCTATGATATATTTACAATCTATATGATCTATTAGCTCTGCTTGTCGATATTTTCGCGCTAATTTATTGAATGCGAAAAACAGGAAACTGTTCACTTTTGCCGGGTACGGTATAGAATATACATTTTGAATAGTTACCTATTCTTCATCAGCCAAAAGTCAGTCCCATTAAGTGTCCCATACCCCACAACAAGTAGAGAATGGTTCACGTTCTGGGTACACTTTTGGTCGTTCAATATCCCGTGCTTGTACATCTCAAATGATTCTGTCGTTGCATCAACCGCTACAGCAATCGGACCAATTGTAGCAACAGCTTTTTGTAACGCGAGTTCGCTCCCTTTTTGAACTTTTCCATATCCGGTTAAGGTGGCACCTACATTTGTCTTGTTAAAGTGACATTTTTCATCCTGTAAGTATAAATGTAGCTTAATTGCAAAACACATTAAGTTGATTTTAAACGACATTTATAAAGTATTTTAGAATATTTGGTTAATTTAATCGTTTACAATGAACCGAGTATACCAAGATCGCTCATCTCAAATGATAAATCCAATTTGATCTTTTAACACAGGTACAATGTAGAATGCCGACTAGTTTTGTCCTTCGAAAATATTTTATAGTAGATTCAATTTTAATGTAAACGTTCTTTCTTTTGTATAGTTTCCATGCGACCAACCTTGGACAATAATGGAAATATTGTTTTATATCTAGTATTCCGTCTTTTCGTAATCCAGAGTTGTCTGCTCTTATGAGCAGGTATTGATTGTTACGCATTTGTTTGTGAGAGTAACGTCATATTTGTTTGAGAAAACGAAGTAATTTCCTCACACAAACTAATGACGAAGCAATCAATACCTGCTCACAAGAGCAGATAACTTTTGAATAAGAAAAGACGGAATAGCAATTCAAAACACTTTATTCGTGAAACTTGTCGTAATATAGACATGAGTTTAACCGTTTCGGTTAATACATGTAATTTATAACTATATCAGGTCTATGTAACCAAGGATTCAACTGAAGAAAAGTCCAAAATTGATACTGTTCATATGTTAACGACTAATAAAACACATTTTATATGAATGTTTACTTTTAAATGATATATATATATTTATATTAATTTCACTAAGTAAAAAATAAATTCACCGACGGCAGGGCAAAATGTGTGCCGAATTATTTTAATTGAACCGGAATTCTACCTATTATATTTCTGAATTGTGGTAATTTTACCTGTGTAACAGTATAATTACCTTTCCGGTGTAAGGATAGGATACATCTGTATCAATCCCCTTGTTTTTAATGATGTACTCGTAAGACTGTATCATCGACCCACCTTCGCAGCCATTATTTCCTGTCAGGAGGAATACATATTTGTCAGTGGTGGATAATATATATATATATATATATATATATATCTGTATATAATGTGTGTCTGTTTTAATAGGATTTAACGACCTATCATGAGGTCACTTAATGATGTGCATCCATGTGTGGTATGTATGCCTGTATGTGTGTATGTGTGCATGTGTGTATGTGTGCATGTGTGTATGTGTGCATGTGTGTATGTGTGTATGTGTGTATGTGTGTATGTGTGCATGTGTGTATGTGTGCCAGAGACAGAGTAAATGTAAATTAACAACACCGGATATTAATACCAGCTAGGCGGAGATCACACGAGGTGGACTACATGTACCTACAGTTGAAGGTGAGAGTTTTCTATATTTTCCTTACTTCAGAGGATGGCATGGGTTTAAGGCCTTTTTATGAATACCTCACATTTTAAGCGTTTACTTAAACCATAGAAATCGTTCATATATGGGTCAATATTTCTACCAGACTTACAAACACGTCCTCTTGTATCAGCGAAAATTTACGAGTGACAGCTATTACGTGTCTGAGTTAATATTTGAAGTACTTCCCCCCACATATTTTACTGCCTACAACTAGATAAATATATATCTACATTCCACACATTCATTGTGTCAGTTAAAGCATTGTATTAAATGAAATATCGTCAAAAAGTTGTTGTCGAACTATACGGCAAATTGAATGTTTGATTAAGATTACTGTACGGCATCATGCAAATTGCAAGTCGCCGTATAAATGCTATGAAATTATGTCTGCATATTTCTCATAATTTATAACCAACTTTAAAAATACGATATATGTATGTAATGCATAAACATATCAATTAGGCATAGGTAGTGAAATTGTTCGAAAAAAAAGTATCACTCGTGTGTTTTCGTCGATACCAGGCGGCGTGTTTGCAAGTCTAAACAAATATTGACCAATATAGGAATGTTCTCTGTGGTGTAAGCCATTGCTTAAAATGTGAGGATTGATATAAAAAAAAAAGCCCAAACAACATACAAGGCTCTGAGGAAATGAAAATATCAAAAGAAACTCACCTGCAGCAAAAGCCTACTTTGTGTGAACAACGCCTGCCTGGTACAATGTAGCAATACCGGTTTCGTTAACAAACAATGGGGTATGTTGGTGTAATTGCCTCCTTGAGATAGTGCGGATCTGATACCGACATTATAGTTCTATCTCACTGAAACACCATGCCGAGTGCACCCAGAACTGCATTCTACAATGTGCTTTTCTTTGTACAGGGCTTAGCGTCCTAGCAACAGCTAAGGTCATGTAAGGACGGCCTCCTTGTTGTTTGTGTGTGCATGTGTGTATGTGTGTATGTGTTTAGGATGCAAGGCATGTAGGTGTAATTACCTCCTTGTTAATAGTCTGTGTAAATGACGCATTATGTAAAAAAAAATTGAGATTTACTAAATACCATTTATCATTACTTATTGAAATGTTCAATTGCTTCCAAACATCAAGAACTAACAATGCCTGACAAAAAGACGTCAAATACTGTTTACCGGAATGACGTTACTATGGCGTGAAATGCCGCTGAAATGTTCCGAACCGACATGAAGTTCCAATTTTGTGTCAGACAAAAAGGTACAAGTCAGTAGATACCTGTTTCATAAAGAATGATAATTTTAGCAATTTTCGTACAAATTGACCAATCTTACAGCTAGCTCATTGAAGTCGACTTGTTGTTACTGATATACCTTTACCCCCTTATTATATAACTGGTGCTAATTCCCAGCCCTGATTGGAGGAGCGACGTCATGTGACGAGTCTGTAAATATGTGACAGACCTCGTTCTATGAATAGAAAAGTGATACAAACCTCAACCTATAAAAAGAAAAGTGTTACAGACCGCTACTAAAAATAAACCTGGTTAATTTCCCAGCCATCGATTAACAGCCAATCGCAATCAAATCATCTGTTACAGACCTCGTTCTATGAATAGAAAAGTGTTACAGACCTCGACCTATAAATAGAAAAGTGTTGCAAACCGCTACTGAAAATAGCCCTAGGTAATTTCCCAGTCAGTCTGTAATTCTGTTACCAATAACACTACTGAATTTAATTACAAATGAATTATCTGATCAAATTCTGAACTATGTGAATATTGATGATGTCGATTATGCAATTAATATTTACTTGAAATTAAATATCAAATGAATTGAATCTGAAATTCATTTTTTGTGTGTGTTATTTTGTATTTTAAGTCCTTCACTCTGTGAATCCAAAATGGTCCATGCCATCCATTTGTTGACGACATAAAAAATGATTGATCTCATTGTAAAATGTCATATAATAAAACAATTGTGGACTTCAGTTTCGGTCTATCCCTGATTTACGGACCTGGTCTGAACAATATGCACAGAGGCCGAAGACCAGGCTCATAAATCAGGGATAGACCTCACCTGAAGTCCATAATTGTATATTATATACCACATTACGGCTAAATAACGTGACTTTTGTAGCGGAGAATTGTATCTTGGAAACGATGTATTACACTAATCTCATAGATGTATGGTATACGTGTACACACTGCATTACTGGTTTTCGTACTGACCTTCAGCGTTAGAGCAGTCCATTAGGTCCTGAGCGGACAATGGGACAAGCTGACCGGTGACATTGTAATGCTGACCTTCCACTGCACCGTTGGCAGTAAACGCCCAGCAGGACCCGCACTGAAACTGTCATAAATAGTTTTTCTTAATTTTTCTTTCGAAATAAGAATTAATGAGTTCATTATTTTTTTCACAAATTTGTAGACTGGCGTGACAGGGTCTCTTTGCATTTGTAAATCAACCTAACGTAAACTAATGTGCAAAATGTAGAGCAGACTGCACAAATGAAGTTTCCTCTGGCTCCTGGGCAATGGCCATACCTACCTACGTCACAAATAATTACATTTTACTTCAGGAGGCCAACCGTATTGCTATGCATGTGATCAACCACTTACAGTCAAGTAATTTTTTTTTATTGGATATGCTGATTTCACACGAAAACGTGACAGATTATATAGTGTAGATATGTATGAAAAGTATATTAGATATAATTTCTTTGTAATTAATTTGTGCTTATTTAAAGTCAATCGGCCTTTATAAAAAAAACTGCAAGTTTAACAACCAATAAGTGATCTGTTGAGGTACTTTTACATTGTACATATTTAAACATTTTTGGTTTAAAGTTTGATGTGTTCAATTGTGAATGCCTCTTGTTACCATGTTGTTTGACCGAAACTCACAATGCCGATGAGCCGTGAAACAATACCAAAATCAAACCAAAATTTTAATTTTAATATCGTGACGTCATACTCACTTAAAGATCCCATTCCAATACAAACAATTATTTCAGTCGTTTAAACATGGAAAAACGCTGTAATGCACTGGAGTTATCATCGTTGTACACTAGAGTTACATGTAACACTTTAAACATATAAAACAACGTCTACAATTCTTTTATAACCCATTTACGACGGTATTGCTTCGTATAAAACAGTTTTCGTATTTATTGTGGCCTTCGTCTTGTTCCATTTTCTACCCACATTTCATTTTTTTTCAGGTTGGTACTCTATGACCACGTTTTAAACAAAGCGTACCCGAATCGAGTCAGTTCGGTGCATACATATAAAAACTAATTGAATATACGCTTACGGCGTATCCGAATCGACATCGATGTGAGTGGATAACTCGTACATATTTCATGTTAACTGCCCATATTAGGAGATAGCAGAGGGGCCTGACATATTACTTATAAATTGCATACACTAACCATATGAGGTACACCTTTGTGTATATACGCTTCACTGATCATTTGTCTGATCAAGGTGACAAAGAACATACCGTACTAGTCATCGAAACGTCACACTTAATGGTTGTGCTACGTGAATCTTTTTACAACACGTTATACATTGGTAATTAATTTACACAAGACGACGTACCTGATTTCCAACAGGAGACACCCATCCTTCTGTCTTCCAGTCTATTTTTTCAGGTAAGTTGTGCACCTTAGTATCGGCTCGTACCTCGTGCTTAAACTTAAGACTTTGGAAATCTGATTCTTTAAAGCCATGCATTCGTGCTTTTCTTTCATCGTGTGTCTGAAATAAGCAAATTATTACAACGTGTGAAAAATATTAACCGGAAATCATTATTTCTTGATCGCTGTGTTTTATTTAGAAGATAATGTTCTAAACATTTTGTAGGAGAAAGTTTGAAACCATCGGTACATTTGAAATTTTGTTCAAGACAAAGAAGGACCGGGTCAGTGACTACATGTACCTGCACACATGTAACCAAGTTCCTCTTGAGTTCGGATGTTCCGGGTTCGAATCCTTATCTTACCATGTCCCCTATTTCCCCCCTTTCACATACTCTGTATACGTACAAAGAATAGATATATGGAGATAGGTTCCTTACACATGATAACTTGGAAAAAAATACAAAGGAATACAGAGATTGTTATTTAAGGATTGCCGTCCCATTGTTGGTTTTAACAATACAAATTTCACTATAAGTTCTGCGTGCATACCTTAACCCTCAATGTTTTTCCAGTGAGATAGCACTTTAAAGTCGTCATCAAATCTGCGCTCTCATAATGAGGCAAATACACCAACATACCCTGGCTCAAGCACAAAAACAGGTATACACAATGCATGGATGCACGTCCTTAAATAATCTTAGATTTTGATAGGACGTTGCAACTTGTACAATTAGCCAATGAAATGTACCCACCATGTCGCTATACTCGTTAATGCCCAGTGTAAAACTGTGAAGTCCCTTGTCGGCCTCCATGTTGTGTTTTCTAACCTTCTCCAAATTTTCTGCCCAAATTGACCGTCTGTAAAACAAAATGATGTCAACATTATAAATATCGCTATTAACACTGAAGTCAACATACTCGTTTATAGATACCAAAAAAGCACACACCTTTGTTTGATGAAATAATGATGAAGGTGATAATTCATTTTCGCTTGCCAAGGGTTACGATCCGGTACGTTCTACCAACTCTTAGGTAGAACGTACCGGATCATCAACCCTTGGCTATCGAAAATGGGGATTGCATATTAAATGTGAGGGCGATGTCATAAGAGAGTATATCTCACGAATTAAAATGTAGAAGTTGGTTCATGTCCTTGGATCTTGTGTTCCATTGAGAATGTATAGGCATGTCCTGTTACGTAAAATATTAAAAAGTAAATGATTTTTTTAAAGTTGCACGATTGTGTTAGGACTTCAAACTTTAGAAAGGGTAAAGGGAACATCTTTCCCACAATACACTGTTTCATGGGTAACGGAACATCTTTTGGTATCAAGTTTTATTATTTTTAACTGCGTCCTCGGTCAATATATCCTTTCTCGGGTTGATAAATCCAGGTATCGACCTCAGCCAAAGGCTATAATTGAATATTATTATTTTTTTTCATATTATTCCCGGCAAGTGACTGGCCAGGAGTGCATCACGTGTCCACCGATAAAATCGATATTGACTTGGAGCGCGTGATATTTGTTGAAAGACTGGGTGTTTCTAAAAACAGAATTATGACGTGACTCCAAACAAACGCATCGTCCCGCTTCCGTAGATTTTTGCTGTGATTTTTTTTACAGATTGCTAACATAACTGTTTTGAAAATAATAAAACAATTGTAGCCTTTGACTTCGGTCGATACCTGGATTTATCGACCCGAGAAAAGATATATTGACCTCGGACTGCGTTTTAATTCCGCATCACAACTAATGTCACTAGTAGTCCTGGAAATGTTGGATTTATATCAGGAAATATATATACGTAAGTGATTGTTGATTTCTTTCAACTAGTCAATTATAAAAAAAAAATACATTATCAAAATAATTTGTTGCACAACCATTTGAACAAACTATCTTCATAATTATATACATACACATATTTTAATCATTTTTTAGAATAATGTTCTCGAAGAATTGGGTTTGGGTAGGATCATCATTTTCCTTTAAAAAATGAAGGAAGGAAGGAAGCATTCTGGTAGCATTGTATTAACATCAATGGAAACCAATACCATCGGTGAAAATGTTTGTTGATAATATTCTTTAGTCAATCTGATATTATTATTTTTTTACACTACAGCCGCCTTTCATATTAGGTGGGAAAATCATAATATCACATGTCTGTAATCCAAAAGTGTCGATGAATATTTCGTAAGGATTCCTGTATGCTCTAAATTTCAGCGATGGTATAACATCCTGAAGTCCAGGGTTCGATTCCCGGTCGGGTCCAGCACAATTTGGACACTCAGAACACGTTTGTTGGTCATATTTTGTTTATTTCATCTCCATCATGGTTTTTTTATATAAAAAGAAGTCCTGCAAGGTGCACTTCTTTTCTTTCCAAATGAATTTATCAAAACTCCAGTCATTTCTTTGAAATACTTTGATATTGAGAGAACACACTGTTCTGTCAATAATAAACATGCAATATTTTAATAGTTTAATATCAAACATCAGAATATGCGGAAATTGTGATACTGTCTCCCTACATTGGATTTTCAACTAGGGATGCACTTCCTATTTCCGTTTATTAATACACTCCTATGACCTTAACTGAGAAAGTTAGCTTTCATTCCGTCCGAGTTACTTCCCCTCAAACAAGAAACAGCTACCATGATAGGGTGATATGCATATATATATGATGTTCTTGTCACGTTGAAAAAAAAACGTCATTTAGATTGATCTATCCAATTTTAACTCCAGATACATCAATTCAATATCACTATACATGTATATATATAAACCTTTTTTCTGTGTATACCAACGATATCTGAAATACGAGGACGCAAAAAATGTTGAACCATCAAAGAAGCAAACATCTATTATTAAACCTCACCAGCCCTACTGGAGACCAGAGCACAGCTGTAAAAAAAAAAAGGTGGGTAGCTCAATAAGTGATAATTTAAAACACAACTATTTACTGAGTTCAATATCTCCAGAAAGCAAATATTTGAGTAAAATTACATAGAAAATTACAAGTTTTTACATTGTAAAGTGACCGAATGAACAGGGATTAAGCTAGATACCTACTATTGAACTAATAGTTCAAGAATGACGAAGTTGTTATAGCGTGATGACAAAAAAAAAGAAATTCATATAAAAAATGGAAAGTAGATAAGGCAAAAACAAGTGTTAATGTTTTGTCAAAGTTTTTAAATAAATATTACGTAACAGAGGTTTATCTTTCCAAAGCCGAATGAGCTGAACAGAAATTATTCCTAGTCGGGACGATAGGATCCTGCTAGTAATTTGCTAGGAGCTTGTCCCGAGTTTTCCAAGGGTCATAGTGTTTCTTGTAAAAGTATCGCCGAGTATATTTGTCAATATTACCCGGGTCCCTACGTGGATGCCAATGGTACAGAGGATATTATGTTCGAATGCCTCCACCGAGAGTCGCACAATGGACCTCTGGTTTACTAGTCTTACGTTCTACAGAATAAGCTGAAGAGCAGTTCATCCTAGCCGAGGCGGTAGGATGCGGCTAGTATTTTACCAGGGTGACAATTAAATGTGAAATGTCATTTTTTTTTAAAGTCATCACAACAGATAAAACATAATGTCTGGTCAGGTGTATCCCTGCCTCGGGTTGGGATGGGGGATTCCCCATTCATATCCATAACCATTGTGTGACGTCACGTCAACAATACAATGACGTCTCGGAAACAATCAATCAACATCACATCAACAATGCATTTTATCTGTAAAGTTAACATTACATTAAATTTACATTTCTACTCAACTTGGACTCAATATACCTACTTGTCATTTTATAGGTTATTTTTTTCAATGAACTTTTCAGTTGGCAAGTATCAGCAAATAAATCAACCTGATTGCTCTGTTATTCCGCGGAACGCGGGAAGTACATGTAGTTCCATTCATAGATTGTTTTCAATTATTTATTTTTTTGTCAGAAGTATTCAATTGAATTAAAAAAATAATTTACATCTTAATTTGCTTATTCATCTTACCAGGACGACGTCTCACAGTGAGTGATGACGTCATTAAGTGTTGATACCTTCCGTGGTGTTAGACTTGCACAAGACCGATATTTTAGAAATTATCCGAACAAATATCGATATCTCTCTGAATGTAAATATAAGGATAGATTCCCATTTTGTTGAGGCTTATGGGGTATAAACATCAATGGGTCTCGAGACAAATTCAAAATGAACTGCTTCGCAGTTCATAAAATCTGTCTCAAGACCAATTGAGGTTTATACCCCATAAACCTCAACAAAACAGAATTCAATCATTAAACGCATATACCAGGTAATTAGTGTAAGAGAGAACACATACATATTACCCCCCTTGAGGTGAGATTTGGGATATCAACCCTCGGGGAAAGAATGGTAAGCTGCTAAACACCTGCAAGCCTCGTGTTTCATAAATTAACAATCGCCGCCCTCAGGTTAAGACACCCCTTCTAACCCCGAAGGGGTTGAGAGATTGTATTAGTCTTTTTTTTTTTACAATCTTCACCTTTTTAATTCCTCGCTTGGATGGTAGGTCTTCTTATACAAAGTCTTGAAGTCCTCCCACTGTTTGTGTAATTGTGTGTCATGGGGCAGACCAGCCGACAGTGATGACACGAGAAGGAGGACAGCTATCTGAAACAGCAGAATGACGTTCGTGGAAAAAACATGAAATAAACTGTAATAACGTTATTTATATTTGACACTTAATTAATATATCTTCTACGCCAGTCGGAATGCTGTACTGGGTGCCTTCGGCATATATATATATATATATATATCCCGGGGGCCTTTGTAGGTAGGGGACTCCCAATCACTTAGAAACCTGGGATATGTATACTTTCTTTTTCTGTGACGATTATTACTGTGTTTTTTTTTATTAGTATATGTGATTATCTCCCTTTACTTGTTATATATGTTATTGTTATTTTTAGATATGTTTGTTGCAATAATAGCTCTCAAGAGCTAATGTTCCTTGTGTACATGTATGCGACGTTAAATAAAGTTTCTTGTATCTTGTTTCTTGTATTCCGTCTTTGCGTATTGCAGAGTTATCTTCTCTGGGGAGCAGGTATTGATTGTTACGTCACTTGTTTGTGAGAGTAACGTCATCAATTTTTGAGAAAACGACGTAGTTTTCTCACACAAACCAATGACGTAACAATCAATACCTGCTCCAAAGAGAAGATAACTCTGCAATACGCAAAGACGGAATAGTATTTCAGTGAGGTAGCACTCTATCCTCGGCATCAGATCCGTGCTATCACAATGAGGCAATTACATCAACATACATACTATAGTACACCGTATCCAGCACACATACACCCATGTTCAACACACATGGAGTCATGTCTTTAAATGACCTTAGCCGTTGATAGGATGTTAAACCCTGATCAACTAACGAATCCAGACGATTTATAAGTAACTTGTTTTAGCAACTAATCATTAACTATCAAACATGATCGAATATGTTGATTTTCAACAAATACGCAATCTGTTATATTACGTTACAATAATAAACATTTTGTTTGATACGGTATCTGTAGCATTTATATATATTAACATTTAATCAATTTGTACAAAATATATGATATCATGTCTCTTAACAAATTCCTTTGCTATTTTTTTCATCTTTAAAACATTTTGATGTTTTAGTTGAATGTTTGACATATTTGTTCTGGTGAACGTTTCCTTTTCTAGTCATGTTAAGCCGATCATTGTTGAGGCAGTAAGGAAGAACACATTATATCATATTGAGTCAGTAATCGTGCCACAGGTGTTCCTGGTGTAATATACGGTCAGTTACAATATCAGAAATATACCTGGTGTATTATGTAACAGCTTGTATAATTGTATGATGCTAATCACATGACGGGGTAATAAAACATAATGTCGCCCTCATGCTTTTATGTTTCCCCGATCATATTATCGTATTCGGAGCATCTCTAGAAATATCGACAAGGGCCATAACAACATGATCATCTCTATTATCGTGTCATTGTTTTTGATTGATTGATTGATTGGTTGATTGGTTGATTGATTGATTGATTGATTGATTGATTGATTGATTGATTGATTGATTGATTGATTGATTGATTGATTGATTTGTCGGCATAACAAAATATGTATTGCCCTTGTAATCGGAATATCGAATCACGATTCTTCGTTTTTCCCCGATTAATCAGGATTTATTCGGGCTTCTTCCTCGTTAGACTTGATTAACCTCGAAGAAGAAACAGTTAGGGCATTAAATGCATACTATTCATTAAGTTATCATATCAAAAGGGCATATAATGTCCTGATTTACTATACAATCAGATAATAAACTAGAAGACCGTGTGGTGTCAAATTCAGTCATTATAAATGCATATTTAAAAGTCGCGCGATGCCATATATCTAGTCATTTATCATATCAGGAGATCATGTGAATCAACACACATTCAGTTGTCTCCCCATAAGATTACGTGGTGTTATATAAAGTCAGTTAGCATACCAGAAGATCACGTGGTGTTATATAAAGTCATGTATCATACCAAAAGATCACGTGTTGTTATAGTATGTCTGGTATCATACCAGAAGATGGTGCATTTTAATATTAAGTCATGTATCATACCAGAAGATGGTGTGGTTTTATATTAAGTCATGTATCATACCAGAAGATCACGCGGTGGTATAGTATGTCAGTTATCATACCAGAAGATGGTGTGGTTTTATATTAAGTCAGTTACCATACCTGAAAATCACGTGATATCATATAATACAGCAAAGATGGCATACTACGATAGCACGCGGTACATGGTAAAACGTGATAAGTAACAACTATGAGACACTTTTACTTACTGTGCCAACGTAATGCTTCATATAATATCTGTCACATAACATTTGACGTTATTGTACTGTCCAATGAAATAAAAACAATTGTGTCTTACCTTAATTGTAAGCATTGTGGACGGTTCTTTGTCTGTACTCGGCCGGCGTTGTCCTCGACACTTTTGCTTAATCTTCTCTTATACTGTTTACAGTATCTTATTATATACATGTAATAGATATTATCAAATATTTGCTCACGTGATCTATTATAGTTGATGACAGACACATGACTATCATGTGATAACGAAGATACCTATCTAGAATGTTACATGTGCGCGACAAATATAGATAATAATGTGTGACAAGGTTTAGTTTTATTTGGTTTATCATCCAATAAACAGCTAGTGTCATTTAAGGACGTGTATGCATGTTTGTAACATGTAGGGGTATACGTATGTGTCGGTATTTTTGATGCATTTGCTCTCCTGCAATAGCGCGGATCTGAAGACGACTTTAGAGTGCTACTTCACTGAGATACGATGCCGAAGGCACAACGCATTAACACGCCATCAGGTCACATAATACTGACAACGAGTAAACAAACATAGATATATAGCATATAACAGATTATATAATTCAAGGAATGTGGTAGACATACGGAAATTTTGTATTTTTTTCGAAGACGTATACTATTAAAAAGAACCACCAGAAAATCCAAAATCTGTGATGTTTTGTTATTTCATGAGTGAAGATTTGAAAAACACAAAGTTAGTATTTGTCCTGCACAATGTGCATAGCTTTTGCTCAGTGAATTAGTTAAACATGACATGACAAAATCAATCACAGCAGTATTAAAACGTTTATTCCTTTGTATAAGTCAACATTTTTGAGCAATATCTTGTTTATATTATTATCTATTTTACACTAAAAACCTTTAAGAATCCTGTCCAACTGCACTGTGGTTTTTTCCAATAAACTGTACCCTCCCCGTAACTTCCGTTTGGGTATACAATGTAAATGTACCATAGTTGGGCAAGAAAACAAACTCCGGAAGCTCAGTAGGCTGGAGCAATGGTAAAGCAATCTGGTCTGAAATTCAGAGTTCGAATCCCCATTGGCGGATCTAGAGGGGTTATTGGGCTTCACGAAACCCACCACCATGAACATTTTTTTTATTAAAATCATGTATTTTCACCATTTTCATCNCCCCTCGAAATCTGGGACCCACCTCCCCCAACATATATAGTATCTGAATCCGCAACTGAATCCCAGTCTACACTTGCTGAAGGTCACGTACAAGGTATTTATCAAAGGTATAACCATGCCCGTAAAACCGTTTCCAATATTTAGTTACAATGTTCGGATGTGGTACGGGGATCCATAACTTGCTTTCTACGTTATCACGTAATAGTCATGTGGGTGTCATCAATTATAATCACGCGAGTAGATAAAATTGCATATGTATTATCTTATGTTTAACACCTATCAGTAGCAAGTAAACAAATTATCAAGGATAGCTAAAAGAACATGTTTCGACACCAATCTTCAGCAATGCGTGCATGTATGATGAAACATACCCTGCCTCCGGTACACATACACACATGCACACATACACTGCGTACGTCGAGGCACGAGCTAAAATGGCCTTAGCTGTTTATAGGACGTTGAACAAAATTAAACCAAAACAAAACCTAAACGATCAATGTACATGTACACATACACACACGTTCACATGCACATCACACATGGAGGCAGGTTCTTAAACTGCCTTAGCTGTTAAAGGGACGTTAAACAATCTAAAACCAAACCGATACATGAACCTGTACACGTAAATATCACACAAAAGACACTTTCATATTTGTTTCAGTAATAATTATTAACAATCACATCGTTTTATGCTAACCCAGTATGGTACCAGTTAGCCGGTACATGTACCGTGTGCTCTCCTTGTACATGCATGTACCGTGAGTTTCCCTTGTACATGTATGTACCGTGAGTTTCCCTTGTACATGTATGTACCGTGAGTTTTCTTTGTACATGTAGGTACCGTGAGCTCTCCTTGTACATGTATGTACCGTGAGTTATCCTAGTACATGTATGTACCCCTGCATGTTCAGAGGGGAAAGTTATGTTGCATCACACTGCATGTTATTGCTAGAAGCGTAATGAGGGGTCCCTGCAGAACCAGGGGTTTTCGTTCTTGTCTTCTACTGATTGAACGTTGCAGAAACAATAATCTGCTGCTCCTTTTGAAACCCTTTATACCTACGGTACTCGACCTCATATGATCTTAGCTGTTGTTGTTGTTGTTGTTGTTAATACCCAAACAAACAAATCTGACATGATATTTTCTAGTGTATACTATACCACGTGTTTCTCGTAGTTGTGTTTAAAGTAGACGTCTTAATTGAAACGTAATTATCTCGTGGATTTGAAGTAATCCATTTAATTGATATTTTGCCTCTTTCAAAAACGCCGGTGTCCTACAAAACTCTGTTTTTTGTATTGATATCAACGGTTTATCTGGGTCTTGCAATTTCCTATCTCTTTTCCGACGATACATCGCTTTTATTTTCATCACCTAACTCCGAAAGATTTATAGGCAAGGTAAATAAAGACTAGCTAATACTAACGAAACGGTCCAAACATTTCCCTTCAACACTGTCACCATCAATTGAAAATAAAATGAAACAAAAATAATTTTGTGTTAGAATAAAAAATACTGGGTTAGACACTTGACTTTCGATAACAATAAGTTATTGAATTTCTGTTTTGCGGCCAAAAGGAGATAATTCTTAGGAAAAGTCATGTCTAAAAACTACTCGTCACAACTCTGCATTCGATCTCGAAATTCGCCACTGAAAGATAATAATTGAGTAGGACCATAGAGCACAAAAATAAACGGGAACAATCTAGTATCAGAAATTCGAACAGAACACCGAAGGGACAATCGATACGGTGAGATGTCACGTGATTTCCGAACCAGCTACCAGATCATTTGTAAAAGGAGGGTATGTTTGGACATGCCTTATGTGTAAAAATACATTTAGTGATATCAAATTAGTGGTTATGTTAAACTTAAAACATTAAAACATCGAAATGACGTGTGTTCTGAGAGAAATGTACATTGATATAGAATGCTACTGAGAGTAAAAAGTATCCACCCTTAGAACGATACCAAGCGTTCTTGGTCTGCTACTTGAAATGTGAAATTTGCTTCGGGAAAGTCAGATGGGGTCAATTTTCGACATTGGAAGCTTTCCGCTCTTCTTGGTGATACTATCGATGGTGTTACATTTTACCAAGTGTCGATCTAATCCCTGAAACGTCTAATATTTGTCCCCATATCGTCAGGGTATGTCAAAATATACCGCCTTTAACAAATTCGCAGGCCCAAGTGATTTCCGGACCATAAAATAATAATAATAATATACAACATTTATATAGCGCCCTATATAATTTGTAAAATTACTCTAAAGCGCTTTACAACATATGGATAACAGTTATGGTTATAATTGTGAAAATAAACAACAAAGGCTTGCAATCTCTTTCATACATTTAACAAGCAAAGTGCACATAATTGAACAAATAAAAGGGTGGTATTTACATGACGTCTTTGCAAAGATTATAAAAATCAGACGCAAAGAGGTGAGTTTTGATGTCTCTCTCTTGAATTTGGACAGGGTATTTGACTTTCTAATAGCAGATGGTAAGCTATTCCACAACGTAACCGAAACCCTCCCAAAGCATCTGTTTCCGTAGGTCACAGTACGAGATTTTGGGACACACAACAAAGATTCTGACTCCGACCGCAGTGATCGTGACGGCTGATATAGGGTAACAAGCTCCTGTAGGTTCTGAGGAGCTGTTCCATTCAGTGCCTTGTATGTGTACACCAGAATTTTGTACTGCGACCTGTATCGTACAGGTAACCAGTGCAACGAATAAAGCACAGGTGTGATGTGCTCTCTCTTTCGAGTACGAGGAACTAGCCGTGCTGCAGTGTTCTGGACCCTCTGTAGACGACTAGTTAGTGTGTCAGATATACCACAGAGCAGGGCGTTACCATAATCCAAACGAGAGGTAACAAGTGAATGCACCAAAATCTTGCATGCATCTGCAATTAAAAACTGCCGAATACAGCCGATGTTCCTGTCCATATCCGACACCATTCATTATCAGAAAACAAGTACAATTCATTTTGAATGAATTGCCACTCAGATCATATACACTGTAATTTGCTGATCGCCAGGATGTCGATTATTTCTTTCGTCTTACAATGTTCAAAATATTCCAGGTGTAGTTCATCACACCTGTCGATACCGCTTGACCAGTGTGACGTCACTGCAAACGAGGTAGTGAGATGAATTAGGTCACATTATCATCAGAACTCAAGATACGAAACTAATCTTATGTTTACCTCACGAATTTCACAAATAATCAATAAGTAATCAGTCGTCTGCCCGATAAAGCTAAACGGAGTTATGTCCCTTTTAGGTTCGTTGTTGCCGATAAATGTTTTGGCATTCTGCACTCAAAAAAGTAAATATGGATGCTATTTTAAGCGCTGTTCTATTGATTCTACCGTATACCGTCCAAGGTAAGACTAGACTTCAGTTTATATGTATAAGCGTATGTTTAAATGGAGAAATATTACCTTCTTTAGCATCTTCGCTAGCCAAGTGTTCGCTTCATATACACTCCACTTATTTAAGTGGTGTGTATACGAAGCAAACACATGGTAAGTAAAGATAATTTTATAGATACCGAAAGAATCTTCAATAAAGGTCATCAATTTGTAATATCATTTTTTCACTTTATACTCCAAAAATGTACGTATTAAACGTGTCGCTTTAATACGCACATTGTGTGTGTAGAAAGTAAAACTGCAATATTAATAGTGTCTATTGTATATGTAGGTATATAGGACAATTTGGGTTGGGACCGAGGATTTCCCGAGGTTCTGAGATGAAATTCTGTACCTGATTGTAGAATATCCATATACCGTCAATAATTGTTTCATTTTCTCCCACATCTGAACCGAACGTTTGATAAAACAGTACATACAAATTGTCGATGCATCACCACTAAATGTAGTTAAATTTAGATTAGAATTTAAAATTGAAATTGTAAAGAGCAGACAAAAAGTACTGTATACCTTAGGTTAACCTCTTAAAGTTTAAAGATCGATGCAACACCAGGGCAAACTCGTAGGACAATTATCATTTTCTGTGATGTAGTGTCATTTGGTATGCAAATGCGTTCCGAACATTTTAGCACCATTCCACGCAATTATAATATGACGTCAGTATCCCGTCGTATGCTATTTAGGCTTTCAAAACTGACATCACATATAATTTGTACAGCTTTTCCTCTGCTGAAGTGATTAAGGGCATGAGCCCATAAATTATAAATAAGTAACATTTTTATGAATTTGTTAAACATATTTATTCCAGGTCTGTTCCTTGACACTATGATGTCCGATTGTTACGGGATCCCATTCATGTGTAACCTCAAGAAAAAGGGAGATAACTCACAAGAAGAATCAGTCAGTCCATTTATGGCCGGAAGTTTCTCAGGAAGCAACCTCCAGAACAAGGGAGATCACTCTAATAAAGAATCAGTCAGTCCATTTATGGCCGGAAGTTTCACAGGAACCGGAAGTTTCAATAGCATGCAGAGTCAGTCGGGTATTTCGAACGCGGGAAAAATGCATTACAATACTGGACAGAATCCGATGGGCATGACGTCAGGTGGGAAACATGACGGGGAAGAAGTTCAAAATCCGTTCTTCCAGACACAACAAAAAATGCTTTCCGGAGACTTGGCCGGAACTATGAAACAGGATTTCGCCGGTCAAACAACAGACACAGGAGGTTAAATTTATTAAACTACTCCCCATTACTGTAATTTAGCTTTAGAGACTCCGCTCACTCTCCTTTTCGGCAATATTAGTGTATAAAGCATCGATGTTGTTAATGTTATTAAAGTGTACTCTATCTGATGTGATTTTTTAATCTGTTTCTGACATTTTTTTAAAAGAAGTCTTTAGTTAATTTTAACTTAACTATTTTGAGTCTAATATGTAAACTTAACTCGTTTATATGTTACATGCGTTTAACTTTGTAAACTTTTGTGTAATATATGTTCCGCATAACAAAAAAATCTTTAATGGTTTGAACATTGTACAACGATGCCATGGTTCATATAACGTTTAGGGCACCAACAAATTAATCTCTATGTACATCTGTACTTCCATTGTCGAAATTTTGAATGCGTGAAAATAGATGTATTACTTAACCATTGACCATTGATCAAGGAATAATAAATACACAGCACAAAAAAGAATGTCCAGTAAACGGCTCCCATAGATTTAAAAAACCAACAAAGAAGTAAAAAAAAGGGAAAAAAAACAACAAAACAATGCAAATTGAGAAAAGGAGGAATTTACTCGTAGCAAGAAATCGTGTTTTTTTTATTGCTTCATCTTCTATATTGAAGGGAGAATACTCTATAAATAGTCAATACATCTAAGATTGGAACTCTTCCTCCCGATTAGAGTGCAGTGGTACCTTGACTTTAAACCTGGTATTGCGAGAGTGATCACATTATAAAATCCTCCCCATCTTAAAGTTCTAAACGATATATATACACTGAAAATAATGACATACAATTTTCAAAATTTCTGTTCTGTAAATTTTAGCTGAAAACATGGGGAGCGGCATTGGTATTGGTCAAGCCGGTACACAAGCAGGTGAACAGGTAGGCGGGGCAATGTTCGGTCCGGGGATGGTGTCCGGAGCCAGCAACACGCAACAGTTTGGGCCTGGGGGCATGTCTAGTAACGCCGGGGACATGTCGGGTTTTCCGGGGACAATGGCCGGGTCACAGGGCGCACAAGGTAATCTAGACATTGAAATGTTGTTTTGAGATTATTGAAAATGATTCAATCTAATAGAAAAAATATAGTTAGATTTTTTTAAAATAAAATAAATAGACAAAATGAATAAATAAATAAATAAATGAAAATAAAAATATCGAAAAAGAACTTAAGCACACCCTAAACTTGAAATTCAAGACGAAAGGCACGTTTTTATTTACAAGCTTATTAATCAATGGTGATAAGACCCACATTTCCATTTAGTTTCAAAATGCATATGCTACAATGTATGAGATTAGTCATAAATTAAAACTTATCAAGTGAACTGATACAGATTATGTTATTCACTCATACAAATTGAACTGAAAAATATGACAGAATTAGCCTTTTTTGTATTCAATAGGTGGGGGATATCTTGGATTTTCTGGTATGGGGGGATTCCCTGGGTCATCCGGGATGTCAGGGGGATTCCCCGGAGGATCGGGAGGGGGATTTCCCGGTGGGATGTCCGGCGGCAGCGAGACTACACAACATGGAACTACAGGTATACAGTTGATTTTTTTTTCAATATGTTAGATAATTCCTGAGATAAAGACAAACTCGAAGATGAATTAACAAAAAAAAAATACCATCTTTTGTACGTGGTTCAACGTTATTAATAAATGGATATGATTGAATTAGCGAGCAATTCATCGCTTACATTTAAAAAAATGTTTCATAAAAATAAAATCAGGTTTTACATGTTTTTGATGTACATATTGGGATGTTTTCTAAACGTTGTCAACACACCAATACCCCGATGACGTAGACACCAAAAATAAATACGTCACTATAATAAATTACAAGACAACAATTCATTTCTTAAATAATTATAAAATATTACACAATCATTCTTTTCCACAGGCTCTTCCATGACAACCAGTAAACAAAAAGATGGTATATGTGAGGTTAGCTGGACCCGATGCCAACAGAGGTGTATAACTGTCGACCCTGACACTCGGTGTCCTGTTTGTACTTGTGGTTAGTAAACAACGTATCCACCTCACTGAACATTATACATGTATTGCCCTTGTCGATTTTATGTTTCTCCGAGATTTATCTTGTTGCAGGAGGGCGAAGCCCGAGTTACACGTGGTTAATCGAGGAGA
Organism: Mizuhopecten yessoensis; assembly: GCF_002113885.1. Lineage (NCBI taxonomy): Eukaryota > Metazoa > Mollusca > Bivalvia > Pectinida > Pectinidae > Mizuhopecten > Mizuhopecten yessoensis. The sequence continues at coordinate 999,007 of NW_018404667.1, forward strand.
AAACAAATGCAACACTATTTTATGATGCCAATCTGATAGTGAAGATTGTCAAATGAAACATCATTATTGTCGTCTGCTTCAGTCATTCGGACTGGGTTATGGTAGATGTTGCCACTTTTTCTAGAGAGGTTCCGAATTAAGGAACATTGGTCGGGAATACTTGATTGCATGAGGGCGACATGACGTTTTATTTTGTCATGTGATCAATATTATCCAATCAGACACGCTGTTATAAAAATAAAGCATAATGATATGGCCTATGATTGATTGGCACATTTACGTGTGTACGCCAAGGTGATGCCCCTCTTTTTATCTGACTTGCTTTAACTTAGTAAACACACTCATAGTTACGCACATCCGTAACGATTGTCAAGTTGCATGTGTCAGTATACCTATGCTATCTTTATCTGGCTGTATCCTTTAGGAATACAATGTTTTCATGATTTCCAATAAAAACAAAACGCCTGAAATTATCTGTAACGCAGAAACAAAAGACAAAGGAGGGTTTAGTTCTACAATTTGTTTTTTCATTATCAAGCTACCCCTACCGGTAAGGAATTTAAAAAATAAGATACCTGCTATTTCCCACGGCATGATTTGTATGTAGCGACTAATATGGGATTGGGGATAGGCTTTATGTCCTATACTTTGACACACGTACACACGCGACCAACGTGAATCGATCACACCCATTGCAACATTTCGGATTTTAAATTCTCTTTAGTTTCTTACCACTTTCTCCCTGACGCCTTACTAAGCAAAATATCGCTTCTAGTTTTTTGTGGATCGTTCGCCAGAGCGAGGAAGTTTGTGGGTTCTGTTTCTCGATTGAGAACAAACAAGAGTCCTTTAAATTACATGAAGGTCTTGCTTTTCTATGTTGAACGTTTAGCTTCACGTGTGTAGCGGTGAGGACCCTTTAGATGAACTTGCCTATAAATAGGACGTTAAACCCAAAAACCAAACGAAACAGTTAGTAATCAATGTATTGTATTATTTTAGAAGATGACAGCAAACCTAAGGTATCGGATCACGGACTAACCGGAAGTGACGAACACACAACTCATACTCGTATGTATTGACTTATTCCGTTTTGCGTATTGCAGAGTTATCTTCTCTTGGGAGCAGGTATTGATTGTTACGTCATTGGTCTGTGTGAGAAAATTACGTCTTTTTCTCAAAATTTGATGACGTTCCTCTCACAAACAAGTGACGAAACAATCAATCCCTGCTCCCACGAGAAGATAACTCTGCAATACGCAAATACGGAATATTTTCATCTTCATTTTCTACAAACTTGAATCAAATCTGATTTCTCTGACATTCTTCGCAAGTACTGAATAACATGTCCGTATTTTGGGACTCGCGTGAATCAAGGTTTCAGACCAGAGTTGTCCTTCCTAACATTGATTTTTATGTTTATGATGATGATAAGGTACGGCAACTCTGGATAATCATTGGTCATCGATTTTATCACTAATATATTTGTTGTTGGCTTGTGAATGTTTGCTCAGTATATCAAAATTTGACTTGTGGGATGTTTATTCCCCAATTGAATCTTTTGTGGGCTTTCAACGTTTCACTCATTTTGCATATATTGATTACTGTGGCATTTAATGCAAATAAGGATTACGTTAATATTTATGTAATATGTATTATTTTAAATGTAAGTGCATTTTCTATAATCAATCACAAAACACAATATATATTACCAGTTCTACCACTTAACATTTTGTTTTTAAGTTTTGAAATGTATTTAAATGTTTTATTAGGCATTTGATTAAAAAGTCGAAGATTTATATCTATCTTGCTGACGATTATTTCGGTTTTGCAGCAAAATCAACTGAATGTGGGAATTTTCCTCTCGACTGTCCAAACCACTGTATCGAGTTTGATGAGTCGGGCTGTACAACATGCACGTGCAGTAAGTGACTCATTGAGTCTATTGATATTGACGACAGCAACATCCGGTGCGGGAAACGTTTAAGGATTCCTGTTCCACTGTATTTTGCAGTTTTAGTATGTACAGTAAAGTCTCCTTAATTTTGTTTTGGATAAACGCTACGGTAACTCAGCTGAACAGGGACACACCCGTTACATGTAACCAGGTAGCCCAGTCGGTTAGAGTGAGAGTTTAACCATTTCACCCCTACATAACTTCAGTAGACTCTACTATGCATTGAAATGGATGAGTCCATTATGGTCTTCAGTGGTGAAAAGGTTAACAATCTGAAATATCCTGGGTTCGAACCCCGGTCTAACCAGCCTTTACTTTTGTTTCATTATTTTGTAATTATCATTTTTCATAAAAGTCCCACAAGCTCTGGTTTTCTTTCCAGATCTGATTAACAAGTTTCCCATGATGCATATTAACAGATTTTGATCATGGTACGGGATTGCTTTCAGTCCGGCGCCTGTTATATAATGCTTTCTGGATAATAAATGCCCTTCGATTATTTATTATTATATTTTTGTTTGTTTGGTTTCGTAGTTTTACTTCAGCTGATAATTCAGACTCTCCTTCAATATCAACTTGAATGTACATGTACCTTAATTTCAAACACAATATATGTGCGAGACATAACGTTCGCGGTTTTTATTGCGTTAACAAAATTAGAAAAATAAAACCCCTCCGACTAACAGCATCGTTAACATGTGATGGAAAGTAAACAAAAATGTTTTCTTATCACATGATAAATTCAGAAAAGTACTAACCCTTCNCCCCCCCCTCTTTTCCTGCAGAATTTTTAATTAATTTGAAAAGTGTATAGCCCTATCCCCCTTTCTCTCTATCTCCCTCTCGCATGCTATTACATTAAATTTGAAGCTCATTTAGACTCTCTCTCTCTCTCTCCCTTTATCTATCTTTGTTGATCGATCAACCATGTAACCATGTTATTTTATGTTAATGTGTTATATGTCATTTACCTATTATTGCATCTACATGGAGTTCTGCTATTTGTATTGCATCTATTTATGTAACGTTAATTCTTTTTAATTTTCAGAAAATGGAAACAGCGAATCATCTTGGTACCAGGACATATGGAATTAAACGTTTACAAACATTGTTGACTGTTATTCTGTGTAAAAGAAAATACAGATTTTCAAGATATTTTTGTGTATTTTATTTATCTGGTAAATTCGTTTTCTAGATTTACTTATAAATACATGTACGTTCAACTACTGCATGTAAGTATATAATCGAAGTACTGTTTCATCTGAACGTAAAATACACACAAGTGATTGCACCTGAACAAATACAAATTCGTAATATATACAGCAGGGTTTTCCTCAGTTTTTTTTAAGATGACATCTTTTCATATTTAACGAATATTCAAGATGGACACGCTCAATCATACCTTAATACATTAAAGGTTGGGGGGGGGGGGGGGGGGGGTGCCATTGTCACGTTGATGTGGCCTATAGTTTTGGTTTAAATAAGTCCTTTTATTTACCAGACTTTTGATGAACTTTAAAACCAAAGAAATCATGATTGTTCCATTAATAGGTCTGAATTTTCTAAAAAAAATATATAGAGAAAGGTGTAGGAGTTTTGCACATTGAAGATATATATGACGGTTCATAGTCTAAAGTGATTCGGGTCAATTGAGTTGATACGACAGGATAGGATTTCAAACTGAAGCTGATACGGAGCCTTATCAGCTAAAAGGCCTGGGGAAAACCCTGTGTTTAAACAGCATGCCGAAAATGAATTACTCTGCAACATAAACCTAAGGACACATCGGTGATGATAGGGGATCAAAAAGCTGAATCAAGCATAATCTAATTATTGCACATTTGAATATTCAACTGAAACGAAACGTTTTTTATTGTTTTAATTACGAAATTTTAATCAATAATAACAATTAGCCAGTCATTTCATAAAAAAAATCGGAAATAATGATACTCACTTGTCACTGTATTTTTTTCTATTTCTACCATCAAGCTATTACAAGTCCTGCTACACGTGTACCGTGGAATCAAATATTTTTGGGGGCCAGCATTCGTGATCTTGAGATAAAACACCATGTCGTGGGTACATGAATTCGCTGATTGCGAGTTCACACTCAATCACAGAATTGCTTTATATCAAACTTGTTCGTGGACCTATGCATAAGTGGATAAAGATTACCCACAAAACCAACAAAATTTAAAATCCCACGAAAATTAGTTATAGTCCAGTATATAGGAGAGTTCAATCATGCATTGCCTCCTATTTAATTCATCTGTTAATTTCTTTTTTGACTATTTTTTTTTTATCGAGAACAAACAAAGAGGAGATGAAGGAAAAACTGGTCTAATTTCAGGTGAAGTCGATTAAATTAAAAGACAATATTCTTTTACAATGGTTAGGAAAATGGTAGGCGTTGGTTTAAATGGTACTGTATGACATTAATACGGAGCCCCCGAAGGGACATGGTAAAACATTTACTAAACCGTGCGCACGGATTAACAAACCGTGCGCACGGATTACCAAACCGTGCACACGGATTATTAAACCGTGCGCACGGATTATTAAACCGTGCGCACGGATTATTAAACCGTGCGCACGGATTACCAAACCGTGCACACGGATTGACAAACCGTGCGCACGGATTATGAAACCGTGCACACGGATTATTAAACCGTGCACACGAATAACCAAACCGTGCACACGGATTACTAAACCGTGCGCACGGATTACTAAACCGTGCGCACGGATTACTAAACCGTGCGCACGTATTAACAAACCGTGCGCACGGATTAACAAACCTTGCGCACGGATTACGAAACCATGCGCACGGATTACCAAAACGCCGGGTGTATCAGTTACCAGGAGTTATCTTTCTGTTCTCATTAGTTCTTCCCCGATATATGATAGCCAATTCCTACCGATCAACGGGAAGCCTACATTACGTAAGTATCGCGAACTTGACATAACTAACAAGGCAGATATGAAGATCTACTCAAAGAAGTTATTGATCCATATTTGTTATTGATAAGCACCAAAATGTCCAAACATTTAGTGCTATTTATTGTATACAGTTGGTAAATTTATAAACGGGAGCACTTTGGTTTGCCATTTCTCATTTAAATTCGTTTACATGTGTATAACTCATCGCCCCTCCTCATTGGCTGATACTCTATATAGTAAGTGTGTTAGTATATTTCACAAACTGTGCATTATTGTATCGTTTCCCTCCGTGTTGTTTACATCTTATGTCAACTTATCACAAAACGCAGTGACACTATGAAAACAGACAGCAATTTACTCCCTCCTTTTGTCCATAAATTATCCGTGACATTTGGAGAAATTGGGTCGGTTAGGGTAAACTGCCCC
>NW_018404667.1:1011124-1136508 GCF_002113885.1 Mizuhopecten yessoensis
CACTATTCGCCGCCAATCGACTCAGTCCAGTTCTGCAACCGTAGCTATATACACGAAACACCGTGTACAGAAAGATACGTATAAAATGTAAATAAGATTGTTTATAACTCCAAAATTAACGTCAATTGGTAAAACACGTTTGAAATGAATCTCTATACTCTACGGTTGCACCGAAAAGGGGTTTTTGTGTGTGAAATTATTCCATCGGGCCAATAGCAGAACAATTCGTCGATGCGCGTATACAACTGCAACAAATAAGAGAAAAAATATCAAATGACTAATCCGACTATTACATTTAAGAAAAAATAAGACGTTATAAAAAATATATATATATGAAGTGATGTTTACTGTATAATTTCCAGTTATACTCATATATCGAAATAGACTCATTGGACTATATTAACCTCGCAAAGAAGCTACCATATTAATCACTGTTACCCGCTCCGACCTTTTTTCCCTTTGTAAAGCATTTTAACCATTCGTCGGAGGTTAATATACGAAATGAACTTCATTTAGATGGCGTATACGGTATTATGTTTATGGATCGCTGACGCCCTTCATAGATTATGTTCATTGCCAACTGCGTTCCTAATTGCAGGTGTGGACAAGGAGGCAGAAATTCATTTTTTTTTCATATTTAAATTCAACGAAAAAGAGTTCATAGCATACCGCACCAAAACGACGTAGTCAAAAGTATACATTGAAATTCAACAGAACTACGCCCGTTCAGATTGGACAAACACATGTTTGTTCTTCTTTCTCTGCATATTAAAGACATAGAATGTACCATGCAGAACATGTGGGATAACACGTTTTCTTACTGCTATGTTTACATTATGTTCCCGGCGGTCACGGCAATCATGTTTTAGGCCACCGTGGATAAAACCATCCTCAATATCCAGGGGTTACGTTCACTTTCGCTCTCTGCACAAGTGAGCGTAACCCTTGGATATCGAGGATGGGACAAAACGGGATGGACGCGAGACAACGCTTGGGGACGGGATGGGCAAACGTGACAGACCGTGATTGCCGTGAATGCTGGGCCAGATTTTTAAACTTTCAAAGATGATAAACCTATAGTAGGCCGTTTTAAAACGGGGTGAACGCAACAAAACGTGACAGTACGTAATAGACCGTAACAAAACTTGGAGGCAGGTGCAGATGACATGCTCGTGCAGGTGACATGCTCGACCACGTTGGTTTTCTCCGCGTACTCCGGTTTCCTCCCACACTAAGACCCCTCCCCCGCGCGCTAACATCCGGGCCAACAAGAGTGATTAATATTAGTTGTAATACATTGTTTCATAATTGTTGTAAATAAATAAAGTTTATATATATAATGTAACTTCGAGGCGGTCCGTAGTGGGACGGGAAGCATGTGTATTCCTCGGCATCTCACGGTCCTTTCAAGTTTTGTCATGTTCTGTCGTGTTTAGTGCGCGTTTGTCACGGTTGCTTCACGGTTGCTGCGCGTTTTGCCCCGCTTTGTCACGCTGTGTCACGGTTCTCAAGGGAAGCTGGGTGTATGGTAGCCGTTTCGTCGCGTTCAATCACGGCGCGTCCCGGTGTGTAACGGTTTACCGGCTAGTCGCGCTACGGCGTGTTGCGTTCTACTACGTCTGACACGGCCTGCGCGGTCTGGAAAGGAGTATATTTAAGCCGGGCCCGGCAGGAGAGCTTCATTCGAGTCTCAGGATACAATGCTTGCTATTGCTTGGGATGCCTTCTTTTTACACCGTGGGCATAAACGTGCTCCAAAGTAGCCCGAGTTTCTGGTACACCAGACATCCATCTGTCAAAATGTCTAAGTCTGGTGTCAGGGCCAGAGGAAACTCGGGCTAACGGCGCACTACGTTTCGGGCATACGGGGCTGCCATGTCCGCCGGGAATATAATGTAACCAAGCATTAAAACTAGAAAGTTGTTTAAAACTTTCGTGTTGTTTTTTCCGTTGTGACTTTTTTTTCTCCACGAATAGACAGAAATTTTGCTATTTTTTTTAGCATGTATGATAAAGTTATCTTGGGCAAGAAAGGGATTCAAGAATTTGACATTACAATGGTTCAACAATGATTTGACGTCACCAAAAAAAGCAAATTCCGATGCCGCATTTCGGAAGATGTCGACGGAAGGAATAAAAAAAAAAAAGTATATAAACTGTACATTCCATGTAGATGGGATTACTTTTTTCTTAAAAATAATTTCAATTGGGTATATTTGTTCTCTCTGATCGATTTGATATTTTCAAAAAAATATTCATCCCCTAACCTGAGGGGGTTACACAGAAATGCCCAATCCTCGAGTGATTATTTGGTTTTCTAACTCTGACAGAACCTCTGATGGAACAACCATAAACATCACCCCCTCGGGTTAGAGATTTCTCCGTCTCTCCCTCAAGGTAGAGGAAGATTATTTTTCACCTATTCTTTTACTTTCAGTTACAATTCCACCGACTGTAGTCTGACATGCATATACACTTAAGTACAGATGGTCATTGAATATCGCCGTTCACTTGTTATGGCATGACAAAAATCGTGCTATTCTGCATGAGGCTATTTCCAACTAGGGTCGACAATATTGTATTTCCTGGCTAAAAAAACGGCATTGAAAAGACTTAAAATGTAAACTCCTGGTCAGCGAAAAAACGAGAGGATTTCCCAATTAGGATGCATATGTAATCAATGAACTTACGTTACGTTAATAATGGCACACCACAGAAAATATTTGTAACTCATTGGATTAGCTGGAAAGCCATATACAACTACATGTAACACCTGTGTTTCATGCAACCGCAATATCTATTTTAGGTGGGAGCAAAAATATCATTCCACACTTTTGAAAGTAAAAAATAACATGCTTATTCTTAAGAGTTTTAATCTCACAATTTATTATCAAATTCATATTACGACGACTTTTTACAATAAAGTTTAAAAGACATTTCGATGAAATTCTCTCTGCCAGTATCTATGTCATTTATGAAAGTTAAGAGACTTACGTGTGGAGCTTTTATTATCTTAAAGCCTCTTAAGAAGTTGCATATAAAAACTTTCTTAGAATAACTTATTTACCATTGTCCGTCACATTACGTAGCAGGATTAGTATAATTGCCTACCTGGTGGACACTGACCACAGGTTATTCGTACCTAAAATGCGTGACACCTATCATTCAAATCTCATATATATACAAGTATTGTAAGTATAAACTATAATTTTCATGTCTTGTAAATCAGGTTTATAACTGTGCACGGAACAGATAATTCAGAATATTCCGTCGTCATGTCAAAAGTTATCGCATTAAGTTTCATAGTTAACATAAAAAAATCTTACGTCATTATTTCAACTACACGAAACATTAGGAAAATTCGCATAATATATGAAAGGAATATCAAAACGTCAACAAATTCATAACGTGATATATTGAGCTCGTGTACATCAACACCTTGCGGAGGTAAGGGTGATTAGATGTTAACCAAATTGAGTGAACAACACAATACTGTGTTCTGGCGGAAAAACAGGAATGACAAACTTACCTGTTTAAGAACCATAAAGCAAAACAGCTACTGGTTCTTATCTCCACTGTACTTGACTTCTTCTTGTAAACATCAAAAGAAATCGATCCGATATTGAATGTATCCCCCATCCATTACTTTGATAGAATAATGTGAAATAGGAACACTTTACAAACTTTTGGTAACCTGTGCGAACGGATTAGTAACTCGTGCGCACGGTTTGTTAATTCGTGCGCACGGTTTGGTAATCCGTGTGCACGGTTTGTTAATCCATGTGCACGGTTTGTCAATCCGTGTGCACGGTTTGGTAATCCGTGCGCAAGGTTTAATAATCCGTGTGCACGGTTTGGTAATCCGTGTGCACGGTTTGTTAATCCATGTGCACGGTTTGTTAATCCGTGCGCACGGTTTGGTAATCCGTGCGCACGGTTTCGTAATCCGTGCGCACGGTTTGTCAATCCGTGTGCACGGTTTGGTAATCCGTGTGCACGGTTTGTTAATCCGTGTGCACGGTTTATTAATCTGTGCCCACGGTTTGGTAGTCCGTGCGCACGGTTTAGTAATCCGTGCGCACGGTTTGTCAATCCGTGTGCACGGTTTGTTAATCCGTGTGCACGGTTTAATAATCCGTGTGCACGGTTTGGTAATCCGTGTGCACGGTTTGGTAATCTGTGCGCACGGTTTAGTAAATGTTTTACCATGTCCCTTCGGGGGCTCCGTACAATCGAGAACAGAACATAAACAAAAAATTTAAATCAATAATTCCCGAAAAAAAATTCATATATACGAGAACAGAGAACATGTATACTTTCAAGTCAAGGGTTTTCATATTTTACCTTGTCCGACATGTTTAGGTAAGTCATGTATCGACACTGCAAACGACACTCTTTACCTTTCCGTTAAAGTAACGGCAGTATATTTCAGTGAGGTAGCACTATAAAGTCGGCATCAGTTTGATAGCAAGGAGACAAACACTAACATATCGCAGCCTCCCAAAACACACACGCATACACTACACGTATGCATCTTGCACACATGGGAGGCCGTCCTTAAATGATCATAGCTGTTGATAGGACGTTAAACAATACCAAATCAAACCAAACCAAACTGAAGGTGTGGTTAATATCCGGTCTTTCTAACATTACCACGTATTCACCTCAACAAGGGTCCATAAATGATAAATACTGGTAAAATGTTATAAAGACATATATCGTGTGTTTAGTTCTAGGTTATTTATGGATCTTACCAAGGTATATATATAACGTATAGACACTGATAAAGAAGGTGCAGTATTCTTAAGATAGCCTCCACTTATCGGAAAGGTCATGAACTCGATCCAGTCATCAGAAACAAAAAGCATTGTTAGGTTGACGAATCATTTTCCAAAATATTCAACCGGATTTGTAAAACCAAAATGCTCTATTTAGCCAGCATGACTTGACTCAATATTTTGATTCAATAGGGATGGAAAAAAATGATATGTAAATTGAAACTTTGTCCTTAAATATTGACAAAATGAAAAGCGTCCCGCAACTTATCTTGTTTAAAATCAAACCACGACACTTAAAACTGCTGGTTTGTAAAAAGTCTGGTTTGATTGAAAGTTGTTTTCTATTTCTAAAGTATTTCCCAAAATCAACATCTTAATATTTGTACGTATTTGTTGTTATTCCTGTGTTTAGATCATGCATTTTATTTTATTTACAAATACATGTAACGTAATTAAGACATGGATTTCAATACTTTAAAAAAAGAATGCAATTATATAAGTTCAATGCTGGTTAAGATAACAAGGCTTTGACAAACCGGACACTGATACGTTTATATATAGTAAGCATGGTCAGCTTAATGTTTCAATTTTTAACAATCTTTTTTGTTTCTGAATTTTAACAGATTTTGATCGAAGTTGATATCATGTGTTTCAATATAAAAAGCATTTATTGAACGCAATTGATTTTTCTGCAGAATCATTGAAATACGAGGTTCTATGAACTTTTATGAAGTTTAGTTATAATGATGTAAGATGACGATATCTTGAACGAAAGGTCACTGAGGGTCAAGATTTGAAGTGTTTAAAGTGGAGAATACCATATTTCAGACGCAGCTGTGCAAAGTATTGCATAATGAATTCCTGGGCATGGTTTGTTGTAGCGGTTTTCCACTTACATCAATTACATTGTGTGGATAGTAAGTATACTGTATGAACATGCTAGAACTAACGAAACAATCCTTATCAATTATAACTTGTACGCCATGCATACGTCGCTTTTGTTCCCCTGATAACTTATCCATTGTGTAAACATTGGCCATTCACATAGGAAATTTACTATTAGTGGACAGGTACTTTAGAAATTAATTGTGCAAAATGGTATACACAAAATATCACAAAACCATACATTCGCACTTTCATATATATACAATCAGGAAATATTTGGTTACTTATTTCAATAAAGGATCAGCGTACTATTGTCAAAATCTGTAACAAAGTAATAAACATTTGCATGGCATAACTTTTATTGCGGGACTTTTATGAGAAATAATAAAGATGACATGAACAAAATATGTTACTGAAAAATAATAGTGTTTTCGGTGTAGAAATTCATTGGGACTAGACGGGGATTTGTATACTATCGCTCCAACTGATTGAACTACCTTGTAATCGGAAGTGGCCTGTCCCCACTGTTCTACAGTTACATCAAAACGGAAGTTAAGGGGAGGTAACTGTATATAGGAAAACACAGTGCAGTGGGATAAGGGTCCTTAAGACTTTATCCCACCCTTCACAGATGTGTCTGCCGTTTTAGCCGTTAGAGATCAGATTGTCACCCCTAAGGGGAGATAGCACGTGTTTAATTGTGACGTCATTAAAATGTGTAATCAAAAGTGAATGACGATAACGGATGATTAAGGTGGAACCCTACAACATCAGAAGTTTTCGTATGTGTCTCCTAATGAAGGGATGTTAAAGAAAAACAAAAACATATTTCCCAAGATACCAGTATTTGTATGATCCTTCATTTAACCTCAGTTATAGGCCTGTAGTATTGGCTATGGCGAAATTTTGTTCGTTTTGTTACAGATCGTTGCGTGTGACACAATAAAACAACAGGAACATTTTATTCGAAATCTAGATTGACAAAAAATATGGCAAGATTTGCAAAGAGATTGTTGTAAACATAACAAAAGAAAAAAACCCGAGAGGTTTCGAAAGGGTAAGCGTATTCTGCCTCTTTGATGAGACATGGCATGTAAAATCTAGGTCAGATCAAAGAACTACAAGGTCCTTGTTATGTAGACGTGCCAATTGCATGGTGAAAACTACAGTAATAGATTTAAGATATCCATAAAAAACAAACGGCCTTAGTAGACTTTGAAAGCAACCGAATACATATTACTATGTTGCATTTACTAGTCTATGGAATAGTTGTGTATTCCACTTTACACAATGTCACGTCCTCGTTGCGAGAACAGGGGCAATGACAACAAGACGCAACGGAGCATCCTTAAAAACGTTGATATTTACCTCATACAATATAATATAATTTTCTTACTTAGAGATCATGTTGATGCCATAGACGGGTTCTGTTACTCTTCGTTAATACAGGTTTCGTGTTCAGCTCTTCCTCGGCTACAACAGACAGTTGTTCAAAGCTGATCTTCACTTGTCCACCAATGTGCTTTGTGCGCAGCTCCACCGGATGTACGTGTGATTGCAACAAGCCAGCCTATCCGATGTCGAATCCAAACTTTGACCCATCCAATCCCGGCAGTCCCGTGGTACAGCCTAGTAACAACTCCGCCAACCCATTCGGACGTTAGTGACACACAATGACATATTTACGTTTGCTCTGCATCCTTCCATTGCAAAACATTGAGAATGCAAATGTTTTTTTATGAGACTATAACAACATTTGCTATCGTAAAGTCATCAATCTCTTTTGTGACGTCATCAATGTCATTGTTGTCGTCACTTAATTTGTTGTTCAAAGAACTGTTCGAAATAACTAAATAAAGCCAAACTACTTCATCAAAATGTAATTATGAATAATAAATATTTAAGCAAATATTGTTATGGTCCTACAATACACATTTCTATTGCTGACAAAGTTACATAAAGCTCTGCCCTATCAGGCGTTATTAAGTTTGTCATCAATAGCAATGTGCGCTATAGGAGCATAACAACATTTGCATAAACATGCTTAAATAACATATAGAAATCGACGTTAAACTAAAGCTACGTCATTTTCACATTATAAAGAGTTTTGGCGATATATCGAAGTAAATGTTTGATGAGGAAATACAAATGGGACCTCAAAATACGTTTACAGTAAGACAGTTGGCAAAAGAAACGAGGGGCATTAGTTCATAGTTCTACATGTTCTGTGTTGTTGCAAGTGGTATGCATTTGAAAACCCCCAATTGTTTTCTTCTAGAATCATATCATCATATCTTGAATACAAATATGTTAGTTTTGACACTAGAATTGGTAATTATCGATAAATACATTCATTTAAGATTTGTTGTTCACGAACGAACGAACAAAGAAGCAATATTGATGAAGAATTAATTTGTTTCGTTTGTCCTTTTTTTCTAACAATTTAATACAACGCTGTTCCCTATTGAATCTGAATAATCTATGTCACGACTTTTTTCTTAACGGGCATATAACATATAATTAATATGAAATAGTTAATAACGTTCTTTAAAAAAGACCAATGCCCTTCGTTTCATTTTCAAACATACTGTTCGTCAACTGTTCGTCAACATTAAAGTCGCTTTTAGCTTTTCTTTGTCACCAGTTTCTAACATCTTTTCTCGATATATCACCAAATGAACCCTTTTATAATGCCAATTAATATGGGCAGTGTAACGAGGTTTCCCGTGTTCGCTTTACTTCATCTTCTTTATTTGAGTTGCTTCTTTGTTATTTATTTTCTATTTCGGCCGGTAAAATTAATGTCTGCGATAAGCCAAAATCTTGTACATAGATTTATTCCACATATCAGATTAATTCTGATAAACTGTATAAAAATTCAACGTTTCAAGAACACAGACAGGTATACCAATTGCTGAAATAAAAGAATGTATTATCATATCTTCCATACTGGATACTTATTTTGGCAATGTCTTTGAAAAGGTACATCTTTAGAAAAGAAATGAATGCTTGACTCTTTTCTATACATTGACAAAAACATAAGTGAGCGAGGATAAACGGTAAATAGCTTTCACTTAATCGAACCGATTCGTAATCTATTGATAATTGGCGATAATTGTTGTATTAACTAGCAAATATTCCCGGGTATCAACCCTGTAGCGATGACTGGATGAGATGTCAGAATCCCTGTGCTTCGTCAATCGACTCCAGGACTGGCTGTCCCTACTGTCAATGTCGTAAGTAACTAATAATAATACATAAAAACATTTATATAGTGCCCTATACAATTTGTGAAATTACTCTCAAGCGCTTTACACCATATGTATAATAGTATTAGGTATAATTGATAAACAAAAAGGTATAAAATCACCAATATACATCAAGTAAGAAGAAAATCATCTCAATATTCATAAACATGAATAAATAAAGGTTGATGTGTACAGGACGTCTGTGCAAAGAGCCTGAAATGCAGACAGTGAGAGATGGGTCTTTATATCCTTCTTGAATTTGGCCTGGTTCTTTGACTTTCTAATAGCAGATGGTAAGCTGTTCCACAACGTGGCCGAAACCTTCTCAAAGACTAACATTTCATGAAAGCATTGCTACCATACTATAGGTAGATTCCGTTGTCTTTAACATCATTAAGGATTCCTGTTTCAATGCAGGCAAAACATTCCAGAATTCAACAGTTTTTTCATGCATAATGCGATCTACTCTTTATTTCGTTTCTCTTATATAACGACATTATAGTACTGGTCAGTCAAACTACCGCTGACCAAGTTGATCGGTCTTGTTAAAGCGACCGTATTTTGAAAAGAGGTCAAGAGTTCAGCTCATGGGTCCGTATTCATGAAACCGTTTTCATGATCAAACACAGATTCTGTGCTCAAACCAGATTGTTTTGTAACTTGCTTAAATCATGTCAAACGAACGAACATAAAGTCATTTGTTAACATTGGAAATAGTCTTCGGCTTTGTCTCTATAAGGGTTTTCCAAATAATTGACAATATAGGATTGTGTTCATTAATTTACAACAGGAACAAGAAATTTGGCTAGAACACAAAATTCATGGTTGAGCATGAGAACGGTTTTTATGAACATAAACCCTGTTCTGACCTAGAGCCTTTTTTGATTATCAGACCTCTTTTGATGATTAGATTTGTATCTTTTTTATTTAATTCATACTTAATGTATTTGTCAAGAGTACGGGATCCTCAAGTTGTATTTGTGCGTATTTTTGGTTTTTATCCTTCAATCTTTTACTAACGAATTCGATCCGATTGAATATGAACTAAAATATGCAAACAATATTTAAAACGAAACAAAGTAGATACAATTCAAGTAGCTGTCAACCATGTATTTGTCAATTTCTAGTGTAATAGGTTTTAATGAGGAATCGCGTATTTCAAATGATTTCAAATGATCTTATTTTCGCTATTTTTACAATATCGTTCTCAAACTTGCGATGTTTCTTTTTTCAGCTCAATCACCGACACCAAGTTCTCCGACGACTTTATCAACTCCGACAACTCCGACAACTCCAACAACTCCAACAACTCCAACTCCAACTCCAACAACTCTGACAACTCTGACAACTCCAACTTTGTCAAATCCATCAACTCTGTCAACGACAACTTCAACTTTTCGGACAACTCCAGTTTCTCATACAACAATGAAACCAGCTATAATAATGTCAACAAAAACTCCAACAACTCCAAAAGCAACAAGTCCGAATATCCCAAATTCTCCAACAACCAAGGCCCCTACAGCTTCCTCGGCATCGAAAGCAACTTCTAGTACACCGACGTCTCTTGCGCCACCAACAACAGCATATCCAACCAGTACTGCAAATCCTTCAGCAACTCAAACGCCTTCAACAGCTTCAACTACGCTAACAACTACAACAACTCCGGCAGCAACGATTAGTCTATCAGACACTTCAAAAATTCCAGCTGTTGCAACAACAATTACAAACAGTACTTCAATACGTACAACACATAGTATATTAACTAGTGCTACGCCGTCTTCCTCTTTGGGACCGGTCACAACTCCTAAGGTTATAATGTTTTCATATTCTTGAATTGATGTAACAGAAATTATTATTTTATTTTAGATGTTATGGTATTTATTCAATGTATCTGCAAAGTGTCGAATTATAGTTTACTATTCCTACATGTAAGCTTTACCGAATTAGCTAAATAGAAGCTCTCTGTAACCAAATGCCGTAGGAATAAGCTAGCATTTTAATGAACTCGTCCTGGGTTTTCCAAGGGGCATAGCGATTCTTGTGGAAGCATTTTGCCAATACTTCCCGTTTCGGTACGTGTGATCAAATGTACATTTGCAACAAAGGTCATGATTTCAATGACTTCGTAATAAGTCGAAGGTCGAAGCCGGATCATCTGGTTTACTAATCTTACANGGGGGACCTAGGACTCGAACCAGAAACCTCTGGGTTCATGGTCTGACGCTCTACCGAATGAGCTTAAGAGAAATCTTCCCTAGCCAAGTCCGTAGGGAGAGGCCAGTATTCTATCAAGATAACATTACAAGTTATTATATCTTTACTGTAAAGACAACAAACAGTATGCTAGCAAGGATGATCACATCGTGTTGATTAAGTGAATACTACGTTGATTTTGTTTTTGTCTCACGTCAAAATCATCCAGATAGACATTAATTGTCCATTGTCATTTTCGTTTACAGTACATTACATTTAAGGGCGTAAACGATTTCCAAAGACAAATATTTGTCTGGTTTTCCTTCTTTGATCATTTGTATATAAGTCTATAAATCATGATTAAAAGATGGAAAAATAATTCTTTCAGCTTGTACTTCCGGTCGTTCAGACAACACCTCATCCTCCTACGCATGCGCCATCAACAACGTTGACGCCCTCTACGACCATTGTGACGGTTGTGTGTCCGGGAATATTTTCTTGCATGACTGACTGTTTCACGGGGTACAAGTCAGACGCAAACGGTTGTCCTCTGTGTGAATGTGAACCATTACCAACAGGAATACCTTGTGCGTAAAAAAATATTACGTTATTATGTTAAAAATGTATATAAATCATTCGGAATAAGATTCATCAACTTTGTATGAATAATAAAGGCTAGGTTTGTTTTTAACAAAAACAGGAATTAAAAACGTATTTTGGGAACTTTCGAAAATGTCTGTTTCCTTTGTCAAGCAAAGAGTGAAAATGGCCGTCGTCTTGACTCTAAACCGCTGAAAACAACTCACTAAGCCACACTGGGCCGAATCAGTAAATTAAGTTGTCAAAAATCATAGAGACATTTTGCCTCCCATTGTCTTGGCTTGACAAAAGAAACAGACGTTTCCAAAAGCTCGCAAAATAAGTTTTTAATTTCTGTTTGTAGTCATAACAAAATTAGCCTTTATATAAATTCTATTTCACAGTTTGACGTGATGGACTATGTAAATAATGAAGACGTTTTCCTATGAAACGGTTCAATAGATAAACCGGGATTCAAATGTTTCAAAACGTAGTAAAATCACTCCGAAACGGCTTTTGTTTTTAAGCCATTTTTCGTACTCGCGTTATATATTTATCAATAATTCATTCACATAGATTGATTATTATCAATAGCATCCGCCATAACCTGTTTACATCCACAACCCAATAGGATTACAGTATAACGCCCTTTTTAAACACTATTAAATTCATTTTACTGTGACATTGGTGTTGACATTCTGGTATGTCATTATGGGTTGTTTACATCATTTGAGATATATTCTATCTTTCGTTGTAGGATCCTTGGGCAGATGTTTGAACTTCCAAATAAAATACTGGGAAAGATAAATTAATTTATCATTGTTTTACTGTAAAGGAGTATACATTACACCAAGGACACACAGGAATAAAAGTGACGTTTCCGTAAACAGAACTATTGTGATGCCAAATTCAAAACGTTTAAACTTATTTTGCCTTATTTAAAAAAAAAAGTGCTATGTGTTTATTGAAAAAATTCAATAAATAAAAATAACACCATTGAAACTTTAAAGGCGGTCAGAGAATGCATTCTCCGTAACTTGAAAAAAACGGATCTTGAAGAATTCGTGTCCACTTTTATATTTATTTATAAATTTTGATTTACTTGTGGAAACATAGCAAAATTTACAATGTTTATTGATATTTTAATACGAAATCAATAATTCAAGTTTAACAGAGATATGTACACAAGCGCTCACATAACATGCAATACAGACACACAAGAGATATTTTATTTGAGTTATCACCTTTGACCTTTTATTGAAAGTTGACACCTGCTAATTGATAAACCAGGTGTGCCACACGACATAGTTAAGAATTATCACCCAATCGTGAACTGTAATCGGTATCCGGATATGTTGTCCGAACTCCGTCCCGGTATTAGATTGATAACATCGCCTACACAGGACGCGTAGCTGTGAATATAACCTGCCGAACCAAAACCGGGAACGGGACGAACGATACAAAATATACTACATTGAATTAAAACAATACCAATATGTTAATTTGGATTCTAGCTCTAACCGTAACAAGCACAGGTAAGTTTCGTTTTATTATATATAAGTATATGATACAAGATAGATATATGGAGTCGAACCAACTAAAACAATGCGTTATTACTTTTATTACATGTAACAAAATAATATATCTGCATTTGTATAAAAACATAACTATGTAATTAGAATCTAAGACGTTTGAATTGCTACACAAATTCAAAATAAATCGGTGTTATGGTTTATTTTTGTTCAATATTAGAACAAAACACTTCGGACATACAGTACAACCAGTTAAAGAAATGTGCTGCTCTTCGCCTCCATTTATATACATTATTATCTTCATTCAAGTAATCAGTGGTTTGATATCATTCATATTCGTTTCGTTTATATTTTGTTTGATGCTTCGTTGTTTGGATCCTTTAAACGTTTTCACATTTTGAGATAGTGCCAGAAGAATATAAAAAATAATAATTTCTGGACTCAGTTTCAAATAATAAGTCTAAGGTCAGTCAACGTGTCTATTAATCATGCAAGCTATTCGACTTAAAGACATATATAGGTTATGAATACGCATGTTTATATTGACTGTGTACGTCGAGGCAAGGTAAAAACTGCGAACCATCGGATTTGAAAGTAGACCTATAATATATGTCAACAAAGAAACAGAGTGCTGATGTAGCATTATGTATAAATAAACTTTATTCATTTTATAACAATTATGAAACATTTTTTTCAACTTATATTAATCACTCTTGTTGGCCCGGATGTTAGCGCGCGGGGGTCTTAGCATGGGAGGAAACCGGAGTACCCGGAGAAAAACCAATACCTTTTTACGTCCGATCGGGGAGTCGAACCCCGGTCGTCTTGGTGTAAGACAAGTCCGCTATCCACTGCACCCCGACCACCCATTATGTTCAGTCGGGATGGCAGCGAAGCTACATGTACATGTATCTATGATATAAGTTATATTACTGGTTATATTCAGATTAAAACTTTATCTCCTGACATTTAATTTGGGAAATACAATGTGCGTTTGTCATTATTTGATGTATGTAATGATTAACAAAGAAACACGATATATATTTTTAATCGGTACCTTTATATAACGTAAATTATTGTTCAAGACAGGTTATTGATATTTTTTTCTAAAAATTTTCTTTTTGTTGGTATAAATAGTAGACAAGTTATGTATCGCAGCATGTAAGTTTTTATTTTTGACGTTTCGATGACAAGTGAAGTACGTACCCTGTCACCTTCATCAGAAATAAAAAGACATCCTATAGTAACGGCTTGAATTTAATCAACAATTACAGAGAGATCGTCGCTGTAGTATGAAGGTTTTGTGTGTACATAAATAAGCATAAGATACATTTATTGAATTAACAATATTTTTTTATATTATAATATGTTTCATAATATTATAGTATTTCATAAGTGCAACAATTATCCATGCAAAAATAAAGAAAATATTTTGCTTTTATAACTACAAGTTATAGATTGACGATATGTTAAGAGCGGTTCGTCTGCTGGATAACCAAACTACTCGGTAGTGAAGCGAACGTAAAACCTATCAATCAATCGATCAATCAAGTCAAGAGCGAATGAAAAAAAATGTGCAGAAAAAAAGGAATATAGGATTTGATTTAACGAGTGTTATTGGTGAGGTTTTTGTGTATTCAGATTCTAATTTTATACATATTTTGACATTTGTATGGGTGGACGCCAAGGTGCTGCCAACCGTCCCTCCCTTTTTCATTTAATGGTATTAATCATTGTAACTACAGAGGCTATGTCGATGGACATATATATAACATTACAAGTATAGCTTGTTTTTAGAAACTTTCTGTAAATGTTTAGCATAAATGTTAAAACATATTTATGAATGTATGTCGAAATCAATTAATTCGCACACAATGCTTAGAAACTCGTTGACAATCTGTCAGATGTATCGAGAAAATCTTGTGTATACAGTTCTTTTTTTATTAACGTTTTCCCCTTGCTAGCTGGATATTCCTTCTGTCCCCAACGAGTTAACTGTATTCCCGGATGTGTCAAGATAGACGAAAGAGGATGTAAAGAGTGCGCATGCGGGGAGCGTAAGTATATATACAAATCATGATTGTACTGCTCATTATTTGTTTCGGTTTTTTTTCAGTATTTGCTAATTATTATTTGATCAATAATTCGATAAATATAATTGCAGGAAATTATGTGTATGCGTATTCCATGAAATGCGAGAAGGCATTGTGTATATATATACATATGCTTACTTCTGCAAATATGTTTGAGCGGAGCTATGTTGCATGTATGTATGTGTATTTACTTATATATGCTTATATTCAATATGTACTTTTTGCGCCTATGGGTCATATGGCTCTTGGCTGATAAAGAATATGTGTCTGAAATATTCGGATCTTTTGCAAACCATCATATATCTTAAAGTGATGTATAATTAATTTTACTTTTAGATTTAGGGTAAATATACACTGTAAGCAAAATATTTTACCAAATGGAGGAACATTCCGATATTCAGGGCCAAAGTAAAGTTTTTACGACATCTGTTTCCGTCAAGCGATACAAAGCAATCTGAAACCATTCGGAAATTACCGTCATAGTTTGAATATAATGTAGCGTCCCGATTGGTCCCCGATTACTCTAACGATATGACGGATTAACCCGACAAGTTTTCTATTGGGGAACATTCACGTGAAAAACGTATTGGTGTTATTGGTTAAATGACAAACATTTCCGGTTGCCATTTTTATCTAAGTGTTGTACAAAAAAAATGTAAATATCGTGAAAGATAATTACTCTACTCTACGTATGTACAGAAGAGCGCATAGCGCCGTCATATTTGCGGTAAAGTCTTTGAATTGGATTAGGTGTGACATGGTTGCGCCTTTCGGCAAGCCATTTAACCAATGTGTCTCATTTACTCTTACCTATCATGGGGTTATAACATATTTTGGTATAGGAACATAAGAAAGTGGTAAGGCTCTGTAACATTTATATGCTGCATACGGCAATTCACATACAGACTTACCTCATACAAAAGTACAAGTTCACACAAATTGATATGTACCTAATGTACTATACAAATGTACATGTACATGTATAGAAAACGGGATCACGTGGTAAGATGTATACAAAGTATGTCTCTGTTATGTTACACTACTAGTCGGTAGTATTTGTACTACTGTAAAACGTTCATAAGATCGTGTCAATCAATATGATTCAAGCGCCTTTGTGACTCTGATGTCAATTAAGATGTCTCCGAAACACAGCAATCCAATCTATGATGCAATTGGCCTGCCCGATTATACCTTGAGATAATGTGTTTTGATAAATCCGCTACTACATATCCGTCATCCCTTGAATCGCCTTTAGTGAAATGTCCTTTAGATAAAGAGGGCGCTCCAGGTATAACATATAAACACACCGCTTGTTGTTGTCGAGGTTGGATATTTTCGCGATTGATTAGCTTTCTTATGTTACATTAGACAAATGTTATTTCAAACGAAATAATCCAATTTCGTTCCAAATTGAAAGTACATCGAAATAGGAAAAATAATCTTGCAAAAATTAGGTGTTTGAATGTCTATGCGATTTATATATATTTAGTGTAATGCATTCATTTCATACAATATTAAATTTCAGGGAGATGCAGATTAGGAGTTTGGTATTTTCGTCATTAAGTTAAAAAAATCCCATTGTTATTTCAGTGATGTTTCATCCGGGAGGATATTATGGAATGACCGGTAAGAAATTAATTTCTTAAAACACCGTACTGGAAAATAATTAAACCACTTTTAATTATCTACCTTTATAATCTTTTTTGGATATCCCCCTAATGGAACAACTTTCTCGTGATGTATCGTAAATACAATTTAAAAAAGGTTGTACTCAGCACCTTTCAAATTCTTTCATATAAACTGGTGGGTTCGAGTTATAGCGACAATGTATAGGAGGATTAGACGACTGTAGCTGTCGTGTGCTAAAACCAGCAAGTCAGAAGACAGGTAACACCGAAGTCTCTTGCCGCGTGAACACGACAACAGAGAATAGCCAGCATATAATTGTTTCGGCTTTACGCGACAACGGGGATGAGAGAACATAATATTGTGCTGCCTGTACAGACAATAACGGAGAGGAGACGGCAAATTAATTTGTCGCCTGAATAGACAATAACGGGGAAGAGACGGCAAATTATTTTGGCGTCTGTACACACTACAACGAAGTTGAGACGGCATATTATTCTGTCGACTGAACACAACAACAGTGAGGAGATAGCATATTATTTTGTCGTCTGAAAACGACAACGGGAATGAGTCGGCAAAATATTTGTCGCCTGTACACACTACGAAGGGGCTGAGACAACATATCATTTGCTGTCTGTACAGACAATAACGGGGTAGAGACGGCAACTTATTTTGCTGTATGTACAGACAATAACGGGGTAGAGACGGCAACTTTGTTTGCTGTCTGTACAGACAATAACGGGGAAGAGACGGCACATTATTTTGCTGTCTGTACATAACAAGGGGGAGGAGACGGCAAATTATTTTGTCGTCTGTACACAACAAGGGGGTGAGGGGGGATATCATTTCGTCGTCTGTTAACACTTAAGCGGGGATTAGACGTCATATTATTTTGTAGTCAAAACACTACAACGGGGATGAGACGGCATATACTTGTGTTGTCTGTCACGACAAAGGGGAAGAGACGGCATATTATTACGAATGATGAATGAAATTAGAGTTCTACGCCAGTTTATCCCTCCCTCTATATTTATAGTAAATCCCTCCTTATCGGGATGGAGGAACTGACCCCATGACCTTTCATGCGGCGGCGGGTTCGCATGAGTGATTTGTGGATATGGTTGACTGCCCCGCCGCCATCGCCGCCGCATGAAAGGTCATGGGATCAGTCCCTCATTCCTCACTGGTCCCTCACTGATCCATCCCGATAGGTAGGGATTTACTATAAATATAGAGGGAGGGAT
The DNA here is from genome assembly GCF_002113885.1 of Mizuhopecten yessoensis. Lineage (NCBI taxonomy): Eukaryota > Metazoa > Mollusca > Bivalvia > Pectinida > Pectinidae > Mizuhopecten > Mizuhopecten yessoensis. The sequence goes on from NW_018404667.1 coordinate 1,029,303, forward strand.
AAAGTGGTGTAGAACTCTCATTTCCTATTCATTAACCGAAAACGTAAATGTGGTGAATAGAATCTACAATAATGACTTGCAAACGGTCAGTTTAAAAAAATACTTGAGTACGTTTTAGGTCAATGTACATATAGATCTTATTATATATTTGTAGTTCCTGCCCTTTGTATGGCTTATGTGTTCAACTTATTCTTTAAAACTATAACATAGGAATGACCAGCGGGGGAGGAGGAGGAGGAGGAGGAGGAGGAGGTGGTTTTGGAGGATCATTTCCGAGTTTCCGACCTGGAACTTTAGCAGGAGGTAGTCCATTTGGATCTATACAAGTAAATATTACTTTATTTTCTATTTATTTTTTGCAGTATGGAATGCGTCATTGCAACTAATAAATTATCCTTATTGCATTTGATATCGCATCAGAGCCAATTCGTCATTTCGGAAATGAAATTTCCAAAAAAAAAACCAGTCAAGTGAATAGCTGGTCACATATTACATAAACGGGGCATATATACTTCCGGTGTAAAGATAAATCAGGAGAAAGCAAACCAAATAAGAGCATTAGATTTGGACGGAAAGAAACTGAAATTTCAAATCAGTTATGAAATGGATATCTACAAGACAAGTACCCTATAGTAAGTAATGGAATTGGGAACCGCACAGTGTTTTAGAGTACATTTCCGTCTACATATTGTCCATGTTTACCGGAAGTACATATGCCCCCTCTTCCCTGACATGCGTGTCTAAATTCAAGTCGAATCCGGAAACCGGAAATATGCCATCTTATCGTGTTTTAAGCGTATCTAAAACTTGGTCGAGAAAGAAAAAACCACACGTAAACTTGTCAATGTGTGTCGATGTACACTTTTTTCATTTTTCATTTTCTGTGAATGACATACTTCCTTCCCTAGGGAGCGAGTCACCAGGCAGCCAAGGAAAAGCCCTTAAAGGAGTGTACTGGGACCCTTCTTTGTATGACGACGTGTCGTGGACAATATTCACTAGGGGATGTGGGCAATAATGGTTGCCGTTCGTGCACGTGCCCGCATCAGGCTTCGTCACACACTTCGTCACATTCCACGTCACACACCACGTCACACACCGTCCAAACTGTGTCACATTCAACAGGTAATTAAAACGAATAAACGTCAACATTCAAAACTCGTGTAACTGGTGTTCTGTCGTGTTGAATTATTCAGCCAGTATGTTAATGCGGTGTGGCAATGGAACTGAGATATGACTTTTAGCAATATCGACTCAGAAAACAGACAAACGATCTTCGTTTTCACATTTATTGTATTGTATTGTATTGTCCAAGTACCTTAGCCTGTCGATGATATTGGCTTCGTTAATTCCCAATATAATCTAATGATCGCACAATTCTATAACCTTGCAAATATTGTTTCAGACACAAATTAACAATGAACATACGACTGTTGTTTATCATTTCGGTAATCTTTCACAACGACAATATGTTGACATTTCAACCATTACTGATTTTTAACGCGAGAAGGCAGGCTCGAATAGTGCACAACCCTGCTGTATTCCTTTGCGTTTAACAACGTGTTAATGCGGTGTCCCTTGCTTAATCTCTTTTTTGGCTTTATTTTTTTCTGTTTAAGGGACTTAAAAGAAATCTTTTCTTGCCCTTAAGTGATGTCAGCAATTTTGGACTCTTCAATTTTTTAAAGCACAAGACACAAATCCCTAAGCAGACGACACAGAAAATAACTCATAAATTTACAGGAGCTGCATTAGTCGCTTTTTAGACATACAGTTTGATACAGCAGATCCCGAACCTACACAGCCATGTTGTTTCATAGATGATGCATGAGTTGACTGTTGATGTTTCATGTTTATTTAGCGCACGTGCAGTACATACAGGCGACCCATCACTCGTCCTGTACCGGTACCAAACTATGTATGGCCACATGCCACACTCGATATTCACTGGGACCCAAAGGGCGTGACGGCTGCCAGTCTTGCTCTTGCATGCCAGGTATGAGTTATCTTTCCCTTAAGCGACCCTTAAGGATCCCCGTTCCACTGCAGGGAAACACTTGATAATTCGATTGTTATATATACTGCATATACAGTTACCTCCGTTTAATTTTGCATTATATATATCTGTAGCTAAAAAGGACCACATTATTACCGTTGATCAGGTAGCTTAGATTGTAAGAGCAACAGTATATTTATAAATTGTCCAGTGTTTATATATTTGTCAACGACAATTTTTTGTTATTATTTCATATAGTTCGATTCATTATTGTATTATTTAAATTTCGATTTTTTTTCAGAACCAACACCAGCACCGACTCCTGCGCCTACCATAACCTGCATGCAAACATACCTATGTATGCTTTCCTGTAAAACCGGATATACATTGGGAGAAACCGGAAGTGACGGATGCCAGACCTGCACATGCTTACCACGTAAGTGTCATTCAATATTTTCATACACGTATGAACGAAACGTATTGTATAAACATTGATGGACACGTAAACATCGCCCGAGAGACGTGAGAAAATGCAAAATTAAAGCATGAATATTAACTTAAGTGTACGCTTTTGTTTATTCACCAGCCCCTACAGCCGCGCCGGCTACCCCGGCCCCCAAACCATTACAGTGCGAACAGACCCTTAACTGTATGTTATCATGTACATCCGGGTACCAGCTTGGCAACACGAGGCCTGATGGTTGTCCGGTATGTAGCTGTATTCAAACAGTAGGTAAGTATTACAGTCTTCTTTACAAAAAACTTTTTTTTCCTGCCATTTTTTTTTATTCACGGCCAAGTAGCTCACACATCATATCCCTCATAACATTATATCATTAAAATTATGATACAGTTCTATTTTCTACAACAAAATTGGTAATGTTTATTTTTCAACGTTAAGTGTAGCAATTTTTAGGTAGACATTAAGTGTTACAAATTAAGGATCACTGTCTCACTGACGGTAATAAACTTGAAAATTTAACAGAAGCTTTTGGTAAAAACAATTACCTCCCCTAAAGGATCATTATTCACATTGCAATGTGGTTTTCCGTTTACACAGTAACCTCCCCTTTAACCTCCGTTTGTATATATAATTTTATCACAGCTTGGCCAGGCCATTTTTGTTGACCAAGTACATGTAGCTTGATTGGTTAGAGCGATAGTATATTGATAGGTCGTAGGTTAGAAGACTTGTCTGGCCACATCAAATTTTAAAACAACGAACCTATTTGTTTGTGTCTACTTTATAATTATTATTGTTTACAAGAAAATTTAGTTTTTTATAGATTATAAATTATAAATGACATAGTCATACCGGATATAATGCTTTTAATACATAATTACGATTCTTAGCAGTGACACGGGGAATCCGTATGTAAAATAATTTACATCTTAAATGTTCACAGTATATTTTTCATATGTGTATGCATCTGAAGGTGTCCACAAGATAAATGTTAGCGCAACAAAGAACAGCAAAAATTATATTATTTAGGTCACTTGATTATCACAGGCGTTTAAACGCCGATGTAGACACAAAAAAGGACTTTCATTAAATTTTACTTGGTAGAAAAAAATATACTTATGTTTGTATATCATGGTGGAATATATAGCGCAGCATTCGAAAATAAAATCGTAAAATAATCAACTCAGGCCCCAAGCGGCCATCGTTAATTATTTTTCCCCAACTTATTTTCACCCTAGTCTCATTCAACCTGACGCTTAATCACTTGAATTCGGCGTAGCTTGCGCAGACAATAAGAGTCTAGTTGAACGAAACTTATGTTCACCCTCGATATATTTCACAATAATACTTGCACAAACGTTGATTATGTCTAAATTTCAGCATTGCGTGACTTATTCGTTTATCGTTTAATTATCCAGTTTATTTTGTGGAGCTAATCTTTGGTGGTTCAACAATCTGGCCGAAATGATTAGTTTGTATAAGTTTTAGTGTTAGTCATAACGCTATTAATTTCGCAGTATCAGATGATTTTGTGTCGAACCGTGAAAAACAGAATGTTTGACCTGTTTCATATTTATATGATTGTAATATCAAATGAAATTTTGTTAGAATTGTCTCCCAAGATTTTTTTTTAATGTCCGTTTTTTTTATAGTAATACAAAATATACGATGCTAAGCGTTTTATTGTTTTGAATTTCCCGCCTTTCAGCCCAAGTGGTACAGGTGTTTGAAGTGAAATGTCCAGCGGAACTACACTGTGACGTATGTTGTAACGTTGGTTACAAGTGTGACAGTAACGGATGTCCAGTGTGCGAGTGTATCGCGCCGGCATGTAAGTAAACAACCATATAGCTAAATAAATACCAACCTTTCTCTTCAGGTTGGTAAGTATAAGTGATATACTGGTTCATATAACACAACCAGTGTAGTGTTTATGTGTGACGTTACGATTACTAGCATGATATGTAATTTTTAGATTGCTAATTATGGATTGTATAGATGTTTTTTTATAGCACATCCAGTGAAATGTTTCTGTATGACGTTTCGATGACAAGTAAATTATTTACACTGCCTCCTTTCATCATAATTCAACTCTTAAATTTATATACCCAGGTGTATGGATTGGGCAGAGGCTAATACAGCACAAAATGACAAAGTTGAACGAGTGACGTTTCGATGACTAGCATGATTATGTACTATTCACCTTCCTCAGGCAAATGATCAGTAAAAGTGTTTGTTCCTATCGGTGTTAAACTGTACGAGCTGGCAGTAAAATCACCGGCGATTCGGCTACGCGTATATTTGTATGTACACGAAGGTTTGTTTTTGATATCACATAAGGGATAATGTGGCATTTTTATACAACCCGGTCAATTGTGTCTTTTCAAGAAACTGTTTTATTCAAATTAATCACTCTTTCTCTGACGTCACGGTAAGTTAAAAACTTGCGTTACACTTTGTATTGACGCGGATTCTTACTGTTGCGCAGCCGTTGGATCGACAGCAGTCATGGTGATACAAAAACCGATGAAGTGTCCTGCCGCCTTTTCCTGTCATGCGCCGTGCCACGACGGGTACAAATGTGGGGAAGATGGCTGTCCAACATGTGAATGCCTCACAATTGTAACCGTGCAACAAGTCCTGACCCATCACGAAGGTAGGTATACGTCATCATATAGCATATGACGTCACACATACGTCATTTAAACAAATGACGTCACAGCATTATAATTATTTACATATAATGTCATATAAAAAGCTATCTGCGCACCAGTTAAACCTGTGCTACCTGTATTTTAACGTTGTTCTATCCCGGTGACGTCACAATAAGAGGGTATATAATTATGTTAAGGTACAAGTGACGTCACAATACATTTTTTTTTATCACGATTATTACTCTAGTATCAACAACATCAATACAAACATCAAAGAATCGATAGGATATTCAAACATGCACTACTAGTGGGCAAACCAGTGATTGTTTTGAGGATCCCCGTCCCACTACAAGCAAAACACTAGTGGTTCTTCGTTTATACAGTGAACCTCACCTTCATTTCGTTTTGATATAACGGTACTTTCGTTGACAAGGTAACTCAGTTGATAAACACGATATTATAACAATCTGAGGTCCAGAGTTCGAATCCCGGGCCCGTATGCATAAAACTGTCATCATGCTAAAGCCTGGATTTTGTGCTCAAGACGAATATCAGGTTCCCGTTATAAATTAATCAAAAAATCTTTATTTTATCAAAGATTTGGAAAAACATTGAAGAGAGTTACAAGAAAGTTGGTTTGAGCACGGAATCCGTGCTTGAGCAGGAGAAAGGTTTCATGAATACGGACCCTGGTCTAGTCCCGCTGAATGTTTACAATCTGAGTAATGATTTTGATTTAATATTAAGTTCCTTTTTTTTCAAATTATGGTTACCAGACATTTCTCGCAAGGCAGGGGTTTGTTTTCCTATATTGGGTTTTCACTTAGGATATAGTTATGTAAAAATGAATAGTTTTGTTAGAGGGATCCTTAAGTGTCAATTGTGGTAGCAGGCCAGTCGAACAAAATAGAGTGTTCTAGTTAATCTTTCTATAAAATGAGCTAAATAATAAATTATTTGAAAAGAAGAGCTTTTTTATATATGAACACAGAACATTGCGATAGTTGTCAAACGCAAACGAGCGGAGCTACAGGTCAGCAACTTGTGGTAGTAGCAAAACCCGTAACTGGCCAACAGACGTGTGACAATTGTGGAAATCATGAGACGGGTTCGATACACGCGGAAACAGGTTCAGCACATCAGACCCTGGTCTCACCGTCAACCAGCAACCAGGCAACGTGTCATGACTGCGAAACGCATGGAACTAACACAGTGACAGGACCAGGAAGTAACACACACACCTTGAACGTTGGACAACAGACAAGTAACCTAGGAGGGAGTTCATCACTTGGAGGATCACCAAGTGGTTCCAACGGTGGTTCACCTTTTGGTGGTTTGAGCAATGGGATATCTATTGGAAGTTCTAGCGGTGGTTCATCTTCCAGTTTACCGTTTGTTGGTTCGGGTGGTGGTTCGCCATTAAGTGGTACAAGCAGTGGTTCAACCTCGAGTGTTTCAGGCGGAAGTTTACCGTTTGTTGGTTCGGGTGGTGGTTCGCCATTAATAGGTTCAAACAGTGGTTCAACCTCGAGTGTTTCAAGCGGAGGTTTACCGTTTGTTGGTTCGGGTGGTGGGTCACCATTAATTGGTTTGAACAGTGGTTCAACCTCGAGTGTTTCAGGCGGAGGTTTACCGTTTGTTGGTTCGGGTGGTGGTTCGCCATTAATTGGTACAAGCAGTGGTTCAACCTCGAGTGTTTCAAGCGGAGGTTTACCGTTTGTTGGTTCGGGTGGTGGGTCACCATTAATTGGTTCGAACAGTGGTTCAACCTCGAGTGTTTCAGGCGGAGGTTTACCGTTTGTTGGTTCGGGTGGTGGTTCGCCATTAACTGGTACAAGCAGTGGTATGTCGTCGGGCGTTTCAAATGGAGGTTCGCCATTTGGTGTTGCAGCCGGTAGTTCACCGTTTGGTAGTTTGAACAGTGGTTTATCATCTAGTGTTTCAAGCGTTGGCTCGCCTTTTGGTGGTTCTAGTGTTAGCCAAAATGCTGGAGGGCATGAACCGATTAGCTCTGCAACAGCAACAGTAGTAGGAAATTTGTCTGGATCACAACTAGCTGCGGGAGGATCAGCTACTGCTACTGGCATAGGTGGTAATGGCGGGAGTCTGTCACAAACACAATCTACTGGGCAATCGCCATTTACAGCAGGCTCAGGAGGTAGTTCAGCAGGGGTTCCTTCCTTTCTGAATGGTTACGAATTCGGGGAATCTGTACAAACTGGTTCGGGTCCTAACGGCACCACATTTGTTCCACAATCTCAGATAGAAGGTTCTATCGGACAATCAAACCCCGGCCAGGGATCACAAAGCGGAAACGGAAATTGGTCAGGTGGGCCGTTCAATGCAGGTGGTGCAGGTCCTTTTGGTAACAACGGTGCTGGATTTCATTCGAGTACCTTTGCACAGGCTGTGACGGGCGGGTCAGGAGGCCAAGGACCATTTTCCGTAGCTGCTGGGAACAATAGCTCTGGTGCCGGACCATTTTCTAGCCTCTCGGGGGGAAGTGGCACACCTTTTGGCTCCACATCAGAATCTGGTGGTGCTGGAATTGGAAGTGGCGGCCCAGTATTAAACGGTTTTGGTGGTGGCCAAACGAGTGGCGGTTCAAATGGTGGTGGACCCTCTTTTGGAGGATCAATTGGAGGTCAAGCTTTCGGAGGATCTAGCGGAGGTCCAGCCTTCGGTGGATCTAGTGGAGATCAAGCCTTCGGTGGATCTGGTGGAGGTCCAGCTGTCGGTGGATCTAGTGGAGGTCCAGCCTTCGGTGGATCTAGCGGAGGTCAAGCCTTCAGTGGATCTGGTGGAGGTCCAGCTGTCGGTGGATCTAGTGGAGGTTCATCTTTTGGCGGATCTGGTGGAGGTCCACCTTTCGGCGGATCTGGTGGAGGTTCATCGGGTTTAGGATCAGTATTTGGAGGTCACAGTCTTATGGGCGGAGGATTTGGTGGACACGGAGGTAATACACAACAAGGATCGACAGACCCGGAAAACACAATTGATCATATTATAAAGAACTGTCCGGAAACCATGCACTGCATGACTACGTGTCCTTTGGGGTATTCTTTCGGTGACACAGAAAAGAACGGTTGCCCGGCTTGTTCATGTTTGACCGGATCTGGAGAAATAATGACAGGACTTCCTCATCAAAGCAACACAGGATCCGATGAACAGAAGGACGAACTTACAGAACAAACTACAGACTTGCAACAAGTGGCATCAACGAGGCTCAAACTACTACATAAGATTATATGTAAGTATTAGATTAATTTGATCTTCGACTTTTGTCTATTCTCATTGTTATCCTTCTACATATCTACGCAAAACACTTACATGGAATTGCATACATACAATTATTTAGTAATATATACGTAATGCGCAAATTAATAACACTACACTACAGTACATATGTACTGCTGTGTCCGTCTTGTTCTCCTCCGTGGTGCTTGGTGCTGAAATGGTGGAAATGAAAAGTTGGTCTAAACTAAAACTGAGTCGGAAATAACTTGTTAAAGTACGATCAGTGACGTCATAAAAGTGGTTTCCTTAACAAATGTTGCCATAGCTTCACAACACGTATTGCATCCTCCATACATTTCAATAAGAAGATGTCGAGGAATTGTAAATATGCCTTCGTTTTTGGACAAATATCCTTTACGCCGGATCCTTGGCAGTCGTTCCTGTTGACTTATATCAACTGTATCGCTCGATTGATCATAAATGAATTATACAAAATGCTACACTGTACACTATATATTCACAGCTGTGACGTCATGTCCCACACCATTTACGTGCCCGGTCACGTGCTCAATCGGGTACGCGAGAGGACCAAGTTATTGTCCGAGATGTGAATGCGTGGACGAGAAAGGTGACTTTCTTCAACAAAATATAAAGATCTTAACGATAACTCGACCTGCCATGTCTGTATATCACAGTAATGATACACACTGCTGAATTGTTTTATTGTAAAGTTTATGCAAGTCTGACCCGATCAATAATTTGCATATGCATGCATGATGCAGACTCCTTATGAAATGGCAATCTGGATACGTAATTTTTAACAGTAAGTAAGGAAAAGGGCAAATCAGTCACGGAGGTCGTCAATTGCAATTTCAATTGCTAAAAAATGAACATATATTCAACGCAATGGTGTAGGGCATTTTCCGAACGACTGTTTAGAAACCAATTTTTCCCGAAAAAATCGGTCTACGTTTTTTGTTTTTTGGATAGCTGGTTCCATGTGTAACGTCCCTCCATTTGGAATGCGAGACAGTATCAAGTATATAATAAAAGTCACTGCAACATCTTATCACATTGAAAATTCATTATTAAAACACAATTCATTAAAACTATTAAGAAATATCAGCTCATGAAATATTTATTAACTTTTTTATTTACTTCCTTACAGAGCATCCGCTATCAAAAACGGAAATCGTCTGCACAGGAACGTTTGCTTGTTCTAAAGGTTGTGACACTGGTTACAAGCGTGGATATGACGGTTGTCCTATCTGTGACTGTGTCCACGAGGAGGGTGCGTGTTTAACGCGCATGTGCTTTGATTTCTAGGTTCCGGAAGTTAAAATGAAGCTTTGATATAAAAGATGTTGTTTGCTTGCATACATATGTTGCCTTTGCTCTTCTGGCCTGCTACCGATAAATCTGTAATGGGTATCACAGTATATGAATTATGATTCTAGATATTTTAGGACTCTTTGTTGTATAGGGAATGTATGTTTTTGTCGATTTAATATAAAAATAAAAGTATATGAATACTTACCTGATAAAAAGGGAAGATATCCGAATGACAATGGTAAAAACACATAATAAATATTGGTGGAAACTAACTTGGTAGAGTATTGCATTGGTACAACAGTAACTATTGCAATATTGTAAATAAGTGCCGTATAAGAACATACTTAAAGAAGATGTGTTTTTGTATCAAATGATCATTCTTGTATGTCTATTTATAGTGAGGAATTCCTCTTTATCTATCAAACACTTATTGGATTAATTGAAGAGGAATACTATTTGCTAAAATGATAACAGCGTGTTTAAAAGCATTGGACATATTCAATAAAAGTATACAAAGATTGTCCTAAATGATGTGTCTTTTCGCCAGAATGCCATGAGTGTGAAAAACCTCATCCAACTCCAAAACCAGATCAAGCTGCAGTTATTGCGATTCTACAAAAGTGTCCACATACACAAGAATGCATGACGTCATGTAAAAACGGATACCACATGGGCAGCGCAGGTGTTGACGGATGTCCAGCGTGTTCATGCGTCGAAAAAGAAAGTAAGCTCTTTTGTGCGTTGAAAAGGTTAAGGCAAAATGAACGTTCGAGTATTCTATACAGATTTAATACCCAGAGATTTCACACGACAAGACCAGTATGTATCAACAATATCATTGATAAATGGGCAACTTCTGACTCATATGCAAATCTTAACGGTATTAAAAGACGTCCAGAAAATGGCCTCTTAACACAGGTGGTCTCTTTATATAGGTGGTCTCTTAACACAGATGGTCTCTTTAAAGAGTTGGTCTCTTAACACATATTGTCTATTTATAGAGGTGGTCTCTTAACACAGATGGTCTATTTATAGAGGTGGTCTCTTAACACATGTGGTATCTTTATAGAGGTGATCTCTTAACACAAATATTCTCTGTATAGAGGTGGTCTCTTAACACAGATGGTCTATTTATAGAGGTGGTCTCTTAACACATGTGGTATCTTTATAGAGGTGGTCTCTTAACACAGATGGTCTCTTTCTAGAGGTGATCTCTTAACACAAATATTCTCTGTATAGAGGTGGTATCTTAACACAGATAGTCTCTTTATAGATGTGGTCTCTTAACACAGGTGGTCTCTTTATAAAGGTGGTCTCTTAACACAGATGGTCTCTTTATAAAGGTGGTCTCTTAACACATGTGGTCTCTTTATAGAGGCTGTCGCATAAGCAGGTAAGACTTTACTCTCATTATTCTCACTTGCTGTAACGTATTCTCTATCGGAGTTAATTTTCTTCTTCATAACTATTCCAATGCTTTATATTTATATATTTGAAAAGCTCACCAGCATGCTCAATTGGAAGCTCCATAAACTTTGCTTCCGAAAAACACTTCTAGTTCTATTATATTTGCATTCATGTGCAGACACATTTTCCCGACATCTGCGTTTCGGTTAAAAATCCCACCGTCTGATAATCTATCTGGCTATTTACTGTCGTCTGCTTTACAAAGGTGGTGAAGGTCGACAGTTACCAATAATCATCATTTGGAGCAGTGCTTAGTTTTAAGTGATGATCTGAAAGTCTTTTCATATGAGCGGCGCGATCGATTTCGATCGCCTCTCATATTAAGGTGCATTCACATATCGTTTATTTAATTGATGTTATTACTTAATTTACGATACAAAATATTGTAAATTAACCATATAATCAAACTGATAGGTAAATCTCGAGTCTTTAAAACGTTTGAATAGAAGTGAAATACAGTGTATAATCAAAACCCCAAAATACACATTACGCGTTTCATGAAACCAACACATTTGATAATGGCTTCGAAATGCATTCAGACACCATTCTTTACTTAGATAATAAAACATTGATTAAGAGTGATAACAGATCTGTTTTGGTATTACAGCATGCCATGAGTGTACGGAGACTCACCATACAGTAGAGGTCGTACAGCCTGTCCAGGTACAAACATCGTCCACAGAACACTGTCACGAGTGTGAAACAGGTCAGTACATTGTATCTCCATTAGGGAATTGTGCTTTCAGTGAGATGTTATTTCAGTGAGGTTTCACTCTAAAGTCGGCAAGAGGTTAATACACCAATTATCCGCCTCCAGCGCAAACGCATACTTCACATAAATACACGCCGTTTAATGGCTTCAGCTATTAATAGGACACTAAACCTAGAACACCAAACTACTTCGCGCGACGCACGAATCGATGTTCTATGTAGTCGATTTAATTAAGGATTCCTTTCCAACTTCAGGCAAATCACTTGAGAATTTCACTGTAGGTATTCTTTAACGTAGAGTAACCTCCCCTTCACTTCTTTTCGATTTAAATGTAGCAATACTTGCCCGTTTATCTTCTGTTGACAAGATAGTCCAGTTGATAATCTGAGGTCTACAATTCCCATTCTGGTGTAATTCCGTTGTAATATTACAATCAGAGCACTGTTATTGATTGTTATCATTGTTTCAAGCACGAACCGTGTTGTTTACATTATTTTCCAGTACGGTTATTAGCTATGTAATCTTAACACGTTGAATGTATCGAGCTTTAAAATGTTTGCTTTTCGACTCTTTAAACTGATCGCAATGTGACCTGTTTTGCTGTCGATATTGGTTTAGATATACTATATCTATGAGGATATTTTCGAGCTAATTCACTCAACGCAGTTTCTACACAGATTGATTGATTGATTGATTGATAGGTTTTACGTCCGCTTCACTACCGAGTAGTTCGGTTATCCAGCAGACGTTTCTACACAGCGACAATTGCATTTTTTATAGTATATTAATTAAGAATGGAATAATTCAGCTATGTGAAAATAAATCCATTCTATTAGATACTCAAAATCCTTGTCCCCTGTCTATTGCAACATGAACATCACTTCTCTATAACAGGCGGCCACCAGACACAAGTGGCTGTGGCAACACAAGGTGGAAGTGGTGGCACTGCTTTCGGCGGCACTTCCTCCGGTGGCCATATGTCTGGAGGATCGGGTGGTCATTCGTCTAGTGGAACCAACGGGGGAAATTTCGGTTCAATGAGTGGTGCTGGAGGCATGTCTGCTGGGATTGGTGTCGGTGCCGGCGGAAGTGAGTAAAACCTTATTGCATTGATATTTTTATCAATAAATAAGGAATCTTGTTTCTAGTAGAGCTTTGTGATGTGATTTGTGTGGAACAATTCCGCTGAATACTGTGTTGCTGTGTTTGCAGGTCAGTGTCACCCTCTTCCTCCGGACTGCCATCCCTCCTGTATAGTTTACGATGTGGCACATTGCCGACAATGTCGTTGTAAGTAATTTGATGTTTTATATAACAGATACTTATAAAAAACGAATTGATAACAGAACCGTAATTTGCATTAAAAATCAATAAAACTAGTCCAAAAACAAAAACAAAAAAAACAAAAATATTATAAAGGAAAGATTTCTGGAGACCATTAGAAAAAGGTACACAGGGCCTGTATTCATGAAACCGTTCTCAGGTTCAAGCATGGTGGATTTTGTGCTCAAGCTTTATTTCTTGTTCCGGTCNGGGGAGTAACAAGAAAGCTAGTTTGAACACAGAATTCATGCTTGAGCTAGAGAACAGTTTCTCTGAAGACGGGCCCAGGTGCTCTGAAGGAGCCTTCTGCTTCTTTGGGGATACTCTCAATGTTTATCTAAGTCAAATTCAAGTAATTTCTTAAACAAAAAGATATAGCCGGGGTAGTTATAATAAAACACAAATGTACATGAGCTAACATAATAAGTCCCGTATTATGTCAGCATTAATGTCGGTCTACGAGTTACGAGTTCATGCTAAGGAATTCGGTAACATACATGAAGTGACATATTTTCACCTGTAATAATCATTGGTGTACATTTGTGCAGCGTATCATATTAGTCATAGAATATCAGAATATCACATCATTTATTTTGTGGTTTGCACTTTAAACAACTATACAAAAATGTTGTGGACACAATGTTTAGTTTTACGTGATTAATATTTTAAGTTATTTTGTGAAATTCTTATTTCGTGCGGGCATACAGGTATTCAAAACGAGAGCAAAACTCGCAAACTCGTGGCCGATTGAACCGACATTTCGTTTTAATCATTTTCTGTCGTCATTATGACTTTTTCAGTAAAAGATATAGAGATCATATGCTATTCACCATTTGATTGATGTGTCATTTACTATTTGTTTACATCATTTCAGGTCCAATGCATTGATGCTATTCCTGGCGCCTTGTTATTGTACTTTGCCCCAAACATTGCATGTACAATGTGTCTGTAGGATTAAATACATTTCCTTTATTCTTGTCACTTATCACATGTCTCTAAAATAAAGTATTCGAAATACCAAATCGTCTGATGTTCTGTATAACTCCAATCAAATGATATTCTGTGGGTTTTTGCAGTTACTTTATTGTTTGCTTGATTAAGCTTTGAGCGGAATTTAATGGAAATAGTCCAATACGCTTGTCTGTGTACGTTCTTTTTTTTCAAAATGCATCGTGGTAGACCCCGCGGATTGAGTTCATAGTCCCCGAAAATTGGTGTTACCTTGATAGCCACGGTAAACTGTTTTGATTAGGTGCAAGGTTCTTAATATACACATTTTACAAATTGTTGAATTTGAAATAAACCAGTACTCCTTTAAAATTTGAAGTAAACTAAATTGGATTAACTCAACTCCAATATGCAAATTAAATTTTCCTGCTTTTTGGCCCCTATCATAGACGGACCAAAACGGTTTATTTGGCTTTATGCCACTTCTCTGGAACTAAGAGATAGATATCAACCATTTTTGACTGGAAGCATCCCTAGGTGGTAAGGATTCAAAATTGTACAAATGGTGGGATTGACCACCCCAAGGGGCTGAGGGCGTGGCCAAAAGGGGGATGATGCAGTGTAATTGTTTTTTTAAACTGTATATATTACCAGATTTGTTAGGTACACTCACCTGTATATGTAACGTTTATTCTTAAAATTGTTAAAGCACCCACATATATACTTGAACGTTGATGTAGGCATGGTTCATCTGTTGATGAACTGCAATATTGATACTGCAAATTAGTTATATTTAGCGTGATATCCATTTTCGCCATTACAGTTCCCGCTTTCAGTAATGGTTGCTAATCACAATGGCACAAGAACAGTAATTCATAATTTATTTCCATATGTCCCAAAGGAGGAGTGCCAATTTGGGCCTTCTGGTGGCTATCACCGGTAAGTTTTATTTTTTTGTAGATACATACCTTGGGGTTATGCCATCATGTTTTGATATGAAATTAAGGTCAGCTTGTAGATCATTTCAAGATATGAGGGGGTAAAGTGGGGTACCAAAATCACAAATGAACGCTTTTTTTTACAAAATTATATGTTATTTTTTTTAAGTTTCTTCATCATTTTTGTGTACTGCGTAACACTAAAACAGCAAATATTAAAGATGGCCGAACAATGTAACACGTAGTTGACAAGTAGGTCACTCCGGACCAGCACTATTCGGCAATGATGAATTGGAGTTTAAAGACATCAAAAATTATAACTTTATAAGTAAGGTATAAGATAAGAAATAAAAGCTAGATGATTTTAAAAATAATTTATTTTGATACATATTTCTATAAATGTATGATACAATATCAGCACTTTAGTAAATTTCTGTTGTGCCACACTGTGTATTAAGATTTATTAGTTACATCAATTTGCAAATACAGTGCTAATTTATTACACATCTATTCCGTCTTTTCGTATCGCAGAGTTATCTGCTCTTGTAATAAGGTATTGATTGTTACGTCGTTTGTTTGTGAGATTAACGTCATCAATTTTTGAGAAAACGACGTAATTTTCTCACACAAACCAATGACGTAACAATCAATACCTGCTCACAAGAGAGGATAACTCTGCAATACGCAAGGACGGAATAATGTACAACCAGATGTTGTTTTGAATTTATATTCATAAGCAATCTTGTTCTCAATGTATTTTTTCCGGAATAGGCAGCGTACGAAAGACTACACTAAACGTGCAAATTGACTTTAGGTCACGGTAAGCACACTGATATACTGTATACTGGCAAAAAGTTTGCACAGTCAAACTTTCGCCCTTCGCCTGAGAAATCTAAACTCGCTCTTAGATAATTTCGCCTTTCACATTTAACTACTATGTAAATTATGTTGCTGACTGTTGTTTTATGAAGTGATAATTTCGCCCTCATTTCAGGGGGCATAAATCAATCTGCGGCGAAATATCCCCGATAAATAGTAGTTTAACATAACACTACTGTGAATCTTAGCCTTGACCAATTAATATTACTGTATGCCGGGACGTTTTCGCCAAGTCAAACATTCGCCCTTTAGCTGTGAAATCCAAATTCGTCCCGTGATAATTTCGCTTTTCCCATTTAATTGCTATGTCATTTTTGCTGCTGACTTATGTTCGCTGTAATGCTAAATTCGTCCTCATACCAGCGGGCGGAGCCAGGCAGAAATTAAACTGCAGCGAAATGTCCGGGTATACAGTAAACACGTGCAATTGACAATGGTCAGTCGGCGAATCGACACATATTTGTTTTGTTAAGGATCTCTGTACCAATTCCAAAACAGTAACTATGAATAGGAGACATTTTACCTTCAGCTGAATACTGTGAAACCAAATGTTTTCGTGGGACCCAAATTTCGTTGTTTCTCGAAACGCACCATTTCGTGGGAACAATAATTCGTGGATTACATGTACCAAATCATACGGAGAATGGCTTAATGTCACACTTGTAATTACTTGGTGGACTTACTAATTCATGGATGCAGATTACCCACAAAATAAACGAAATTAAAAACACCTACAAAAATAATGATTTCACAGTAAATAGTATCTTGCGGAAATTTCATAGAATAGTAACAACCAAGGACTTCCGAACACAATGCAGTCGCCCGTACAAATTGAGCTTCCTGACCATCGGTAGTTCCCAGGCCAAATTGTATGAAAAGCGGAATTAAGGGGAGACAACTTTATGCCGGAAAAAAAAATCAGTGGCACTCCTTTCAAATGTGACTGCAGTTAGCAATGCTATTCCAACATTGTGTGTTCTGTGTCGATGTTTTGTTGATGATTTTGAAGTTAAATTAAAATACTTCTTCCGTGTCGTGGGTCCTTACGATTTTTTTTCTCTGAACAATGGATTGATCATCATCTAAAAAAAAGAAAGAAGATAAGTTAGTAAAAATTTGATTAAGTTTACGTAAAGGGTTTTGCAACAAGAGGCCCAGGGGCCTTAATAGCTCACCTGGTATTTTATTTTTCAATTTAAAACCTGCTGAGTACCATTCAGGTTTATCAAAGGAGTACAAGTAACAAAGTTGCATCTTCCATTTATAAATATTCAATTCCCTTTGCCCAAAGATTCTCTAAAACAAGTTTGGTTAGGTTAAAATCCCTTCAACGGTACAGAAGGAGAAGGATCTTTAATGTTTTCCTCTATTTCCCCTAATGGGCCCCACTAATCTGCCCCAAAGAAGGGGAATCCACACACCTCAGTTTAAACAAAATTGATTCTTTTCTCCCTAAGCATGCTTCAGACTGCATTTGGTTTAAATCCCTTCACTTGTATAGTAGGAGAAAAAAAATCCTCTATTTCCCCTATTGGGCCCCGCTCCTATGCCGCCAGAAGGCCCACACCCTCCGTTTATACAAACTTGAGTCTCCTTTGTCCAAAGATGCTCTAGGACAAATTTGGTCAAAATCCTTCAATTGGTTGAGGAGAAGATTTTTAAAGATTTACCTATTTTCCCCTATTTGGCCCCGTCCCTCTGCCCCCAGGGGGACCATACCCTCCGTTCATACAAAACTGAGAACCCTTTGGCCAATGATGCTCCAGACCAAATTTGGTCAAAATCCCTTCATCGGTACAAAAGGAGAAGGATATTTGATGTTTTCCTCTATTTCCCCTAATGGGCCCCACCCATCTGCCCTTAGAAGGAGGCCCACACACCTCAGTTTATACAAAATTGATTCTTTTGTCCCTAATCATGCTTCAGACTGCATTTGGTTAAAATCCCTTCACTTGTATAGCAGGAGAAAAAAAATCCTCTATTTCCCCTATTGGGCNTCCGTTTATACAAAACTGAGAACCCTTTGGCCAATGATGCTCCTGACCAAGCTTCAGACTGCATTTGGTTTAAATCCCTTCACTTGTATAGTAGGAGAAAAAAAATCCTCTACTTCCCCTATTTGGCCCCGCCCCTCTGCCCCCAAAGAGGCCACACCCTCCGTTTATACAAACTTGAGTCTCCTTTGTCCAAAGATGCTCTAGGACAAATTTGGTCAAAATCCTTTTATTGGTTGAGAAGAAGAAGATTTTTAAAGATTTACCTATTTTCCCCCTATTTGGCCCCGCCCCTCTGCCCCCAGGGGGGTTATACCCTCCGTTTTTACAAAACTGAGAACCCTTTGGCCAATGATGCTCCTGACCAAATTTGGTCAAAATCCTCTGAGCCATTCAGGACCAGTAGCATTTTAAAGGAAAAAGTTGACGGACGCCGGACGACGGACGACGGACGACGGACGCTGCACCATGGGATAAGCTCACTTGGCCCTTCGGGCCAGGTGAGCTAATAAAACTGGTCCTCAGAGCGACATTTCCATTACTCAAACATAAGAGTGTATCATCGCATGATCCTGTATGATATTGAGTCTTAAGAAACAGCTTATATAAAATCATGTTGTAATTGAAATATATGCAGCTGTAGAGCATAACTATAGTCTTTTATCAAGTCGAAAATAAATAAAAACACTTTATTTGCCAAAAATATTTTGTGATAATTTAACATAATTTACAATTATTTTTTTAAATAATCTTGATATCAATGAAAAAAGTCTTATATAAGTTTGTTTGAGGTGTTTCGTCCTCTCAACAGCTAAGGCAAAATGGGGTCATGTTACCAGGGAGACATCGCCAGGAAAAAGAGTAGATAATACAGAATGGAAAAGGTAAAGATCCCACGTGATTCCATAGGGACAGCAAATCAAGTTTGTTGTATTGAATATCCCTTGAGTTGAATACATAGGCACCCCTCCCGCTCCCCCCACTCTTCTCGATTCAGCGATGATATCGCCTCTTACAACATGTAATTAAATAAAGCATGCCTATTTTCTCACCGAACCTGAATTGGTGTCGAATGTATTTATACAACAAATGCTTTCCTGGTATGAAATAACTTCGGTTACATCAATAAAAATATCAACAAATGGCATGCATGATATCGATCGATATGTACAGAGTTAATCGTTTCCCACTGCATGCTATAAACAGGGGCGACTAAATGAGGGTACCCTGCAGAACTGGATGATTCTGTAGTGTTTTCTGCAAAGGGGACTTTTGACAGAACCAAAACTGATAGGCTGCCTCATTGTAGCATTTGTGATTTCTTCTTTTTTCTCCTATTCTGGAGAATACGGTGTTCCTGGGGCATCCGTCTTCGATGTTTTCAGATGATGCAAGGACGTTTGACTCCAAACATATATCAACCGTTGTAGTCTAGGAGTTGGACGAATGGTTCGCCCGTTGTCAGTATAATGTGACCGGGTGTGGGGTGTCCTGCTGGGTGTCTTCGGCAGTATGTTTCAGTGAGGTAGCACTATAAAGTCGGCATCAGTTCTGCGCTATCACAAGAAGACAGACACGAACAGATCACAGCCTCCCAAAACACACACGCATACACTACACGCATGCATCTTGCAAACAAGGAGGGAGGGGTCGTTAAATGACCATAGCTGCTGATAGGACGTTAAGCAATACTAAACCAAACCAAACCAATCTTACCCTTGCATGAAACTTCTAGGATTTCCTGGAGGCATAAACCCTCGGTTTAGAGCAGGTCCAGGTCCACTGCCGAAATTTGGTTGGTTCGGTCCTGATGGAAATCCTTGGTTTGGCATGGCCATAGGCACTGGAACAACACGAACATTTACTTATAAGTAGATGCAATTTGTTAAACTCAATTTTAATAAATTCGTTATCACGTATAACTTAAGGATCCCCGAACCAACAATTTAAACTTGTATTGGTAACTGTTTTTTCCCGGTATAACCATAGCTTTCATAAGTCATAAATGAAAAGAAAGTCATAACTTGCGGAACTTTTATGAGAAATGATAAAAATAGGTAAAATACAATCAACAACAGTGTCCGAGTGTACCAAACCAGCGGGGCTAGACCGGGACAACAGTGTTCCGAGTGTACCAAACCAGCGGGGCTAGACCGGGACAACAGAGTTCCGAGTGTACCACACCAGAGGGGCTAGACCGGGACAACAGTGTTCCGAGGGTACCAAACCAGCGGGGCTAGACCGGGACAACAGTGTTCCGAGTGGACCAAACAAGCGGGACTAGACCGGGACAACAGTGTTCCGAGTGTACCAAACCAGCGGGGCTAGACCGGGACAACAGTGTTCCGAGTGTACCACACCAGCGGGGCTAGACCGGGATTCGAACCCTGGACTTTCGATTTCTATACCATCGCGCTATCCAAATGAGCTAAATGACCTGTCCTAACTGTGCTACAGTAATACAAACGAATGTTAAGGGGAGGTCACTATATATAGGAAATAATACAGTGCATAGGGACACCGATCCTTAATTGGACTTATAAGAATAAAATTATGTAGCATATTTTAAGCTAAAAAAATAAATCAACGTGCAATTTAGAAATTTAGAAATCCTTTTTTTTTATATATGTTTCGTTCTACTTCCTTGTTAATTAAAAAATCTGTAGTTTAGATCCATGTTGTCATTGCATATTAAATTGCTTATTATGCAATGGTTCGACAATAATATTCGACTCTCATGCACAAGCTCAGGAATGAAGTTTTTCTATATTTTTCCTTCATTATTGTGTCTTTTCATGTCACATCCGTCGTATATCCATATCCAACCACGTGACCACGTGACCGGAATCACGTGACCCGAAAAGACGTTTTGTGTGAATTCATAGGACATTAAGAAATAGTAAATAAATGGAGAAAAAAAATCTAAAAAATAAAAATTACATATCAAGTCAACGCCGCAATAGCTAGCAACTGTCTAGAATGACCATTTGTCTGCGCCCGTTACCTGTCTATAAGTATGTATTTTCTGTTTTTCCTATCAAGCCATATCTACATTCCGCTAGGCTATAAACAGACTTCAAGAGCACCTGTCTTTTGCTAACACCTGGACGTCTACCACCTGTGGTGTGTGTCACCTCACCAAAGTACCATTCTTCTATAACTATCACCTGTCTATAACTACCACCTGACTATAACAATCACTTGCTTATAACTACCATCTGAATAAAGCTATTACCTGTATATAACTACCACATACTTATAACTACCATCTGAATACAACTATTACCTGTATATAACTACCACATACTTATAACTACCATCTGAATACAACTATTACCTGTATATAACTACCACATACTTATAACTACCATCTGAATACAACTATTACCTGTATATAACTACCACATATTTATAACTACCATCTGAATACAACTATTACCTGTATATAACTACCACATACTTATAACTACCATCTGAATACAACTATTACCTGTATATAACTACCACATACTTATAACTACCATCTGAATACAACTATTACCTGTATATAACTACCACATACTTATAACTACCATCTGAATACAACTATTACCTGTATATAACTACCACATATTTATAACTACCATCTGAATACAACTATTACCTGTATATAACTACCACATACTTATAACTACCATCTGAATACAACTATTACCTGTATATAACTACCACATATTTATAACTACCATCTGAATACAACTATTACCTGTATATAACTACCACATACTTATAACTACCATCTGAATACAACTATTACCTGTATATAACTACCACATATTTATAACTACCATCTGAATACAACTATTACCTGTATATAACTACCACATACTTATAACTACCATCTGAATACAACTATTACCTGTATATAACTACCACATATTTATAACTACCATCTGAATACAACTATTACCTGTATATAACTACCACATACTTATAACTACCATCTGAATACAACTATTACCTGTATATAACTACCACATATTTATAACTACCATCTGAATACAACTATTACCTGTATATAACTACCACATACTTATAACTACCATCTGAATACAACTATTACCTGTATATAACTACCACATATTTATAACTACCATCTGAATACAACTATTACCTGTATATAACTACCACATACTTATAACTACCATCTGAATACAACTATTACCTGTATATAACTACCACATACTTATAACTACCATCTGAATACAACTATTACCTGTATATAACTACCACATATTTATAACTACCATCTGAATACAACTATTACCTGTATATAACTACCACATACTTATAACTACCATCTGAATACAACTATTACCTGTATATAACTACCACATACTTATAACTACCATCTGAATACAACTATTACCTGTATATAACTACCACATACTTATAACTACCATCTGAATACAACTATTACCTGTATATAACTACCACATACTTATAACTACCATCTGAATACAACTATTACCTGTATATAACTACCACATATTTATAACTACCATCTGAATACAACTATTACCTGTATATAACTACCACATACTTATAACTACCATCTGAATACAACTATTACCTGTATATAACTACCACATATTTATAACTACCATCTGAATACAACTATTACCTGTATATAACTACCACATACTTATAACTACCATCTGAATACAACTATTACCTGTATATAACTACCACATATTTATAACTACCATCTGAATACAACTATTACCTGTATATAACTACCACATACTTATAACTACCATCTGAATACAACTATTACCTGTATATAACTACCACATACATATAACTACCATCTGAATAAAGCTATTACCTGTATATAACTACCACATACATATAACTACCATCTGAATACAACTATTACCTGTATATAACTACCACATACTTATAACTACCATCTGAATAAAGCTATTACCTGTATATAACCACCACATGTTTATAACTACCATCTGAATAAAACTATTACCTGTATATAACTACCACATACTTATAACTACCATCTGAATAAAACTACTACCTGTATATAACTACCGCATGCTTATAACTACCATCTGTAAACAGCTACCATCTGTCCATTACTACAATCTGAATATAACTGCCATATGTCAATACATGTAACTACAACCTATCTATAACGACTATCTGTATATAAATGTAATTACCCTCTGTTTATAATACCATCTGATATTATAACTACGATATACTTATAACTACCACATGGTACACGTAACTACCACCTGTCTACACCTTAATCTGTGTACAGCTACAATTCTTAGATACAGTGTATATCACTTATACAGACAAAACAGACAAAAAAGACATACTTGAGTGTTGCATAGGTACCGGCGATTCAAATTGCGTCATCATAGATCCTTGAAAGGAGTGCATATCTATTCCTGGATGAGGGGACATCATATTAGGCGATTTACCATCATTTCCGGGTATATTTGGATATGGCTCCGCTTGGAAAGGATAGTCCAATGGATGTTTGAATTTATCTTGGTCCTTTGTGTTCGGCTGCAAAGAACTTGTTCCCGACTTTACAAAGTCCTTTTCACTAACAGGGCCTTGACGAACAGGACTGTGAATCGAACCACGTTCCACCGGAACAGTTTCACCAAATCCACTTTGCCACGGGGATAAATGACGATTATCCACGATACTCCCTTCTCTTCTAGAACCAGATGGATGCCATTCGTTAATCTTTTCCTCTTTATGCTTATTACCGGAAGTAGGACCTCCGTTTCGTTCACTTACGCTTTTATCACCATGTGTTGTTCCAGATGGTTCATGACCATTCCCAGTTAAAGTACCGGAAGTGGCAGCACCTTTGAGATGTTCAAGCATACTGGTGTCAGTAACAACTTTGCGGATAATGTTGCTAGCAGATGTTAGAGTTGTAGCGGAGGTCTCCAATAAATCAAGAGCCACTTTCAGTTGTATGCCTATAGATTTCATCCCATTAGGTAGGGCAACTGCGGTTGCCTCCGACCCGGATGTTGTATGTAAGGGATAATCGAATGTTGGTGTAGCTAGATTTGTAAAAATCATGAAAAAAAAATCATGACTGCACAGTAAATATATATTATATAAATCGTCGCATTTGAATATAATGAAAATTCGATGAAGTTTTACTATTTATATCAATATCACAAGTGACCACTGAAGTCGTGTAGAGAACCATTATTGTCTTTTCAATTGTAAACAATTAAAACAAAAGTCGTCATACCAATATGCGATGTCGATGTTCCGGAGGTAGGTTGATGTCCATCACTTCCGGTAAAAGTTTGCGCTCGTTCTGATTGACCTGGAATCCAACCGAATATGTATGTAAATGTGAGTCATTGAAATTACATTTTAAATAAAATAAGGTTTTTTTAGGCGTGCGGGTGTGCAGTGGATAACGCAATCGCGTTTTACTAAAATAGCACGGGTTCGATTCCCAAACTTGATGTGAAAAGGTATGGGGAACTTGCCGGACCGCATTTGGTTTATTCGGGTACTCCGGTTTCCACCCACAACAAGGCCCCCTGCGCAATATCATTCAGGCAAATACGAGTGATTAACATCAGCTAATATAGCATGTTTACCAACTGTTGTGCAATATTAACCAAAATGATTGAAATTAAGGATTCCTGTTCCTTGACCCATTGTTTTTTTCCGTATAAAGAGTAACCTTCCTTCAATATCATGTTTGATATTACTGTAGCAAAGATGTGTCCGGCCACAACCGTTGGCAAGGTGCTAGTAGCTCAGTCAGTTAGAGCTAAGAGTCAATCAGCCAGTTTTCTGTCGTTTGTACATTGTGCACACGATCCTACACTGTACATCTCAATCGCGGTTTTTTTCGTGTTATACTAATAACGAGAATTACCAAGGAAAAATGGAACACTTACCGCTTGATGAAGGAGAACTGTCTTTGGATGGACCGGAATTCAAATGTGCCATGATATCGGCAATAGAACTCTGCGCCGTCAATCTTCCTGGAAAAAAAGAAAAAAAGTTACATGCTAAAGGTTATCCTTCTGTATTAAGGTATAAATAATACACAGCGTTGCTCACTCAGTCTGTAGTCTGCGTCACCCTTTACGTCCGAGAGATCAAATCGAAAAACTTGTTAGATTTAAAAATAATGTTGCTGCACCTCTGTGGTATGTCATACAGAAATCGAAGGCTCTGTACGCGCTTCCTTGTGGGAACTACACAAGTTCACCAGTTTGGTCCTTTGGTGGACATCATAAGAATCGCGCGGCTGCGAAGCGGTAAAATAAGCCGACTGTTAAGTCGGGCGTTCCAACTCTGTAATTTTCAAAGGTGATGTATAAACCTAGCGAAATAAAAGTATTGTTTTTTATTATCTGAAAACCAATTAAATAGCGAACCGGATGTCATCAATTTCGTCGCGATATATCCCAGGAATACATAGAACTTAAGTAAACTCATCCCGTTGAATTTCGATTGTTTGTTTCTGTATCTATCTAAGTCTTGATATATAACTCTCAGAATAAGTTATCGTTCTGTAGTTTTGTCATCCTCGATATCCAGGGGTTACGCTCACTTTCGCTCTCTGCACCCCTGGAATATGTCATAGCAAAATTGAAGGCTCGGTGTGCACCAACTTGTTGATGAAACAAGAAGACTAGTTCGATCCTTTGATGAACATCAAAAAAATATCGCCGTCACGTAACGTTAAAGATTGACAGGCTTTAAAGTCGGGCGTCTCTCCTTTGTAATCTTAAAAGGACAGGTATCAGCCTAGCGATTGGTCAGATTTTTTTTTTAACTGAGACCAATCGAACAGCTATCTTCTTGCCTTATATTTGCCTTTGACATATTCCAGGGGTGCAGAGACCGAAAGTGGTTAAAGCATGCAGTTTGATAATACAATACAGGTAGATAACACATGTAAACACAAAAATCGGGATACTCTTTTTAATCCTATGTTCTTTCATCATTTACATAATCATGTCCCGCTTTACAAAACAATGATTCTTTTACCACCCATTATCGTATGATTTATCTACCAATCTCTAGGGTATGACAGATAGCACGTGGGAAAAAAAGTATGACGTCACAATCAACTCTCCATGGGAAACGTCATATGCAAAAGAGGATGATAAATGTGGAAACAACATTGTTTTAAAACATAGCATTTGGATGATGGGAGCAAATTAAGCATTCCGTAACTTGAGGGTGTAACAGAGCCTCGGGTTAAACAACCAAAAATGCACCCCTCGGGATTAACAACCAAAAATGCACCACTCGGGTTTGAGTGTTATCTGTAACACGCTCAATGTAGGGGACAATTATGTTATTCTTGGACAAATAAAAAATAATTTTGTTTGTACCGTAACTTAGAAATTACATCTACGTCCAAGTCAAAATGTGATATCCTCAGAGACAATATTTGATCATAGTTACCCTCTGGATTATCCTGTTTCCTAGAGGCGGAAATAGACGTGTAGTGTCCGTGGTCCGTGTGTGTAGACGTCATTGATGATGCTTTCCCATCATGCTTTGCCAATGAATTGGACATAAGAGAAGCGTCTGGAATTTTGAGGAAAAGATTTTAACGTTTTCTTTCTGTTTTGCTTTTTTATACACTTATAACGTCATTTTTTTCAAAGTTATATTTTTGATTATTGAAAAAAAGACGGCGAAAAGTTAGTCCTATTTTTTTTACATCAAATCGGAAAAAAACATTCAAAAATAACGTAATGGTTCGAGGGCCTGTAGCAAAACACCGGAGAGTTCCACTACAGTTTTGCAAACAAAGAGTTACGTCCCCTTTAGTCTGTATTGCTTAAATAACGCTGATTAGGTAATTCAGTTGTTTAGAGAGACCGGAGATCTGAGGTAAGAATTGCGGGGTTGCAGAACTCTCCCGTTTACAGTTTTAAAGATATCCCTTGTGTATTTAGTTCGTAAATCTCACGGTGGTTTATCTAGTGAAATAAACTTATTTTCATTCAAAGTAAACACCGTATATGTCGCAAAAAACATTTATCATTCAAATCACCAAGACGGCATTGCATTCGAAACTTAGTAAATAAATAATAAAGACACTCACCATGCCCATGTTTACTTCTATCGGATAGTCCCTGTATAATCTTGGCCAGCAGAGGTGAGAAGTCAGACAGTTTATTAGGCGCATCTTTATTCTTCTCTTTCAGCGACTTCATCATCCTATCCATCATTGTAAAGCTGGCAACTTCCGGCTTGGTAGCGGCAAGTTCTAATGGACATGGAATAGCCGGTCACACATGACTTCACACATTGTTTGGCACGTGCTTATATTGTCATATCAATTTATACATTTTCCTTTTTTTTGCAACGTTGATTTCGTCTTATGTGGTTGATTATTCCGTCTTTGCGTATTGCAGAGTTTTCTTCTCTTTGGAGCAGGTATTGATTGTTACGTCATTGGTTTGTGTGCAAAAATTACGTCGTTTTCTCAAAAATTGATGACGTTACTCTCACAAACAAATGACATAACAATCAAAACCTGCTGACAAGAGAAGATAACTCTGCAATACGCAAAAACGGAATACTTGTTCAGTCCCATATTCGAGATATTTGACAACTAGCCTACTATATAATTGAATCTTACAACTACTTTGACTTGGCAACAAAAATACTCCTTTACACATATTAGCGTTAGTCTTATTTTAGCGGTGTTCGCTCTACATATTGCGCAGGATTATCAATGAGTCAATTTACTACATATATAATTTTCTCTATGGCATATTTTTCTAGGTGCGCCAATTCACCAGAGCGCTCACCTGTAAGAATTTTACCGGGCGCAAAATTAGTACGCTTACAGTATTTTATATAATAAGGGAGTAGCACGTTGTTCTGAGTGTTTTATCACAACATACCGTTATTGAGGCTGGTTTTAGTGGAATCCAATGGAGCGATTTCAGCAACTGAAACATACATTTTGTATAACAGTTATCAGTGTTGCGTCATTGATTGTAATTGTTTAATATTGCATGTTCCATTACAGACCATCATGGATACTACAGGGGTTACGCCCACTTTCGCTCTATATTCCCCTGGAATATGTCATAGAGAAATCGCGAGTTGGATTTGGTAGGATCGCTTACAATCGTTTTGGTATCCATTGTGTCTTTAGACTCTTATATGATTTTTTAATACCACACTTTTTTTTCAAAATGAAAGCTTGCCTATAGATACGAACCGAACTGCTCAGTGATTGCGTAATGTAGTACCTGGATCTCAAAATGGCGCCGGGCTACACGCCGCTCGTATTTACTCCTCTTTTTATACATCATTATAGCACATGTCGCGATATCGTCATCCTCGATATTCCAGGGATTACACTCACTTTCGCGCTCTCTCGCTCTGCACCCATGGAATGCATGTCATAGCGAAATCGAAGGCTTAATATGCGCCACCTTGTTCATGAAACAAGAAGACTAGTTTGAACTTTTGATGTACAACAAAAAGAATCTCGCGGTCGCGTAACGGTAAAATTGACTGCCTTTTAAGTCGGGTGTCGCTCCTCTGTAATCTGTAAAGGACAGGTATCCGCCTGGCGATTGGTAAGATTGTTTTTACCTGAGACCAATCAAATAGCTAGCCGCGTCGCGCCTTCAATATTGATATGACATATTCCAGGCGTGCAGAGAGCGAAAGTGAACGTAACACCTTGAGTATCGAGGATGCGAAAGCGTATACTTTCCATATCTTATTACAATTATATATGCTGTATAGTTGGCACAAGAATAACTCTGAATCCACATATTTCTACAATATTCCGCTCGATATTTGAGTGGGCGGCGACATTCAAATAAATGCTACAGAAACTTGTGATACAAACATTTGCGGGTTATCTCCCTTCGTATGTCGCGATCAAAACGGCTGGACCGGTTTGACCGGAGTTGTTCGTTTATGAAAGAAGGTCAACCCTAGTTATATGATGCTGTTTGCAAACAAGCCTTGACAAAGCGTGCAAGGCCTGCATAAACATTCACAGGTCCGCCAGGATTTAAAACATTTTTTTTTTAGTAAATCATTAAATTTGTGTTTTCTTTTCGGTGCAATAATAATCTCCTCGATACACAGCCGCCTCGTTATGCGTTTTAAGAAAAGTCAAAGGTACACAGCAATTTCAACATATAACCACATTTTATGATTGTACTATAATTAGGCATTTTCGTATTTTTAACAATAATTAATAATTAATTTCAATTATTTACCTTTCTTTTGAGCGATGGCCGCAACATAACCGACGCCAACACCTGAAAATGCAGAAGAGTAGTCAAAATCAGGATTAAAAAAAATCAACATAACAACAAACGCAGATGTCATTTTACAGTTTGATTTGAGGATCTATACGACCGGGCAGATTATTTTCTTAACCTGATCAAAAGTGATATAAAGAATGTTGTAGATAATTTGGAGATTTATTTTATATTTATTATTAATTAAATAATGTATTATCATTGGAATGAATGAGAATGAAGGATTGAATGAGGGAAGAAATGAAAGAAAAGAGTTAGGGAAGGGATAGAGGCCTCCTGTATTAGGCAACTTGATGTAACATAAACCCAGGGCATCCCAACCCTGGCATCGCTCCTCAAAGAAGCTGGGGAAATAAATTAAATTTGAACCTAGATTATCGTTTTCCTTCCTTTGGAGACACACACACATACCAAATAGTTCTTCAAATTGCTATAGTAAGATGAGGAATTATGGCTCTTAAATATGATAATGTTTACCAAGAGTTTCAAAACAATGAACTATCCAGTATTTCTATTCGCGCTATTTACAAACATACGTGCCGTGTGTGTGTGTGTGTTTTAATTTATTTTACAATAAAAAACAAGTTTTTACAATATCAATCAATCTTGTTGGCCCGAATGTAAGTGCGCGGGGGCTCTTAATTAATGTGGGAGGACACCCGAGTACCCGGAGAAAACCCACGTGGTCGGCCAGGTGACCATATACCTTTTCACGTCCGATCGGGGAATCGAACCACGGCCGCCTTGGTGAAATGCAAGTGCGCTATCCACTGTGCCATCCGACCACCCGTTTGCCGTGTGTTAAAGTTTATAAGTAACCATGCCAATAGTTTAATCACACTGATAACGCATGTAAAAAAAAAGTAAATGAAACGAACCTAATCCCATGTATTATTAACTGACCCATTTTACGACATGTCATACGGCCAAGTCATAAATACTGTTTTACACACGTGCAATAAAACCTAAAGATGCTTATATTTGTCGAAACCGCAGGTACATATTCCTATGCCTCTCAGGTGCAATTTTTATTTACAATACCGTTAATTAAATAAATTTTGAAATCTTTATTTTGTCATTGTAATTCCTATTGCATTTAAAAAAAAGTCGTTTTTACCAAAAAATCTTGAACTACCTAGTACTGCGCGAAAAGACAAAAAATGATCGTAGTACTTTGGTTTGACGTATATAGAGTCAGCAAATAACACACAATTGTGTGTAAAGTTCTTTTTTTTCATACCATGAATGTTATGTGATAAATATAATCCTACATTCATGTCATGTTGAAATTATTAAATTCGTAAAATAAGTTGATTAAGCATTGAACTGTTTTTGTATGGTATTTATGATCTATTTGAATGACACAACTTTGCAAGCAAACATCATAATGCGCGCTAGATCATTGATACCATACAAAAAGCAGTTCAATACTTATCTTTACGTTTTTCTCCCTTTTATGTTCTTTTTAACTTACAATTTATTTTTGAAATTTAGAATTCCCGCCTTATCGACAGTCCACACAAATTCGTTCCATTCGTTTAACTTATTCCACAATTCAGTATCAATACAATTGCGTCTGACATGTCTGTAGGGTGATTAAAGTTCATCAATAGAAATCTGAGCTGAACGTTAGATTTGAAAATGTTTCGATTTTTCCCCGGAACAAATTTCTTGCATGGATAAATACAGTGTACACCGTAATCCGACTTTGCCCTCCACGAGGAAGTTATTTTTGGAAGTTGAATGAGCAGAGAGAAAAATTCGAATTTGTGAAGAATTTGTGAAGAATCCAAGCATGGATTTATTTGTTGATTGTATAAGAACCTGATTACAGTCTGTTGATTCTACAAAAGCCTCGTTATTTGACATGTCGTCATAAACTGCGGAAACCGTGGCTGATAGACGCATGATACTGATAGCGATTGAAGTGAGTGATCTTGCGACAGAGCACAGGGGTTCGTTACAAATGTCTGAAATACACATATGCATTGTGTATGTTTATTTGTGCTGTGACTCATATCAGTAGGCCTATAGCATATGTGTGTTTCAGGTATTTGTAACGAACCCCTGTCGATCAGTGCAGTGATAAATTGCATGAGTGTTAGAATTATTTCCATGGCCGGCACTGGTTAATTCAACCGATGTGCATTTTGTACGATATTGCAGACATTTGTCTTTTTTTAGTAATAAAAGTGGTTTTTTGGGGGTTTTTTTGGGTTTTTTTTTACAAATTTACAATTACATTGTCAAGTCTCAGCGATATTTCAGCAGCCGTCATGTTTGTTTACATTGGATATCGTAGTTCCGGTCGGTGTTGTATTAATACGCTAAGAATTATGTCTCGTGTTGCATGGTATTTAAAGTTCCGTCAACGACACAGATTTCAAATAGTCTATATAGTGACAATGCCATGCACATGCAAATATTACGATATGGACATCCATATGAGATTGTGAGTTCCTGATTCGAGTTCTTTCACACTTTTTGTCCAATGCAGTGCCTCTTAAAACTGATGTTGTTCAAAGAGCGCAAATCGAAACGTGTATTGTACAGACCCCAGGCCGTTTTTCGTGTCCGTTTTAACGCCAACGCAACGGAAACGCAACAACGGACTTTTGGAAAAGAAAAACGATCCAGGGTCTGTATAATTCTTTTGAATAAATCAAGAACGGAAACATAGATGGACAAAAATTAAAAAGAAAAAAATAATACATAGAAAAAATTAAATAAAAACAACAACATAATAATATAACCGATACGCCTTTTAAAAGTTATTGTCAATTGTTCTCCGTTTTTTTTTTGTCGGTCGACTAAATGTCAATCGAGCTTAAAGGAAGCCAAACACACCGTGACATTTCAAAATAAGACGTAGTCGTAGATTCAACATACAAAGCAGTTAAAAATTATAATAATCGTTTGTATCGTTGACTGTATAAGTTATCCTTACATCTCAGTATAAACTTGTCAAGTTATCCTCATTAAGGTAAAGGTCCTATAAGTTAGACTCTACGCTTGCCATTGTCGTTATTGTGACATACACGTACTACATAACGGGAAATTGTCGCTCTGTAAAATTTACGCCCTTCGATTGAAATTTATACGTTTTCGCCCGATATTTAATTCTCCCTTCATATTTAACTATTAAGTATATAAGGTTGTGGCAAATGTTCGCTGAAATACTCATTACTGACGGCGAAAAAGGCATAATTTAAACTGCAGCGAAAACGTTCCTCCTGATATACTGTGCTTACAGACCCTGTCAACTGAATTATTCCAAGCAAATCACGTGCTGCTATGCATTTTACGAAATTGTAGTTAATCAATATTTCAATATAAAAAAAATGTAAAAAAATCGAACTCGGGACCTTTATATTGCAAAGCGTACGCTAAACCAATGTTGAGTTATAAAAAAACTTGACAGGGGAAGCAACTCTAAGCAAGAAAAACTCTTTTTTGTTACTTCATATTCTATATAGAGAATACTCCAGGTCAAAGAAAACTCTAAGAATGGAACTCTTTTTCGCGGTTATAACTGATGAAGTGGTACCGTTTGCCTTAAAAAAAATCTACACCGCATGCAATTTCAATAAAGTTGGTTAGATTATTCCACAACACAGAATATGTATACTGTGAAAGTACTAATTAAAGCGGTGATTTTTTGTAGTGTATTATCATATTTTGATGGATTAGAACATGGATAAAATGACACGCTTACAACAATAGCAATTTAGAATACAATCTACAAAAACTTAAGTTTGGGCAATCATAAACTAGCGCAATGTTAAAGAGTGAAACGCGTTAAAATTAAAATACCGCTAACATTTATTCGTTCACAGTATGTTAAATATCTCTTAAATAGTCTGTTCTTGCTAAAGGTATATACATGATGATGCTCCTATGGATCTACCAACTAATTCACTTTTATGAAAAAGAAATCATCTGTGAAACATCTGAAATATCACAGTTGATAATTTGTATATGCCTAAATATATCAAAAGAAATTTTCTAAAACAACAAAACTCGGACACAAGCAGCCATCTTACAATTTAAAAGTATATGATTTGGAATTAAGATATTTCTATCGTTAAACTCTAACAGAATCAATGGTGTTTTATAGACGCCTCTACCCCGTTGCTATATTCGACACATATTTCGGAACACTGAAAACATGTTTTTGTTTATTTTTAGTAGCACTGATATGAGTCTTCAATTGATCATAATAGTGTAATAATTATGTTTACTTTATCCAGCATTCTGCACCTTAATCACAGTTTTGTGTTTTTTTTTATTTAGAAATATTTTGTTATCAACGAAGAAAACAGTTGAATTATGCTACTCAATGCGGTTCGTCTGTAGTCGTTGAAAGATATAGAAAATAAAAGGTAATTTCACGTTTTCAGACAGAAGAAATCGTTCGTTTGAATTTTATAGAATTTTCAGATTAACTTTTCCAGGGAAACAAAATGTTGACGATAAGATCTTGCTCACAGAATGATCTCGAAAACGAAAATAAACGAAGAATTAACATTAAAATACTTACATAGAACGAAAAGAACCAATGCCGGAAGTGTCACCAGATTTGCCATGATGATTCACTTCAATTAACTCCTCAGAACCTCACCACACCGACGCCGAAACCGAAAAAAGAAACATTCAAGTCTACACGTGTAGGCATACAGGTGATACCTGTGTGAAATACAAGCTAAGGACATTTTCTACTGCATGTCAGTCACATATAAAAACCATCGGTCTCTGTAACCGTTTAGTCACGACCCCGGGCCCAGCGACAGGTAATAATCGGCTATAAAGGTCAGGCCAGCTCCACGGCCTCGAGTATCAAGTAACATCAGCTTCACTTTCTAATACAAAATATACTTAACATTTCATTTATCGTTATTAAAATGACATCAATATATGAAACTAATTTAATTCTAATTTTTACATATATACCATTTTTAATATAATCCGAAAGACTGATATCTTCTGTTTGTTTATACATTCTCACAAAATAATATTAAAGGTAATGTGTTATAAAAAGTTGACAAGGCTTGACAGACATGGGTCAAGGAAACTGCGAAGTACATGCTTTGATTAGTAACAGACATATTTATGTTTTATATAAGTTTTATGTCCCTATACAAAGAATGTAATTCAAGTTTATTGTCATATGAATGTTATATTTTCATGACGATTTCATAAATTTGTCTTCAAGTTCTTCATTGACTCGTTATTTAGTTTATTTCAAATGACCTTGTGACAATGTTTCGATTTCAATTTGTTTACATACAGTTATCTTGTTCTTATTATTTTAATTTGTTTAAATTCCATCATCTTATACTTATTATTTAAATTTGTTTACATACAATTATCTTATACTTATCATTTAAATTTGTTTACATACAATTATCTAAGACTTATCAGTTAAATTTAGTTTACATACACTTATATTGTGCTTATTTTTTATTTGTTCACAAACAATTATCTTAGACTTATCATTTAGATTAGTTGTTAAATCATTATTTTAGACTTATTATTAAAATTTGTTTTCGTACAATTATCTTAGACTTATTATTTGATCTGTTTACATACAATTATATTATACTTATTATTCAAATTTGTTTACATACGATTATCTTATACATGTGTACTTATACAAATTTGTTTACATACAAATATCTTATAGTTCACATTTAGATTTGTTTACATACAATCATCTTAGACTTAACATTAAAATTTGTTTACATACAATCATCTTATACTTATCATTGAAATTTGTTTACATACAATTATCTTAAATTATCATTTTAATTTGTTTACATACATTTATCTTATACTTATCATTTAAATTTGTTTACATACAATTATCTTATACTTATCATTTAAATTTGTTTACATACAATTATTTTATACTTATCATTTAAATTTGTTTACATATAATTATCTTATACTTATCATTTAAATTTGTTTACATACAATTATCTTATACTTATCATTTAAATTTGTTTACATACAATTATCTTATACTTATCATTTAAATTTGTTTACATATAATTATCTTATACTTATCATTTAAATTTGTTTACATATAATTATCTTATACTTATCATTTAAATTTGTTTACATACAATTATCTTATACTTATCATTTAAATTTGTTTACATACAATTATCTTATACTTATCATTTAAATTTGTTTACATATAATTATCTTATACTTATCATTTAAATTTGTTTACATATAATTATCTTATACTTATCATTTAAATTTGTTTACATACAATTATCTTATACTTATCATTTAAATTTGTTTACATACAATTATCTTATACTTATCATTTAAATTTGTTTACATATAATTATCTTATACTTATCATTTAAATTTGTTTACATACAATTATCTTATACTTATCATTTAAATTTGTTTACATACAATTATCTTATACTTATCATTTAAATTTGTTTACATACAATTACCTTATACTTATCATTTAAATTTGTTTACATACAATTATCTTATACTTATCATTTAAATTTGTTTACATACAATTATTTTATACTTATCATTTAAATTTGTTTACATACAATCATCTTAGAGTTAACAGTAATGTTTGTTTACATACAATCATCTTAGAGCTAACAGTAATGTTTGTTTACATACAATTATCTTATACTTACCATTTAAATTTGTTTACATACAATTATCTTATACTTATCATTTAAATTTGTTTACATACAATCATCTTAGAGCTAACAGTAATGTTTGTTTACATACAATCATCTTATACTTATCATTTAAATTTGTTTACATACAATTATCTTATTCTTATCATTTAAATTTGTTTACATACAACAATCTTGGGGTTAACAGTAATGTTTGTTTACATACAATCATCTTATACTTATCATTTAAATTTGTTTACATAGAATCATCTTAGAGTTAACAGTAATGTTTGTTTACATACAATCATCTTAGACTTAACAGTGAGATTTGGTTTAATACATCTACTCTGTATCTTAGACTTATCATTTCACGGGGCCGCGGTAGCGAAGTGATTAAGGCGTCTGACATTCTGCTTCCACTATCCCTCCACCACTGGGTCGCGGGTCCGAGACCTACGTTGGGCAAACGCCAGGTACTGGCCGTAGGTTGGTGGTTTTTCTCCGGGAACTACGGCTTATCTCCACTACCAAAACCTGGCACGTCCTTAAATAACCATATAGCTGGTAATAGCACGTAACACACACGAACGAAAGTGTTGTTTAGATTTGTTTACATATGCATATACTCTGTATATTAGACTTATAATTTAAGATGTTTTGCCATTCGTTTCGAAGACGTTTTATCTCTTTGAACTGTTTTTTATCTCTCAAATGAGATTTCTTCAATCTACGTTAGAGATGAAAAATAAACCATTTATTTACATTCAATTCATCAAATCTATATATTATATCGTGTACATTACAATACAATAGCAGCTTACGTTGGTAATCTAATAAAAAAAATATATATTATCATAACACTGAGATTTAATTAATCCTTATAAAAAAAATTCTGGATATTTACAGCCACCACTATATTATTATCGTCGAATAAAAAAAAATCCGGAATCCGTCTCCCGTCATACCGTTTTTTGCCTATATAACCTGAGTGTAAAAAGCTCCGTCCGTTAAAAATGCCTAAGACTTTTTGTTACCTTCATATCTCACTATATTTGACGGGAGGTATTTAATTTTGTCCCGAGCACCTTGATATTATCTGTGATTTTTGTTGTAATGTAGGTGCATAATTCTGTTTAATAAATGTTTTGTCCTTTAAGATTTTTTGTTTTATGTTTTATTTTCTTCCGCGACTATCAAAGTCCCTATATAACTTTGTGCCAAATAGAAAAAAATGACCAGTCCGACATAAACTGACCGTAGTATGAACCTTGACCATTATGTACCTATTTATTAGTTTATTTATCTAATTAGGACAACAACATCAATAATTCATAACCGTCAGAACGATGAATAATGTTAAACTGTACACCTGTAATGTACAAGCTGAATCAGTCGCGACGTCCTTAGCCAAGCGTGACCGGTATTGAAACATCCAAACTGATTTTGTCAAATTTTACAACATCGTAAGTATTTGTTTGTATTATTTCTGTCAGTCATTTGAAGTCATAAAAGCTATGTATTTTTCAGCATTACTGTCAATGATATAAATATCACTAGCGTGTAAGTAGGCTAACCATGCTCAGAAGAATAAAACATACTTCAGTGGAAACGAACAGTGTAAGTAATGCCTAGTTAGCTTAACTACTTGAATAAACAAATATATTTGTTATATTAATTGATATTTTGAAAGTAATTTATCTGTTAAACAGTTTCTGTTTGTTTCTTTGATAAAATGTTGGAGAAAAGCCACATATACATACTCTTGAAATTACAATCCGTACACATGTAAATCTTACTTCACTGTCTTTGAGAAAGCTTTTTGTAACTTGTCTTTTTTTTCCTTTTGAGGTAGCTTTTGCATACTTAATAAAGAATATCATACAACCAATTCACAGAGTTCAAATACATGTATATCTTTTTTTATGCTTCTAGGAATCATCTATTCTTCTTCGACTTGACCCTGACGTCGTACATGTAATTTGGATATTTAGCTGCCATTACGGACAAAAGAGGTAGCACTATAAAGTCGGCATCAGTTCCGCGCTATCACAAGGAGATAAACACGAACATATCGCAGTCTCCCAAAATACACACACATACACTACACGCATGCATCTTGCACACAGGGGAGGCCGTCCTTAAATGACCTTAGCTGTTAATAGGACGTTAAACAAAATCAAACAAACAAACAAACAAACGGACAAAACACGGCATTGCAAACACTGTGCCCTACGCGTTGGGTGTAACTTGTAGATCGGAGCTAAGGCGTGCTATACAATGTATCCGGGAAATACACATTCAAGCTGTGATAACTACCTGTGTGCTGTGATAACTACCTGTGTGCTGTGATAACTACCTGTGTGCTGTGATAACTACCTGTGTGCTGTGATAACTACCTGTGTGCTGTGATAACTACCTGTGTGCTGTGATAACTACCTGTGTGCTGTGATAACTACCTGTGTGCTGTGATAACTACCTGTGTGCTGTGATAACTACCTGTGTGCTGTGATAACTACCTGTGTGCTGTGATAACTACCTGTGTGCTGTGATAACTACCTGTGTGCTGTGATAACTACCTGTGTGCTGTGATAACTACCTGTGTGCTGTGATAACTACCTGTGTGCTGTGATAACTACCTGTGTGCTGTGATAACTACCTGTGTGCTGTGATAACTACCTGTGTGCTGTGATAACTACCTGTGTGCTGTGATAACTACCTGTGTGCTGTGATAACTACCTGTGTGCTGTGATAACTACCTGTGTGCTGTGATAACTACCTGTGTGCTGTGATAACTACCTGTGTGCTGTGATAACTACCTGTGTGCTGTGATAACTACCTGTGTGCTGTGATAACTACCTGTGTGCTGTGATAACTACCTGTGTGCTGTGATAACTACCTGTGTGCTGTGATAACTACCTGTGTGCTGTGATAACTACCTGTGTGCTGTGATAACTACCTGTGTGCTGTGATAACTACCTGTGTGCTGTGATAACTACCTGTGTGCTGTGATAACTACCTGTGTGCTGTGATAACAACCTGTGTGCTGTGATAACTACCTGTGTGCTGTGATAACTACCTGTGTGCTGTGATAACAACCTGTGTGCTGTGATAACTACCTGTGTACTGTGATAACAACCTGTGTACTGTGATACATTGAAAGTTTTGTGCAGACCGTGGTTATTACAATTGTCATAAAAATGTTTACGAACTAATTTCATCACAATCCATTTTAGTAACTACAGAAAACAGAAATGATGATCAATATCTGTCGATATATGTTATCATACAACTAAAAACAAACAACATATTGACGTTTAGACAAAGTGCAAATGACACCATTTTCTTGTTTCACGGATACATATTGACCCAAAATGAGGTTGATTGGAGGATTTATTAACCTTCAACCCATGCTCTTGGTTACCATCGTTATGGCGTCAGCGTACAACCCATCAGGTAAGACACGCTATTTTCCCACCTTCTCCAATTGTACCAGTCTCATGATTTCACTGTCACCACTGACAGTATGATTTCACTGTCACCCTTTAGAGTATGATTTCTCTGTCACCCTTTAGAGTATGATTTCTCTGTCACCACTGACAGTATGATTTCTCTGTCACCCTCAGAGTATGATTTATCTGTCACCCCCAGAGTATGATTTATCTGTCAACCCTAGGGTATGAGTTATCTGTCACCACTCAGAGTATAATTTCACTGTCACCCTTTAGAGTATGATTTCTCTGTCACCCTTTAGAGTATGATTTCTCTGTCACCCTTTAGAGTATGATTTCTCTGTCATCACTGACAGTATGATTTCTCTGTCACCCCCAGAGTATGATTTATCTGTCACCCCCAGAGTATGATTTATCTGTCAACCCTAGGGTATGAGTTATCTGTCACCACTCAGAGTATAATTTCACTGTCACCCTTTAGAGTATGATTTCTCTGTCACCCTTTAGAGTATGATTTCTCTGTCACCCTTTAGAGTATGATTTCTCTGTCATCACTGACAGTATGATTTCTCTGTCACCCCCAGAGTATGATTTATCTGTCACCCCCAGAGTATGATTTATCTGTCAACCCTAGGGTATGAGTTATCTGTCACCACTCAGAGTATAATTTCACTGTCACCCTTTAGAGTATGATTTCTCTGTCACCCTTTAGAGTATGATTTCTCTGTCACCCTTTAGAGTATGATTTCTCTGTCATCACTGACAGTATGATTTCTCTGTCACCCCCAGAGTATGATTTATCTGTCACCCCCAGAGTATGATTTATCTGTCAACCCTAGGGTATGAGTTATCTGTCACCACTCAGAGTATAATTTCACTGTCACCCTTTAGAGTATAATTTCACTGTCACCCTTTAGAGTATGATTTCTCTGTCACCCTTTAGAGTATGATTTCTCTGTCACCACTGACAGTATGATTTCTCTGTCACCGCCAGAGTATGATTTATCTGTCACCAATTAGAGTATGATTTCACTGTCACCCTTTAGAGTATGATTTCTCTGTCACCCTTTAGAGTATGATTTCTCTGTCACCACTGACAGTATGATTTCTCTGTCACCCCCAGAGTATGATTTATCTGTCACTCCTTAGGTAATGATTCACACCCAAATTAGTATTTATCTGTCATC
This sequence comes from Mizuhopecten yessoensis, assembly GCF_002113885.1. NCBI lineage: Eukaryota > Metazoa > Mollusca > Bivalvia > Pectinida > Pectinidae > Mizuhopecten > Mizuhopecten yessoensis. The sequence goes on from NW_018404667.1 coordinate 1,069,862, forward strand.
CCCTAGGATTTGGTTTCTCTGTCACCACTTGGGTATTATTTCTCTGTCACCTCCTAGAAAATAACTTCTCTGTCACCCCCGGATTATCATTTATCTGTCAACCCTAGGCGCGGTAGTCTATTGGTAGGACGCGGGCTAGTGACTGAATGGTTGCGGGTTCGAGGCACGGCACGGCACTGTTTGGTATCCTTGAGCAAATAGTTTACTCCGTTTGTTCCAGTCTACTCAGTTGTAAATGAGTACGTGGTTGGGCAGTGCTAGAATTGTAGAATATCTAGCTGTGAGCGTCGAAATGGCAGCACCGGCTGTATGCTCCCCAGGGAGTTGAGAACGATATTGGCTGGTTGCAAAGGCCCTATAACCACGGATAAAAATTTGTAAAGCGCTTTGAGACGACCTACTAACTATGTTGAGATAGAGCGGTATATAAGAACCTCGAATTATTATTATTATTATCATTATAATATTATGATTTTTCTGACATCCCTTAGAGTATGGTTTCTCTGTCACCACTAGGGTATTATTTCTCCTTCACCCCCTAGGTAATGACCCCCCTCCCTGCTAGGGTATGGTAGATGGCTTAAAGAGACAAAAAAACTATTGCGTCATGGGAACAATAACGCATGACGTCATCATTAACTCATGACGGGAAAGGTCATGTGCAATTTAGAATAAATTACAATTTACAAATGCTGAAATCTATTGACTTTAAACATATTATAGGAATGATAAGATGGAAATAATCATCCCCTACACAAAGGATGTAACACAGAAATACACAGCCTTCGGGCTGATCTTTGTGTTGTCTAACCCTCGTCAGAGCCCCGTGTTATACAAACAAATAAATCACCCCTCGGATTAGAAATGTCTCCGTCCCACCCTAAAGGTAAATTTAATATTCTATTTTATCAATCACAAAAAGAGTTAATAAGTACAAGTCAAATGCAGCTGTACATTCTATTTAATTAAAAAAAAAACTGTCCCTGTGTAATACCAGAAATAAAAGTGGACGTACCACCTGTCCCTGTGTAATACCAGAATTAAAAGTTGACATACTACCTGTCCCTGTGTAATACCAGAAATAAAAGTTGACGTACCACCTGTCCCTGTGTAATACCAGAAATAAAAGTTGACATACCCCCTGTCCCTGTGTAATACCAGAAATAAAAGTTGACATACCACCTGTCCCTGTGTAATACCAGAAATAAAAGTCGACATACCACCTGTCCCTGTGTAATACCAGAAATAAAAGTGGACCTAACACATTTCCTTGTGAAATACCAGAAATACAATTGGATCTAACAAGTTTATACATAAATAAAGTGGATAATACTCATGTCCACGTTGGCTCAAGCGTTTGAATAACCAGTACGAAAAATTACATCTTAAAAAATCAGCCACCGTATTAATTTGATAAATGACTTGATAAACATTAGTGAAGAAGTTGATGACTCGTGCCAAGTCCGAACCTCGATTTCAAGGCGTAACGTAAAAACGCAACACATTTTCTGTTTTTCTCGGGGTTTATTCACAACAGAAAAAAGATGTATATCAAGCTAGTAACTATTGAAGGCGGAAGCCAGTGATCATTGAACAATAACAAAAACGCATTTCTGATCCGATCACGTGACTGCCGATACGTACCGATACTCTATCCCCGACCTCGAGGTGAGTAGCGACAAAGGCTGAAGAGGCACTATCCCATGTCGTGGCTTGGCCAATTTCAGCGGATCCAATGGCGACAATGTTGTGTACTAAATTGGAATAAATAAACTGGTGACCCCAGACACCTACTGACCAGGAGAGGACGTACACTCCAGACACTTACTGACCAGGAGAGGACGTACACTCCAGACAATTACTGACCAGGAGAGGACGTACACTCCAGACACCTACTGACCAGGAGAGGACGTACACTCAAGAAACTTACTGACCAGGAGAGGACGTACACTCCAGACACTTACTGACCAGGAGAGGACGTACACTCCAGACACTTACTGACCTTGACCTTAAGAGGATGTATACTCAAGACACTTACTGACCTTGACCTTAAGAGGACGTACACTCCAGACTGGGTGCCGGTAAATACACCTGTGTAGGTATTGTAGTTGACGCCCCCGCTGTTGGTGATTTGGTGGTCGAAGACTTTTGCTTTCCCTAAGGATGGATTCGAAATTGGTTCTGTTAGGACAACTTGAAACGCCACCAATGTTGTCAGTCAGTCCTGGAAATAAATAAATCGTTTATCATTTAGAGAATTAAACCAAGTCAGCGAAATTAAAAACAAGTAATTATATACATGCAATGCATATGTATATAAATCGTATACATGCACAATAGTGGGTAGAACTTCAAAATCATGCCGCTTGATTCATTTTAAGAGTTCAAAAAAGACAGCGAGATAAAACAAAAGTAGAAAAAACGTTGATAACTTCTTGTTGAAAAGGAATACATTTCGCATTTGAAAACGAATACAATAAATTCTGAACGTTCATTAAAATTGTTATGTTTGTACATTTGTCCTTTTAAATAATAGTTATTATTTAATTCTTGTTTGAAAGGGGTACATTTCGCATGTTAAACTTATAAAAGAAATTATGTAAGTTCATTAAAATTGGTATGTTTGTAAATTTGTACTTTTGCAATTAAGTTGATTTAAACAAAAGTTATATTACGTGGACAAAATAAAACAAGTGTATTGTGTGTTTGTGTGATAGGCTGAGTCGGTTTCATTAGCGTTTACCACGTATTGGAAATACTTACGGTCTGAATTAACCTTCCTGTGGTGTCTGGATTTGATCCTATGTTGACCTCTAACGGTTTTAGAGTTCGATGAGCCAGCAAGGTATGTCGACGAATCTTCTTTATTTGTCGTCGAAACGTCGAATGTAGGTGGAGCGGGAGATGGTAAGGTTATATCACTTATGTTGTAATACGGAATCTCGTCACGAGGTGGAATGTGGGCCTAGTTTGAGATACAGTCCTCAGCCTCGTTTTCACAGTGGCGCTCCAACTCCTTCACTCGTTTACTCATCAAAGTTATCCGGGTCGTCTCAAGCGCATCATTTTTGCGTGATTCTGTCAGATCCTCTACACGTTTATTCAGTTCGTTCACATATTCGGAGCGTAATTGTTACAACTAGTTCATTCGTTTGGTCAACATAACGAGCTGTTCAATAGGGGTTTTGGTCGAGTCAGTAAAAGCGGCGTGAATTATCGGTTGTTTGAGCATGGTGGCTGCGGTCAGCATTACACCCGTGACTAATACCAATATGAACAACGTTCCCAAAAAATACTTTTCAAACCCCTCCCCATAGTATACACGAGCTTATAAATACTCTGACAATGTGTTGCAGTGTACACCTTTTTGCATGCCGTTTTATCTACCGTTGACACGTGCTATGGCAATAGAAATGTGCACCTTTATATTTGTGCAGTAGAATAGGAGTGTACATAGTTCCTAATGACGCCTTGTCTTCGGTTCATACCATGTGTCGTGCTCACATAGATAAACCAATGCGATACTTGACTTGTCAACTTCATTATCCACCGGAAACTTTGAAAAAAAAGACGAACATTTAGAAATCATTCAAAAATGTTTTTACCTGCCGATCGTTTGCACTTTTAACTATGTCAACCTTCAGTTTCCTGTTTGTCTGGTTTCCTTTTTTTTAATAGGAATTTACTAAACATGCCAAGAGACGAATACATACCATATACATAATATAGTATCGAACAAAAATCACTGACTCACACTGATTAAGTTAAAAAACGTTAATAAGTATGATGTATTCATTGTAAAATTGTACATTTGTTTAATGTCATGTGTATGTACATATAAACAATAGTATCCCTATCAACTGTGAGTTATCTCGACAGTATACGTCATCACAACATAATGATAAAGTCCACTAACCAGGATAATTTAGGCGACATATCATAATAACTATCTAAATAAGTTATCGTAAATAGCGATATATGCCACAGTATATATTTCACTGACGAAATATGCCACAGTATATATTTCACTGACGATATATGCCACAGTATATATTTCATTGAAGACTAAATACTTCTATATTTGGACAAATCAGTGTATTATTAACCTTAGCAATCTTTCATTGTGTTGGAAATATTGCAATACTAAGACAGTTTTATCACATAATGTACTGTGTTATCCAGTGAATATACCCATGTCATATCTTTTGCGTATTAACCCATGTAATATGACCTATCAGCCCTGTGATTGGTTGTAAGTTTCAATTGTTTCAATTGTGACGTCACGCCAAGGACAAGTACATGACGTCACAGACTTACGCACTAGAGTTAAAATGGCGGCTTTTCAAGGTTGCATGAAAATTGTCGTTTTACACAAATAAATGCCAAAAATCTTGAATATGTGATAAAAAGGATCTTATACTCGTTTTCATTTCATATAAAAAATTATGAAAATCATCACGTATTTTTCATTTTAGCTCGCCAGAGGCTCGTTAAATTGAAAAATTCTTAGACTTTCATATATCTCATATGAAATAGAAACTCGTGCATGATCCTATATGTATATCATTTTTGTAGATTACAATGTCTGTTTAGATATACAGTTAACTCTCAATATAATGCCCCTCGTTTCATTTGGTAACTCGTTTACTGCCATCAAATTTGAATGTCCCCTTTTGTCGGTTTTTTTTTACGAATTTCTTTATACATTTCCACCTTTTATCGCAAAAACCTCTTTAGCCATTATTTCATTATATAGAGTACAATGTAATGTTTAAGAGGTCAGTTTGTGTCCTTCAATGGTGTCATTACCTAACTATACGTTTATAAATCATAACACCGAAGACCGTTAAAAAGTTTGTTAAAAACTATATTTAATCAGTCTATTTACGAAATCATTGTCAACCTGAAGATGGTTTTGATGTAAATAACGAAATTTGATTCTGACGTCAAAATTAGGCATTTTAACCGAATCTATGAATATTGTAAATTACTCTAACAATCACTGAGTTTTCCAACCTTTAGGTTAATGATCAAGCCAGAAAAGAAACTAGGAATGGATAAGAAGAATTGAAAAACAAAACGATTAAAAGAATATTTCTTAGATTGAAAATGGTCCAAACTTCCCAAAAATCTTTTTATTATTATTCAATGGAAAAGGCCGAAAAAGTTCGAAACCTTTCTAGTCCATGTGCCGTCCCAAACTTTTATGAATGCAAAACGCAATTTATCAGATCTTCGCTTGTAACGCATCATGTAGCGACGAATTTCATATAAAGATAGGAAATGTTCTGGTTCCTCAAGATTTATTAGCAAAAGAAAAACAGTATGTCCAGCCAACGATCATCGCAGTAGAAATCCAGTGAACATTGACCTGTTAGGAAGTATGTCAGAACCGCTCCCGTGGCCAGCTACACGTACCCAGATTTCATCCCCGACCTGTAGGTGTGCAGCAGAAGTTGCTGATGTTGCACTTTCGAATCCTGTGCCTTGTCCAGTTACAGCAGAACCAATGACGTAATTATTGCGTACTAACTCAGAATCAATATACTGGTGACCTTCTACGTTTGTTGACCAAGAAAAGACGTAAACTCCAGACTGTGTGCATGTAAATACGCCTGTGTTGGTACTGTAGTGGGCGCCTCCGGTGTTGGTGACGAGTCTATTGAAAATAACTGGATGTCTTGTAGATGGATTGGAGATTGTGTGTGTAAGAACGGCATGGAACACCACAATATCGTCAGACGGACCTGTGAACAAACGAACGTTTTGTTATAAAAACAAAACAAAATAAATAAAACTGAGGAGCAACATTTTGTCCTTACCTTGGCTAATTTTTTAGAAAATGCTCATTTTAATGTCGTTCGGACGTTCGAAAACTTGCCGTCATTTGGTCATTAAATTGACGTTTGTTCAACGGAAGACTATGGACAACAAATCTAAAATATGTATTGCTGTATCTGCAATGCTGTTGTCGATTTTTATAAAACTATCGGGTAAGACATATGGGAACAGGGTAAAGCATTATGTACTTATGTGGAATAGGGGCATTCTACCCAGGAGTGTATCCCACATACGAAAACATGTATACGATAGGACACTATTTCACCCGCTACCAGTATGATCTGACTGGGTACAATGTTGTGCTGGGTGCCTTCGGTATGATATTTCAGTGAGATAGCACTATAAAGTCGGCATCAGAACCTTGCTAGTACAAGGAGGCAAATACACCAATATACCTTACATCCTAAACACACATACGAAAGAACACATACACAAAAGAAATTGTGACACGTTCTTAAATGACTTTAACAGTTGGTAGGACGTTAAACAAAATAAAACATAAACCAAATCAAGCAAGATGCAAAAAGCGGAAATGAATGATCCATGGGTATACAATTACAAATTTGGTTAATTACCTTAGGACCTTTCCAATAGTATTTGATTGTAGCATATATTAGTCTGAAGAAGAAAATTGGAGACTTTTTTGCCAGTTTGACCCCTCTTCACCCCACCCCTCAGACCTAATCTGAAGTTTAAATATGTAGATCTAAATAATCCGTACGGATTGATTGCCTTTGCCAATGGAGCTTTCATGCAAAACCTTTATTGAAGTCGGGTTTCAAAGAGTCAAAAGTATTAAATATGTACGAATGCACCACGCAGAAGAAGACGGAGAAGGCGATATGCCCTTGTCTCATGTGTCCTGTTCGTACATTCATTAAATTCATTATAAAATGGCATGAATTAATATGCTGTGTGAAATTATTTGTGTTTGTCCCAACCTTTTTGCTGAAAATACCTACTGACTCGCGTAATCTTTCCGTGGTGTATGGATCGGATCCGACCTTGACCGCTCACTGATTCTGAGCTGGGTGTTTTAGGAAAGTGTGTCGACAAATCCCCGTTCGTTGGCTTCGCCTCACCACGTTCATGTGATGCTCGGGAAGGCAAGGTTACATGGCTTGTATTGAAATACGCAGTTTCGTTACCAGACGAAATTTGTGTCTCCTTTGAGATAACTTGCCCCGCCTCTTCACCGTTTTCACATTGCTGTTCAACCTTCCTTACTCGTTGAGTCAGCAAAGCTATCAGGTTTAAATCTTTGACGCGTAAACGCTGCAGTTCTGCAACTTCTTGGTTCAGTTCAGTCATCACGCGAGCGTAATTTTTGCGTGATTCTGCAAGATCCTGTACACGTATATTCAAGTCTTTCATATCATCGGAGCGCGATTGTTCAAACTCATCCATTCGTTTGGTCAACATAGCGAGCTGCTCAATTGGTGTATTTGCTTGCTCAGAGGACACCGTCGGTTGTTGGATCATGGAGGCAGCGGTAATCCTTTCACCCATGACTAATATCAAGATGTACAACATAAGCTTTAGTAGTTGTATACCCTCCATGTCTGTTGTCAAAGCATACACAAGCTATCAATTACTCTGACAAGATTCAGTATACCCGTGTACATATATAGTTTTATCTTGAATAGTCACGTGTAAGTAATAATACATTGTACATTGCACGCAGAGATGTTCAATAGACAAGGGTCGTACATGTTGATTTATGGTGTCTACTTGTCAACTTGATCAAACCAACTACTTGGAAATGAAAAAAATGAGAAACAAAAACAAACCTAGAATTTTACGGTGTGCATTCAAAATAAGCTGTCTTTCCTTTTTTGAGCATTGGGCTGGTACTAAGTAATATCGACCTGGATTTATCCGGTTTGTTTTGTTGTAAATTTGAATTAACTAAACATGTTCTAAAAAAAGTATGATTCATATACGGAATGTAGTATCTTAAAATTCACACTGGCTAACACTGAGCAAGATAAGATAACGATGCAACTGTGAAAAATCTTTGTTAGACTGATTCATTTTGTTTTAGTTCAATGTTTACACAAACATAGATAAAAGCACACATTTACGTCGAATTGATAATGTCGGTGAATCATAAAAGATAATTAAGTCGACATATCACGATAACTATATCGCTAAATCAAAATAACTAATGGACGGAATATATGACTTTATGTAATGTACAGAACAGCGAATGTTGAAATGTTGAGATAAATATTTCAATATATGCACTAAGCAGCGTATTATTATATGTATCATTGTTTATGGTAAAGTGTCATGTTTACACATGATATGTATCAGATCCCTTACGAACGACGGTTGACTAAAATTGTTACCTCACTTAATAATTTTGAATTGCCCCATGGAGAATCGGATTGTTTTTAGTGTCTTCTGCCAAGCATAGGAAGAGACAAAAATTGAACTACTTCCCCTATTGCAAAACTGTCTTAGTATGTGGCAACCGTCCTCATATGACCCTGGCTGTTTCGAGGCCGTTCAATCCAAACAAAACCAAAATCAAAATGGTAATCCCTGTCTTTTAAGAACTTAAACATCAGCTAGAACCCGTTAAATAAACACGAAAAGCAGCCATCAAGGGATGTTGAATCTATTTCCTTTCAGGGAAATATAATGTATTGCTACAATGACGCTCGTTTCTGCTTGCTTGTGATTATTCAAAACGACACAATGCGAAGCCCCGAAAACCGGGAGATCTTTTGCTTCCGTAACAATATTAGTTATATATGTTCTCATATCATAATGTGGATGGTACAATCCATCTAAACTAATTTTATAGTATACTTACATAACTGATTGCTAACAATTTTCAGTCATTTTTGTAATATAAGATAAGATAAAATAAAATTAAAACAAATTGAACTTTTCAAAGAATGTTAAAATCAGCAATCATCTAAATACAATGTATTCTCATATTAATATAACCAAAATAATTTTAGTCGTACCCCAAACATGTGCACCATAACAACGTTTGCTTAAATTTGAAATTCGCGTCAAATTATATTTAACATAAAACACAGCAAATGTTCTGTTTATGTCAGTGGTCATTAACAACAGATAACAGATGTAGGTCAAGTAAGCTACTATCGCAATCGAAAGCCATTGAACAGGAAGGAGTATACGTCAGATCAACACATGTGGCTATCCTAACGTACCCACACTTCATCCCCAACTACCAGGTGTGAAACGGTAGTCGCCTATTTTACAATGTCTTGCGTTGTGACCCTTCCTTAAGTTAGCTTAACCTATATCAGGTTTATCAATGTATTAATTTGCATGACACTTAGTAAACATTCCTCATACTCTTTATAATGAAATATTTAATTAACCAAGGATCCCTGCCGTTTTGGTAGTCACTGTACCACCAGGCCCGGCTACTTTCGCTGACAAAGTAGTACAGTCAGTAAGAGCGATGCTATAACAATTTGAAGTCCAGGGTTTGAACCTGGTCTATCCCCCTTATCTTGTCAGGCACAAAGGACTGTTGTTAGTTATACTATATTTAGATTGGGTAATTATTTACGGATGGAAATGGTCCTTCGTCGTCTTGAAAATTGCAATATTTTTCGTGCATTTTATATACATTTAACCTATGCTGTGTTGCATTCAGAAATAAAAACGGCATTGAACTTGCTTCTTCTTCATTATTTTTCATAAAGGTTACCCAGGGTATGAGTTTCTGTTCAGAGATGGTTTATTTACGCTCTAATCATATCGGCGAAATAGGTTTTTCAGCGCATAGTAATGCATTGGTACGAGGGGCCTTAACATTTCTTAATCAATACAATGGAATATATTTAACGATAACAACATAAGTGTATATATACTCCATTAATGATATAAGGTTAGCCAAACACGCACATCTTTGAATGGCCTTTGCTGTTTATAGGACATAACACTCTGTAAAACTAGCTAGCTAACTAACTATCTAGCTAACTAACTTATTCGCTAATTAACTAGCTGACTAGCTAACTAACTAGCTAACTAATTTACTAGCTAACTAACTATTTTATGATTAGTTAACTAACATTCAATTATATACTTACATAGGCAAGAGCGATAGTAATGGTAATAGTATATAACATGTATTTGTGTTAAGATAATCTTTTTCTGAAATATGTATGACAGAGATGACTGGCAGGCTGTCTTTGCTAATGTGATTACTACTTGTAAGTTTTTGTACAATTAGTGGTGACGTAGCAACTACTTTTATAACGTCACTGATATTGTCTGCAGGAAAGCCTGACATATGCCATGACCTTAAGAAAAGACGCCCCAGAAACAACACATATACTTCTTTTCTACCAAACCGTTGTCAGTTCTTGAACGTTACAATTCCAGATAAAACGATATATAAAAGTATACATCGAAACGTAAGTGCATTTCTTATCTTGTTTGTACATTGTTGATAGATATCGAGGTTTCAAATCAGAAGCGCAAACGTTCATATTAACGTTAGTTATAGGTTTAATGCTGACCGCTGCCTACATGATCCAAGAACCGACAGTACTATACACAATGGTATGCCTAATTATTATAGTATTTCACAGATAAATGGCTAAATGTTATACAATGTAATTTAAATACATATTGAAATATGTGTCATTATTACAGCATTCACTATTAAGCAAAATATGCATATTGACATATTTAGTTGTTTATGTTTCCTTACGGAGATAGGTATACTGATTTGTCGACTTAATCATTTTGAATAGTCGACTTATCAGGATAGTCCATAATACACACCCTTATCAGATTATTAAATTCCCTAAACGAAGTGGGGGACTCTATTTCTTTCGCCGTAAAAGATTCCAACACCTTTCTCAAAAAACTATTGGACGGAACTTAATGTTTACCTGCCACAAATGTTTATCATGTTCAGGGGATGTGAAAATGTCCTTTTTTCCGATCGGTGATCCAAGATGGCCGCCACAATCTCTGATTGGTCGAAATTTAGATATTATTCGATTTCGATGAAATTTAGTACATAGGGGTATAAGGGGACTGCAAATTAAATCACATATGTTTCGTTGCTATAGCAACCACACAGCAAAACCACACGGCTTCTGATTGGTCAAAATGAAATATTGCTCGATGCTACTCAAATTTAATATGAAGGTTTGTTTTGGCACTGCGAACATAACTGCAGGGTTTGGGGGACTTCCGTAATGGTCCGCCATTAAAATTAGTACTTGTTTGTTTTTAAATCAACAAGTACTGTTAACTTCTACATTCTAAAATTAAAGTGTTCTATGGACCTGGCCCTCTGTTGCAACAATGACTTAGACCATTTGGATTACACAATTTTGCCCCTAGAATCACCGATGTGACCTAGAAGGACGAAACTGCTGTTTGGTATAATATCATTCATTTTAGCACAATGACCTTAGCTGCTAAGACGTTACACAATAATAAAAAAAACAATCCATCATGTTTGGCATAATCAATATATGACCAAAATTTAAAATATGTGGGATTTACTAAATGTTAGTGTTAGTTCATTTTTTTATGTTTAACTTATCCATAAATTGTTAAAATGTGCTTTCTACTCGTAACATATCCCATTTAATTTAAAACAAGTAATCTCCTTAAACATAACAGCAGGCAATGAGGGAATTTCAAATTGATCCTATACTTACTTGTGATGAAATCCATCGGTCAATATTGTTAGCGAAACAAACTCACTGGTACTGGAATCACTATCAGACAGTACGATGGAGTTGGACGACATAATGGGTTCGCAGACATTGAAAATGTCCATACGTGAGTCCATAATCTAATGAAAACAAAATATCACAAGAAAAAAAACATCTTTTAAGCTTTTCGAAGTTGTTTTTATAATGACTTTTTACCAAAACCCATATTTCTGACAGAAATACGAGGAGCTCCAGAAAAAACATGGATCTTTTACGAAAACAGTTATCAGTTCAATTAATATAAAAACAAATTTTTTGTGAGAAAAAAAAAGTTTCTCAAAATATCCCGAATTTAATATCATATATGCCTTACCTTTGATGATCTTAATGCTATTGATTTCGTTTCCCCGTGAGTACATGCCATATGGCGCGTTACCTAGCAAAGGGCGGCCTAGAAACGCAAACACTCCTAGTTCATTTCAGATATATACTACCATGTTGTCAGTGCTTGTAATGACCTTTTCAGATAAAAAAAAAAAAAAAAAAGTATAAAGGTGTAAACTGAATCACTTCGTCGGAGTACTTACAAGTTTGTGTACTTTGACGTCAGATATGGAGGGAGCCATACCACTAGTGCAATTATTTTGCATATTGACATTGGTCATAGGTGAAATGCTGACCGCTGCCTACATGATCGAAGAGCCGACGGTTCACGCCGTTTCCACTGACCAAACCGACGTCCGTACTGATCAGCTCGTAATGTTGACAAAACGAATGGACGAGTTGGAACAATTGCGCGCCAAAGATGTGAACGAACTAAATTTACATGTACAGGAACTTTCAGAATTACACGAAAATGATGCGCGCGTATTCACCCAACTAAACCAAGAGGTTGAAGAGCAGAAACGTTTACGCATCAAAGATTTGAATCTGATAACAATGCTGACTGACAGAATAGGGCAGTTAGAGCGTCAATGTGGAAACGATGAACAAACCGAGAACGATCCCTCCAAGCAGACACAAGTTCCGCCTCGTGACGAGAGTCTGTATTACAACACAAGTGATGTGACCTTACCTTCTCCCGCTGCGCCAACACTCGACGATATGACGAAAAATGAGGAGGATTTGCCGACACACCTAGCTGACACATCGAGCTCTGGAGCCATAAGAGGTCGAGGTCGGATCCAATCCAAAAACCGCGGAAGGATTACTCGAGTCAGTAATTTTTTTATTTTTATGCAGCATTTCAAAAAAAAATTGGTTTTTGTTTTATTCTATGCAATATTTATTAATAATTACAATTACATGTACATGTTCATTTTTGCAAGGAAATTGGATGTTTATGAAAGCTCAACTGCCCATTGATAATGTTCAGAGTGAGTTTTCCTTCTCTATCGAAACGAAACGTATACGAGGATTTGCAAGTTGTGTTTGAATTAACAGACTGATACAATCTCCGTAAAAGCCGTAACGTTATCGAGCTCTAGCTACCATGTTTTGTTTGTTTGTTTGTTTGTTTCGTTCATTTTTTGCTAGGTCCCCTCTGACGACATTGTGGCGTTCCATGCTATCCTGACACACACAATCTACGATCCATCTATAAAACACGTGGTAGTTTTTGACCAAATCGTCACTAACAGCGGGGGAGTCCACTACAGTCCCAACACCGGCGTATTTACCTGCACACAGTCTGGAGTTCACGTCTTCTCTTGGGCGATAGCTGTACCGAGTAACCAGTATGTGTTTACTGATTTAGTAAGGAACAATGTCGTCGTCGGGTCTGGTCGAACTGGCCAAGCAGTGGACGATAGTGCGGCATCTGCTACTGCCGCTACATACCTAGAGGTCGGAGATGAGGTTTGGGTACATGTTACTGCCCACGGGAGCGGATCTGACATATATCGCATCAGGTCAATGTTCACTGGTTTTCGCCTGAATTGATTGTAAGCTGGACATACTTTTCTTTTTCTGAAAAAATGTTTGGGACCATGACATATATCTTGTTTTTTGTTAAATTCAAAGTTCCAATTTTCTTCTTACGAAATAAAGGAATTAAAAATCAAAGCATGCATGATGTATACTATTGCTTTTTTGCAAGACTAGGTGTATTTTGGAAATGTGTGATTGAGCGACATTTAGATTATTAATATTTAGGCGCAAATTCTATTTTTTTCCTGCATTGTGTAGTTTGGATTCTTAATTAATGAAGTTGATATTTCCCTCCCAAAATGTATAGTTATTAATTGACAGTTTTAATATGATAACAACCAATAGAATAGTTTACAATTAAAGGTTTCACTATGACGTCACAATTAATCATAGCATTGACACCAAAATCATCTTCAGATTTAACGCCGATTCTATTAAATAAGTACGCTTTAAAAATATTAAGTTTAATAGGCAATGCTATCTGAATCTACAGCTAGTTAATGACTGTTTAAACTGAACCATGGAGGGTCATCAAAAAACTAGATAATTAGTGCAATGAAATATTACAATATTATCTATACAGTTAACTATGCCTTAACACATCAGCATACACATAATCTAGATCTAAACATACTGTATACACTAAAATACGGTTAAAAATAATATTGTAATACTGAATGAAATATATAAAAAGAGCCTAATATACTTCATTCAGTAAAATTATGTCTAAACATTAAAACTTTCTCTTTTAAGTTTAATATGTCTAATCTTTGCAACTTTCTCTAAACAGTATTTTTTTCTAAGCATATCAACGTGTTGCACATAACGAAATATGAAAAGATTACAACAAAACATTTCAACGAATTATATACAGAAAGAAAAGGTTTTAACAGTTTTAGCAAAGCATTTCGTACAGCAAAATATGAATAAAACGTGTTCTGTAAAGTAAAATAATGTATATTTTTTTAAATATTGTGTAAAGTAAACTGATATCTAACATTAACAACGTATTCTGTCAAGTAAAGTAATGTTAAAAAATAACGACGTATTATGTAAAGTAAAAAAATATCTAAACATTAAAACGTATTCTGTAAAGTCAAATAATGTCTAAACATTAAAACGTTTTATGTACAGTAAAATAATGTCTAAACATTCTAACGTATAATGTGAAGTAAAATAATGTCTAAACATTCTAACGTATAATGTGAAGTAAAATAATGTCTAAACATTCTAACGTATAATTTGAAGTAAAATAATGTCTAAACATTCTAACGTATACATTTTAATGTGAAGTAAAATAATGTCTAAACATTCTAGCAATTATCTAAATACAATGTATTATCATATATAAATATAACCAAAATAGTTTTAGTCTTACCATAGAAATGTGCACCATAACCACGTTTGCTTAGATTTGAAATTCGCGTCGAACTTATATTTACATAATATATAACAGATAAAAGATGTAGGTCAAGCAAGCTACTTGGCAATCGAAAGCCATTGAGCAGGAAGGAGTATACGTCAGATCAACACATGTGGCTATCCCACACTTCATCCCCAACTACCAGGTGTGAAGCTGTAGTCGCCTTTGTTACAATGTCGTGCGTTGTGACCCTTCCTAAAGTTAGCTTTAGCTATATCAGGTTTATCGATGTAATAATTTGCATGACATTTAGTAAACATTCCTCATACTCTTTATAATGAAATATTTAATTAACCATGGATCCCTGCCGTTTGGATATCACTGTAGCAGCCAGGCCCGGCTACTTTCACTGACAAAGTAGTACAGTCGTTTAGAGCGATGGTATAGCAAAGTCTAGGGTTCAAATATGATCAAGCCCCCTTATCTTTTCATGCACAAAAGACTGTTGTTAGTAATACTATGTTTAGATTGGATAATTATTTACGGATTGAATTGTCCTCCGTTGTTTTGAATATTCTAATATTTTTCTTGCATTATATATACATTTAACCTATGCTGTGTTGCATTTAGAAATAAAAAAAACTATTGAAATTGCTTCAACTTCATTATTTTTCATAAAAGTTACACATGGTATGGGTTTCTGTTCCTAGAAGATTCATTTACGCTCTAGTCATATCGGCGAAATAGGTTTTTCAGCGCATAGTAAGGCAATGGAACAAAGGTCCTTAACATTTCTTAATCAATACAATGGAATATATTTAACGATAACAACATAAGTGTATATATACTCCATAAATGATATAAGATAAGCCAAACACGGAGGCACATCCTTAAATGACCTTTGCTGTTGATAGGACAATACACTCTGTAAAACTAGCTAGCTAACTAACTATCTATCTAACTAACTTACTAGCTAACTAACTAGCTAACTAACTTACTAGCTAACTAACTAACTTATTATTAGTTAACTAACATTCAATTATATACTTACATAGGTAAGAGCGATAGTAATAGTATATAACATGTATTTGTGTTAAGATAATCTTTTCTGAAATATGTATGACAGAGATGACTAGCAGGCTGTCTTTGCTAATGTGATTACTACTTGTATGTTTTTATTCAATTAGTGGTGACGTAGCAACTATTTGTATAACTTCACTGATATTATCTGCAGGAAAGCCTGACATATGTCATGACCTAAAGAAAAGACGCCCCAGAGACACATATACACTTCTTGTCTACCAAACCAAACCGTTGTCAGTGCTTGAACGTGACAATTCAAGATAAAATGATACTTAAAAGTATACATCGAAAAGTAAGCGCATTTCTTATCTTGTGTGTACTTTGCTGATATATATGGAGAGTTCTAACTCAGAAGCGCATATGTTGTTCATATTGCTGTTAGTTATAGGTGAAATGCTGACCACTGCCTACATGATCCAAGAGCCGACGATACTATACACAATGATATACATCTGTCTAATTTTTACAGTATTTCAGATAAATGGCTTAATGTTATACAATGAAATGTGTATACATCAAAACATGTGTAATTATTACAGCATTCACTGTTCACCGAAATACGCCTTATGACATTTTCCGTTGTTTTTGTTGACTTACGGAGATAGGTTTAATATTATGTTGACTTAATTATTCTGAATAATTGACTTATCATTATATTTTGTTGACATAATCATCTTAGATCAGTCGTTAGTAAGTCATGCCTGAATACGTGAGTCGATAATCTGATGCCGGGTCAAAAGAAAAAAAATATCTAAATCTGAATATAATGAACGTGTGAATCACTACACATGTAAATGATAAATACACCCGTTTTTATATCAAAACTAAGTTGGACTCCAGACCTAATTCCATATTCTTGATAAAAATACAAGAAGCTCGAGAAAAACATGGATGTTATATGTAAACAGTCACTAGTTCAATGTATATAAAAACAATATATTAATGAGAATATTTTCAGAAGGTTTCTCCAATTGTTTCGGATTTAATGTTATATGTTCCATACTTTTGATGATCTTATGACTACTCAAAGTATTGCATTCGGTTATCCGTGAGTTAATGACATATGGCGTGACATGGCGACAAGATGGCCTAGAAACGGAAACGCTCCATGCTTTTTTTTCAAATGTATACCAGCATAAAACAAAGATAAAACAAAACTATAAAGGTGTATACTGGAGCACTTCGTCGGAGTACTGAAAGGCTTGTGTGTACTTTGACGACAGATATGGAGGTTACGAAACCACTATTGCGAATATTTTGCATATTTACATTTGTCATAGGAGAAAGGCTGAACGCTGCCTACATGATCAAAGAACCGACGATTCACGCCGCTTCCCCTGACCAAACCGATGTCCGTATTGATCAGATCGAAATGTTGACAAAACGAATGACCGAGTTGGAACAATTGTGCGCCAAAAATGTGAATGAACTTAATTTACGTGTACAGGAACTTTCAGAATTACGCGTAAATGATGCACGCGTATTTACCGAACTGAACCATGAAATTGAAGAGCAAAAACGTTTACGCGTCAAAGATTTGAATATGATAACTATGCTGACTGACTACAAGTTAGTAACCTTACCTTCTCCCGCTGCGCCTACACTGAACGATACGATGACAAATGACGCGGATTTGTCGACACACCTTGCTGACACATCGAGCTCTGAAGCAAAATGAGGTCAAGGTCGGATCCAATCCAGAATATACGGAAGAATAACTCGAGTCAGTGGGTATTTATGCAGCATATCAAATAAACAAACATTTGTTTGTTCTTTTATTCTATGCAATAACAATTATTAATTACAGTTTCAATTAACTGTTCATATTTGCAAAGACATTGGATGCTTATGAAAGCTCTATTTATAATGCTAAGAATGTGTTTTCGTGTTCTATCAAAAAAGCACGTAAAGGAGGATTTTCCAATTGTGTTTGAATTGGCTGACCTAGTTAAACTCTCGTATTGAAATAAGCGGTAATATAATCATGTTCTTGTAACCCTTTTTGGTTTTATAACAGAATAATCATTTCTTGCCAGGTCCTCCGCCTGAGGACATTGTGGCGTTTCACGCGATTCTTGCACACACACTATTCGATCCATCTACAAACCACGTGGTAGTTTTTGACAAACTCGTAACAAACAGCGGGGGAGTCCACTACAGTCCGACCACAGATATACTTACCTGTACACAGTCTGGAATTCACGTCTTCTCTTGGGCGATAGCTGTACCGAGTAGACAGTATATTTATACTGCTTTAGTAAGGAACAATGCCGTCATCGGGTCTGCTGTATCTGGCCAAGATACAAATTACTACAATGCAGCATCAACGACTGCCGCTACTTACCTAGGGGTGGGAGATGAGGTCTGGGTAAGAGTAATTAGGCACAGGGGCGGAACTGACATATTGAGTACAATGTCAATGTTTACTGGTTTTCGCCTACATCGGTAGTTATCTGGCCATACGTCTTTTCTGTTTTTGATAAATCTTTGAGAACATAACATTCAACTTGGTTTTCTTTTGTTCAATACCAAGGTTTTCTTCTGGCAAAGTCCGGAATTAGTCATATGGTAACCTTTTTTTTTATTTCAAACTGATCCATAACATTACAATAATAAAAAATTACACACAAATCTCACAGATAAGTTATATTTCATAAAATTAACTATATAATAACATTTCTGTGATATTTTCTGAAAATTTTCCAATTGGATGTTAAGGTGCGTGCTGGCCAGATATGGCGCCTGCCGAGCAAGTATGTGTTGGTGCGGGATATATCCTTTGCAGAGCTAACACTTATACGCATGCAAAACAACCCATATCACGGAAAGTAGATGATGATAAATAAAATGCCCAGTCCAGGTACGACCCGGAATTTGAAACTTATTGTTTTGATCTTCTTCTGGAAACGTTGACGGTACAAGCTCACTGGTACTGGAATCAATATCGAACAGAACGATGGCGTTAAACTACATTATTAACAAACAAATACAAACGGTTACAGAAACAGAATCAATGAATGTCTGTAGACGTTGAAATTAACCATACACGTGTCTATAAGTTAATGCCGGGGGAAAGTTTGATAACAAATCACAATATAGAAAGAAACTTCATATTGCCTGTTTTGAAGTTGTGTTTGTAATACATGCATCAAGCACTATATATGTAAATGATAAAATGTTTAATCATAAATCTTTTTTTATTTCTAAACCCAGATTGACTCGTGGCCTAAATCGGAGTCGCTGACCTTCTGTCAATATACAGGAAGCTCGAGAAAATATTTGGTCTGATATGAAAACAGTCATTAGTTCAAATTTTATAAAAACTATATGTTAATGAGAAAAACTACAGGAGGTTTCTTCAAATATTTTGGATTTAATATATATATTCTGTCCGTTTGATAATCAAAGAACTGATACAAGTAGTGAATTCTTTATTCCGTGAGAACATGACATAAGGCGTGACCTGTTGACAAGACGGTCTAGAAACGTAAACACTCCTAGTTCTTTTCAAATATATAAAACCATGTTGTCAGTGCTTGTACGTGACCTTTTCAGATAAAACAAAACTATGAAGGTGTATACTGAATCATTTCGACGGAGTCATTATAGGCTGGTGTGTACTTTGATGACAGTTATGGAGGACACCAAACCATTATTGCGAATGTTTTGTGTATTGGCATTGGTCATAGGTGAAAGGCACACCACTGCCTTCATGATCAATGAGCCGAGGTTTCACGCCGTGCCTACTTACCAAACTGACGTCCGTACTGATCAGCTAGAAATGTTGACAAAACGAATGGACGAGTTGGAACAAATGCGCGTCAAAGATATGAACGAACTGAATGTACATGTACAGAAACTTTCAGAATTACGCGAAAATGATGCGCGCGTCTTGACCCAACTAAACCAAGAAGTTGAAGAGCAGAAACGTTTACGCGTCAAAGATTTGAATCTGATAACTATGCTGACTGAAAGAATAGGTGAGTTGGAGCGTCACTGTGGAAACGGTGTTCAATCCAAGTACGATACGTCCGAGCAGACACAAATTCCGCCTCGTGACGAGATTCCGTATTACAACACAAGTGATGTAACCTTACCTTCTCCCGCTGCGCCTACACTCGACGATACGATGACAAATGACGCGGATTTGTCGACACCCATTCCTGACACATCGAGCTATGAAGCAAAAAAAGGTCAAGGTCGTATCCAACACAGACAAAACAGAAAGATGACTCGAGTCAGTAGGTATTTATGCAGCATTTTAATTAAACAAACATTTGTTTGTTCTTTTATTCTACGCAATAACAATTAATAATTACAGTTTCCATTCAATGCTCAAAGTTCCATGTAGAATGCTCATAATGTGTTTTCCTGTTGTATCCAAAGCAAAATAGTAAAGGAGGATTTTCCAGTTGTGATTGAATTGGCTGACTTAGTTAAACTCTATTATTGAAGTAAGCGGTAATATTGTCCTGTTTTTGTAACCCTTTTTGGTTTTATAACAGAATAATCATTTCTTGCCAGGTCCTCCGCCTGAGGACATCGTGGCGTTCCACGCTATCCTTACACACACAATCATTGATCCATCTACAAACTACGTGGTAGTTTTTGATCAACTCGTAACAAACAGCGGGGGAGTCCACTACAGTCCCAACACAGGTATATTTACCTGCACGCAGTCTGGGATCTACGTCTTCTCTTGAGCAATAGATGTAAAGTTTTACCAGTTTGTGCATACTGATCTAGTAAGGAACAATGCCGTCATCGGGTCTGCTCTAACTGGCCAAGATACAAGTTACGAAAGTGCATCATCCGCGACTGCCGCTACACACCTAGAGGTCGGAGATGAGGTCTGGGTACGAGTAACTAGCCACGGGGACGGATCTGACATTGGTTCTACAAGGTCAATGTTCACTGGTTTTCGCCTGAATTGATAGTTATCTGGCCATACTTCTTTTCTGTTCTTAATAAATATTTGAGAACATAATATTTATCTTGGTTTTCTACTGTTAAATACCAAGGTTTCCTTCTGGCAAAGTCCATTAAGTAAAAATCAAAGCGTACATGCCGATGTATACAGTTTGTTTGGTTAAGACAACGATTATTTTTGGAAAATTTTAACAGCTTACTAACTAAGTAGCTAACATGTTATCAAATACTTACATCGGTAAGACTGATATAGTATACAAAATGTATATGTGTTGAGATTAAATAAGACACTTTACAAGATTATCTATTCTAAAATATGTAATACAGATATGACTGATATGTTGTCTTTACCGACGTGAGTACTACAACAGTGTTTAATTAATTAGTGGTGACGTAGCAACTAGTATTATACCGTCAATGATCTTATCTTCTAGAAAGCCAGACACGTGTCATGACCTAAAAAAAGACGCCCCAAAGAAACATATACTCATTTTCTACCAAACCGTTGTCAGTGCTTGAACGTGACACAATTTCAGATAAAACGATATATAAAAGTATACACCGAAACGTAAGCGCATTTCTTATCTTGTGTGCGCATTGATATCAGATATGGAGAGTTCCAAATCAATAGCGCACATGTTGTTCATATTGACAATAGTCATTGATGGAATGCTGACCACTGCCTACATGATCCAAGAGATTACGATCCACAGACCAATAATTATATATGTATCCGGAAGTGTACAGTTTCTGTTGTTTTGGACCATATATTCAATTTAAGAAAACCACATTTTTTTTTATTAATTCAATAATTTGCCAAGATGCTAGTATCTGATAGACAATTATGGCTCTCAATTATATGACATCACAATTAAATTATGTCATTGGAAACACAATCATCCTCTGATTGTAGGTCTATTTAGACATAAGGTTGAAGAAATAAATTAAACCCAGTTTAAAGAACATTAAGCTCTTTTTTGAGGATTTATCCATATGATAATCTGCAGGAAGTTAGTGACCTTTTATATTGAAATAAAGAAGATCAATAACTTACTAAATAACTAATATTTTTCAAAACATCACAAATTTTTCATTGACGTGCCTTGTGGCTTTGCTGTCAATGCCGGCGTTCTTTTTGTGAGGACGTGGTATCATTTGGATGCAGATACATGAGTCGGTGTAATATTTTTTTGGCATACTGTACATATTACAAAATCATAAGGGTGCAACCATGTAAGGTCGTTTACTTATCTGATTCATTGTTAGACGGTGCTGGTTGTTCGATCTTTTTATCCCCGATCGTTTTAAGAGATATTCTTCTCCAGACATGTTTTGTAAATTAATACTAAAAATATATAAACTAGACTATTAGGAAACGACATATCTTTAGAGGTTATGATGTAATCATTTCAATAACCTACTCCATATCAGCCCGAAACTCACATATTAGCCCGGGGGCTGATATGGGTCAAGGGCTGATTTGGAGTCAGATACGGAAATAGGCATATGGTAACCATTTTTATTTTAAACTGCTTCATAACATCACAATTATTAAAAATTACACTCAAATCACACGTATAAGTTATATTTCATAAAATTAACTATATATTAACATTTCTGTGATATTTTCTGAAAACTTTCCAATTACAGGTTAAGGTTCGTGCTAGCCAGATATGGCGCGTGCCGAGCAAGTATGTGTTGGTGCGGGATATATCCTTTGCAGAGCTAGAACTAATACGCATGCACAACAACCCATATCACGGAAAGTAGTTGATGATAAATAAAATGCCCAGTCCAGGTACAACCCGGAATTTGAAACTTTTTGTTTTGATCTTCTTCTGGAAACGTGGGCGGTACAAGCTCACTGGTAGTGGAATCACTATCGAACAGTACAATGGAGTTAAACTACATTATGAACAAACAAATACAGACGGTTACAGAAACAGAATCAATGAATGTCTGTAGATGTTGAAATTAACCATACACGTGTCTATAAGTTAATGCCGGGGGAACAATTGATAAAAAATCACAATATAGAAAGAAACTTCATATTGCCTATTTTGAAGTTGTGTTTGTAATACATGCTTCAAGCACTATATATGTAAATGATAAAATGTTTTATCATATATCTGTTTTTTATTTCTAAACCCAGATTGACTCGTGGCCTAAATCGGAGTCGCTGACCTTCTGTCAATATACAGGAAGCTCGAGAAAATATTTGGTCTGATATGAAAACAGTCATTAGTTCAAATTATATAAAAACTATATGTTAATGAGAAAAACTACAGAAAGATTCTCCAAATACTTTGGATTTAATATATATGTTCTGTTCGTTTGATTATCAAAGAACTGTTTAGGTAGCAGTGTACAGTAGCGTTCGGTGGCCATGGGTAATATTTTTGTACAATGAATAACCCCTGTAATATTACATGTATCAAAAAAACCAAAAAAAAAACAGCTCTAAAATTGGCATATACATGTACATGATGAATTGGACTATGTGGGCTTAAAAAAATCGAATTTGGCTGGAGACCACATTTTGGCCATTTACGAAGTTGTGTCAACACAAAAAAAGCTAGCTTTTATGTAGTCTAGTTTAGTACTTAGCACATGTGAAATATTGTTAAAAATCTAGTTTGACGACCTATGCTAAAACGTGAGTATCTGTGACCGAGAAGGTGATATTTATGTTAAAACAGGTTTAAAAAAAAAAAATACTTACGAAGGTTAAATTTTGGGTTGAAAATCATTGTTTTTTGCATTTTTTGGCGTTTTTTGAGGTGGTAACCATGGTTTTCACAAGTCCCAAATCTGGGGAAATGATTTTTGAAAAAATATTCATTCTTTTAAAAAAACGTATTCAAAATGTAGTGCAGGATGAATCCGCTATAAATGTTTATCCGAGACATGCCTTTTATTTTTAGGGTCAAGCGATTTCTACTGTATGTACTCTGCTACCTTAAAGTAGTGAATTCGTTTTTCCGTGAGTATATGAAATATGGCGCGACCTTGCGATAATACGGCCTAGAAACGTAAACACTCCTTGTTCTTTTCAAATATATAAAATCATGTTGTCAGTGCTTATACGTGACCTTTTCAGATAAAACAAAGATTTAAAGGTGTATACTGAATTATTTCGTCGGAGTCCTTATAGGCTGGTGTGTACTTTGATGACAATTATGGAGGACACCAAACCACTATTGCGAATGTTTTGTATATTGGTATTGGTCATAGGTGAAAGGCTAACCACTGCCTTCATGATCAATGAGCCGCAGTTTCACGCCGTTTCCACCTACCAAACCGACGTCCGTACTGATCAGCTCGAAAAGCTGACAAAACGAATGGACGAGTTGGAACAAAGGAGCGCCAAAGATGTGAACGAACTGAATTTACGTGTACAGGAACTTTCAGAATTACGCGAAAATGATGCGCGCGTCTTGACCCAACTAAACCAAGAAGTTGAAGAGCAGAAACGTTTACGAGTAAAAGATTTGAATCTGATAACTATGATGACTTAAAGAATAGGGGAATTGGAGCGTCACTGTGGAAACAGTGAACAAGCCGAGTACGATACCTCCAAGCAGACACAAATTCCGCCTCGATACGAGATTCCGTATTACAACACAAGTGATGTAACCTTACCTTCTCCCGCTGCGCCTACACTCGACGATACGTCGACAAATGAGGAGGATTTGTCGACACCGATTCCTGACACATCGAGCTCTGAAGCAATAAGAGGTCAAGGTCGGATCCAATCCAGAAACCACGGAAGGATTTCTCGAGTCAGTAGGTATTTATGCATCATTTCAAATAAACAAACTTTTGTTTGTTTTTTTATTCTACGCAATAATAATTAATAATTACAGTTTCAATTGAATGTTCATATTTGCAAAGACATTGGTTATTTATGAAAGCTCAAAGTTCCATTTATGTTCCATTTGTAATGCTCAGAGTGTGTTTACCTGCTCTATCGAAACAAGGTGTTCAGAAATATTTTCCAGTTGTGTTTGAATTGGCTGACTTAGTTAAACTCTCATATTGAAATAAGCGGTAACATTGTCATGTTCTTGTAATCTTTTTGTTTTGTTTTATAACAGAATAATCATTTATTGCCAGGTCCGTCTGACGACGTTGTGGCGTTCCATGCTATCCTTACACACACCATCTCCGATCCATCTACAAACCACGTGGTAGTTTTTGACAAACTCGTAACAAACAACGGGGGATTCCACTACAGTCCCAATACGGGCGTTTTTACCTGCACACAGTCTGGAATTCACGTCTTTGCTTGGTCAATATATGTAGTTTCTAACCAATTTATATATTCTGATTTAGTACGCAACAGTGTCGTAATTGGATCATCTGTAACTGGCCAGGGCAGTGATTACTCAAGTGCAACATCAGCGACTGCTACAGCACGCCTACAGGTCGGAGATGAGGTATGGGTACGTGTAGGTGGCCATGGGAGTAGTTCGGACATACTGGCGTTAAGGTCAATGTTCACTGGTTTTCGCATGGGATACTAGTTACATGTAGCTGGACATACTGATTGTCTATTCTTAATAAATCCTGAATCTTGTGGAACAAAACATTTATCCTTTTTGTTTTTAATTCCCCACAGCAAGTTTGCTTCCGGCGAATATCACAAAAATAGAATAAAAGCATACATATCGTTTCATACGATGTTTACAGCAATGTAATTCGCATACCCTAACATTATATCAACATTACAGCATACTTAATATAGTGAAACACGTCTTAACATTACAGAGTACTCTATACACTGAAATATGACTAAGCAATACACTATACATTATTCATAGAAATAACTCTCCACACTTTTTTTTAACTGAATCTGTAACTGCTTTGGGAATATATAGCATTATATTGATATAAATTTGTAAATATCTTAAACATTTGGGATATTTAAGGACATTTTTGTGCTAAGGGAAGCAGCTATTCTTGACGATACAATCATTGAAACATAACAAGACGCACTATGTATAGACAGATGATTTGTACATATTACAATGAATCACTACAGTGAAATATCTCCGACCTTACAGTGTACATGACTTCTATACTATAGTATTAAGTCCTGTATCGGCTTAGTTATTTGCCCGATGCCATTTGCATTGGTATGAGGCGGAGCCGAAGGCAACCCAGCAGCTTGGCGATATACTTTATTTACTAAAACTAAGACTGTCGCAAATGAACAAGAAAAATAAAGATAAACGTAGAACCCATATTTGAAATTTATTTTATTTCATCTTGACACATCCATACATAAAATAAACATCATCATTCTCTTCTTTGTAACGTTTGCATCCACATTGATATTAGAAGGTCGCCCCAAGAAAATAAATACTTTGCTTATTAAATTATCACGTTTGTTTACTAATATAGTAAAGGACTGTTGGCAACATTGATAAAAGTCCACTTACCAAGTACATGTAAACTGAACCATTCAATAGTCTGACCACACAAGACGGCCTAGTTGTCTGGGATGGAACATATGTGAAAGCATGACATAAAAGAATATAATTCCGTGGTTAAACACAAACGTTATCTTTGTAGAGATTTTGAAATATATATACATGTAACACGTAACGGGTGAGAAAATATGAAGACATATAATAAATCAACATGTAACTTGCAATAGGTGTCATTTATATTTGAACTTATTTCGTTTCTTTTTATAATTTAATATGACTTATGGTGACTTATTAAAAGATACTTACTAAGAATTAATTACTGAGAGTTACTTTACTTCCTGAGAGTTAATTACTGAGAGTTACTTTACTTACTGAGAGTTACTTACTGATAGTTAATTACTGAGAGTTACTTAACTTACTGAGAGTTAATTACTGAGAGTTACTTTACTTACTGATAATTAATTACTGAGAGTTACTTTACTTACTGAGAGTTAATTACTGAGAGTTACTTTACTTACCGAGAGTTACTTACTGAGAGTTAATTACGAAGAGTTACTTTACTTACTGAGAGTTACTTACTGAGAGTTACTTACTGACAGTTACTTACTGAGAGTTACTTACTGAGAGTTAATAAGTCAGAGTTCCTTACTTAGAGTTACTTACTGTGAGTTACTTACTTGGAGTTAATTACTCAGAGTTGTGTACTTAAAAGTTATTTACTGAGAGTTACTTATTGATAGTTAATTACTTAGAGTTACTTACTTAAAGTTATTTACTTAACGTTACTTACTTATAGCTACTAACTCATATTTACTTACTCATATTTACTTACCAATATTTACTTACTCCGAGTTACTTACTCATATTTACTTACTCAGAGTTACTAACTCATATTTACTTACTCAGAGTTACTTACTCATATTTACTTACTCAGAGTTATTTACTCATATTTACTTACTCAGAGTTATCTACTCATATTTACTTACTCAGAGTTATTTACTCATAATTACTTACTCAGAGTTACTTACTCATATTTACTTACTCAGTGTTACTGACTGAGAGTAACTTACTTAGAGTTATTTCTTAAGAATTACATACTCATAGTTACTTACTTAGAATTACTTCATTAGAGTCACTTACTCATAGTTAATACTTGGAGTTACTTACTCAGAGTTACTTACAGAGAGTTACTAAGACTTACTAACGTAAAGCTACTAAGAGTTAATGAGAGTTACTTTTTTAGTGTAACTTAGTCAGAGTTAATAATTTACAGGTAATTCCTTAAAATTGCTAAGAGAACTGAAAGTTACGTACTGAGAGTTACTTATTAAGAGTTACATACTGAGAGTTACTTACTTAAATTTACTTAATTAGAGTTACTTACTCATTGTTAATACTCAGAGTTACTTACTAAGAGTTACTTATCCAGAGCTACTGAATTAGAGTTACTTACTCAGAGCTACTTAATAAGAGTTACTGAGAGTTACTAAGACTCACTAAGACTTACTAACTTAAAGCTACTAAGAGTTAATGATAGTTACTTTTTTAGTGTGACTTACTCAAAGTTAATAACTTACAGGTAATTTCTTAAAATTACTAAGAGTAACTGAAAGTTACTTACTTAGAGTTGCATGTACTAACGTAGAGTTACTTACTTAGAGTTACTTACTTAGAGTTACTTACTTACTTAGAGTTACTTACTTAGAGTTACTTACTAATGTTACTTACTTAGAGTTACTTACTTCGAGTTACTTACTTAGAGTTACTTACTTACTTAGAGTTACTAAGCGTTACTTACTTAGAGTAACATATAATTACTTAGAATTAATAAGAGTTATTGCTTAGAGCTACTTAGAGTCACTCAGTGTTTCTTTCTTAAAGTTACATAGAGTGAGTTTCCAGTACAGGACCTCTATAGGTCCACTCCACTGGACCACATCGTTGTATAGCACAAGACATGAAGTCCTTTTTCAATGGGTGTTCTAAAGTTATGTAATATTTCCTGATATCTCAAGCATTTATGCATACATAATTGCACCACTGCTCTCAAAAATGTTATTAAATTATAATTTTGTAATAAATAACCGCTACGATCATCAGATCACGACCTCTAAGCTAAGTTTTTGAATAAATATGCATATCCATCAAGAAAGACACTGAAATCAATTATGTTCTATGATATGATTTTATTCAAATATCTATACGCAGCAATGCATTGCTCATGACAAAACACTAGCCGAAAAAAAAACCCCGTTATAATAACTCATACATGACTAGGCCTTAACGGTAGGTGAATTATACACACGAAATAAGCTGTTACTACTAATGAGCTGTCAATCAAAATTAACGTCACCAGCTGTCACTTCACAAGCGCGTGAGTTGGTTTTACATGTGTTTCAGTGGAACATAATTATACGGAGCAATGTATATTTCCTTGTAATGATTAATATATGTCAGAGGCTGGTTAAAGGACCCCACCGCTCCAGTAGTATAAATGCAAATTACAAAGCATCCTTTTTTAACCCTTTCATCACTGTAGACCATAATGGACTCATCCAGATCAATGCATGGTAGAGTCTACTAAAGTTACATATGGGTGAAAGGGTTAATAGACAATGTATGATTTGGGCCTTTTTGAACCTCATTTTCCCTAGTCAATCAAAACTCAACATCGTAAATGGTACAATAAAACATATGAATCATTCCTCGATACACCGATGAAGATATTTAGCGATGTTTTTAATTAGGGTTGCTACGGTAGCCTTTTAAAACTGACAAAAAAAGATGAAAACTAAGTACTCAGTAAATTTTGTCAGGTTCTCAGTTTTGTTTTTTCTTAGCTACATATACAATAAAGTGCACTCTTAAACAAACTTGATACTTTTCCGGATCAATTAAAGGACTCGCACAACTAAATAATTTACTATATGTTATTGCCAAACATTTTAGGTAATAACTTTATTATTTGAAGTTCAAAACCATTGACAACTGTCTAAATTCATAAATACATACCTTGCAAGGCTACTAAATGACGTTTTTGGTAGGTTTCGTTGCATATTGGAGTGTCACAGCGCCAAAAAGTTGACAACCGGAAGTTTACAAGCAAAACCGGTAACCCAAAACAGAAATGCCACGGACATTTTGCCCCTGTGCAAATCTGCACACAAACATGGCAATATATCAAAAGTATACATTTTATAAAAGTGAAATACCTGAACATTTCATTTATCTAAAAAAAAGTCATCACTTCCTTATTAAACTCCCTCAGTGGCCCAGTAATTAGCCGGAACTTATTTTAGATAGAAACTACAAACGTAAGAAACACATGCTGATTGGCTGATTTAGTTGTTCGAGTCATTAACGCTTTCCGTACCGCACACATAACAAAATGTTCCGAACGTCAATGGCGGACTGTGACAAGCTCCAAGGGATACGTGCACTGAGTTTCTATTCACAACCTTTACGAACTTTACTAGTCTTGGTGAACCTTCTCACACGACACCGTTACAAGTGATTCCTGTGGTACAGGGTACATCCAGACAAGCAGTGGTCGACACAATGGCGGACTAGACCCACATGTAACGTTCACGTTCTTGGTGTCACAAGACCAGTAGTAGTAGTTTAACCCTTAGTCTTAACCGTTTTATCTGCATTTACTATTATTGCTTTTAATTTGTAACCCTTTTAATCTATATCGTATCACTTGTACAGCTACTAGCTGCTAGTTTATCCCATTTTAGCTTCCCCGCGCTGTGTCAAACAAAAACATCCGCCATCTTGTTCACACCGCGCAGCTATAGTATAAAACATAACATATAAGAACCTCGAATTATTATTATTATTAATAAACAAAAAAGACCAATCGCTAGGCTGATAACTGTCCTTTGAAGATTACAGCGAAGTGACATCGGACTCCAAAGCTAGTCAATTATATTTAACCGTTACGGGAACGCGAGATTCTTTTGATGTGCTTCAAAGGGTCAAATTAGTTTACACGCTATACCTTGCTTAACAATCGGGTACGTAGTAGGGGAGATAACTCGAACAAGATTGTTACATGAGATGTGCACAAAGGGTTAGGATTAAAAACTGAGGAAGAAAACATTGATTTTTTTATATTTTGAAACTGCAAAGACACCCCCCAAGAGAGCTGTTTTAAACACAGAATCCAAGCATGGGCTCTGTGTTCAAAACACCTCTCTTGTGACTCTCTATTCAATCATGTTCGATCCACGCGTGTATATATCATTCTTAACGTAATATCGCATTTATTTTTCATTTCGTTTGGAAAATAACGCTAATAATACAATTACTGCTTACGTTCCAGTCAAAGTAGAGATGTGCACAGAGACTGCATTATCCTTGACGCTAGAGGGCGCTGAAAATGGCGGCATTATATACATCAAGGGTACAGGAGCTACGTGCAAGCAGGACACAGTCAATGTCACGACAGAGCTTGAGTTTGTCTTCGACGCATGCGGCATTGATCCAGTAAGAACATTGGTTCCCGCGGATTTGCCGCAAAATTCTCTTCATTAATACCATCGACGAATTTATGTTCAGATAAATGTGTTAGAATATTCGTCGCAATTCAAGCTTATATTCAAGTCGGACGAAAATCTTTGATCGACACTTCCGCCTTTTGTACGAACTCATACATTGCAGACAGAGAAGCATGTGGCCATATCTTTCAATAGGACGGTGTCGTCTGCTGAAAGGCTCCAATGCCGTTACAGCGGGCGTCAAACCGTGAAAATAAAAACAAAATCAATTGGACGGTTAACACAATAAGCGAAACTCAATTTAAATTTGTCACCTATCATGTTTCCCCCCAGGTAGTTGTATCAAGAAGAAAACTAAATGTGCTATAAATAAAGTTTACAACCCTTTTTGTTACGGATAAACTCGATCTAGTATCACACATAACTTTATTTTAACATTTGATATTTATCATTATAATGCATTATGTAATTTAACACGTATGATTTATCATGGATGTTATTATTCGGTCCTGAAATGGCTTCACTGTAACATTCAATCGTCCTGTTACCACGCATAGAAATCAGATATTCCCGGTACAGCACACTCTCGACGAGATGGTGTTTTTGACAGAATCATTTCAAGCATTCAGTGCAATAATTTTGTTTTTGTCTTCTTACTTATTTCTTTTACTTTGTTGTATTTGTTTTATCTTAGTATGCGGCATTTTCTGTGGTAGTCCAGAAGAAGCCTCATTATCAAACCGGAAATGACATCGTGGTTCCTGTCCAGTGTCTGTACGACTTCACAATCGAGCTGAGCGGAAGCGAAACGGTTGCGTAAGTACGAAATTAATGTCGAACATTAGTGCAAATTATCGAGAAACATTTTTTGTAATTCGTATAAGTATTTCACAGTATTAATATAGTGATTAATTTATAAGGAAAAATGGGCAGGTTTAGCAAATGTTATTTGATCTGCTTCGTTTAGGTAACATTTCTGTAAATTATACAAATTATCTTATATGAAGATACATTTCCTTCTCAATCGCGGGAACAGTCCATCGTTAATTGAATATATATTAAGCACGGCCTCGGTAGCCGTGGTCGTTAACGCGCAAAGTCATTACTGATGTGTACAATTATTAAACATGAGCTTCAGACCACTCACTATTCCAAGACTTTCGGTTCGATCTCCAGCAGCGGTGGCGGTACAAGAGAGTGATGTCTAATAGTGTTAGTTGTTATCCTTCCGACGGCACGGTTGTTTTTTTCTCCATCACGAAAACAGCATTTGTTCCCTAAGCGGCGTCGTAATAAAATCTCTACATAGTTTATGTTGTTGTTGACTACTTACACGACGTTAAATAAAGATTATTTATTTATTTATCTATTTATTTATCGACCACCCTCCACTTGATCCAGGAATCGGTAACCGTTTGATTCGTTTATTCAAATTGTAAATATGTTATCATCAGTCATAAACAGATTTTCTGATGACTGCGGCGATTTTGTAAGTCTGTTGTCAAGGAAACCAGTAATGACTATGACTGCCCTGTATTATAGTCACTTGAGCGTTTGATTTAAACCTATCTACTGATTAATTTGAAGCGGACTGTAAAGCGTCTAAATGACAAATAAATATATATAATGGCGTCAGAACCTTTGTACTTGATAATGTTTTTACATTCATATTTTTCTGAATGAAGTTCCATTCGACAGGCAGATATAGTGAACACACATGTAAAACTGTTGTGGCTTGATCACGTGATCATTGTCTGTCAATCTGCTGTTAAACAATGTGACCTCAATTCTCCCCGAGTTCCTTTAAAGAACCCATCGCTACACTTGCGATGCACTGTTTTTTATTTCACTCTTCCATTCGTTCTTTCCTCCCATAGGCAACCATTCCACTCAATTAAAGTGTCAACTATTTTCGAATCACCGCGTGAAGTTGGCTTATACAATCCAATTTGAAATTTCTTAATTCTTTGTATACTTATCATATCTGATCTTTTTTGCTGTGTAGTTATATGTGTATAGTTTTTACCGTCTTTTTGGTGATTTTAGTTTCGTTAATGTCCCTTACAAATGTTGTCAGGGCCGATATGACGTCACCTTTGCTGGGCCGTTGAGCAATAATGTATGTAACTAACGAACATAATTAATGAACATAACTCACTAACTAACTAACTAACTAACTAACTAACTTAACATAACTAACTGACTAACTAAGTCTAACTAACTAATTGCACAACTGCCTAAACCAACATGACTAACTAACTAAATAACACAACTGACAAAACACACTAACTAGCTTAAATAGCTAACTTACATAACTAACTGATTAACTAAGTCTGACAACTAACTAATTAACAAACATTACTAACTAACTAATAACATAACTAACTAACTAATAAATAACTAATTAACTAATAACTAACTAACTAACTAGTATAACTAACTAACTAGTAACTAACGCACTGACTAACTAACTCATAACTAACTAACTAATAACTAACTAATATAACTAACTAACTAACTAATAACTTACTAACTAACTAGCTAACATAACTAACCAACACAACTAACTAATAACATAACTACATGTAACATAACGCACTGACTAACTTACATAACACAACTAACTTATAACATAACTAACACAACTCACTCACTAACTAACTAGCTTACCTTGACATTGGTGTTAAACCACTAACAAGCAACCAAGCCAACAAACAAAACTAACAAATAGATAGCTGTATTTAACGGGTCAATCAATGATCTTCAACATTACAGAAGTTGCGAAAATAACAGTTACATTATTTACTATTCACACTCATAAGACCTTAGTATATGGTTATCTGCGGTTGTGATTTTACATTGTAGATTGTGTAAGCAATACATCAGATGTAAACTACCAGGAATACAAAACGTACATCACGGATGGATATAATTGACGGTTTGTTTACAAATAGTTCCGCAAGAAATAATGTGACGTAATGATTAAATGAAAGCGTTATATTTATGCTTAAGTCATAAAACAAATCATTGTTGTTTTCGTTTAAGAAATTCAAAAAAAAAATATCTTGGTATATATAATTCAAAAAATATTTTCAAGAATCTTGAAATGACGTGTGGCATTTTTCGTGTCGATGATCGGGACAAGTTTCATGCGACATGTATAATAAGCGGGATAACTCTCATTATTGTTAACTCACCGTTGTCGACGTCATACCATTAGTCTACGACAACTATTGACGTATCTCCTGATGTAACTAGCACACACTCGCGGTTTGTACCTCCCGCTCTGTAGCATACGGCGCTAAAGTTGCCTGGGTGTTCCTTCCATACGCGGTTCAGTCTTGATTTAAAAGAGTTCAATGACGGAGCATTTACAACTTCAGGTGTTAGATTGTTCCAGAGTTCAGTCACATGGTTTGAAAAGGCGTTTCCTCTTAGTTTGTCAATGATTTACTAACGTTAAACACGTGAACATATTTATCCAGTAGGGAAGGAGTGGACGAGCAAGGGATAAACGTGACGGTCAGACCTACTGCCACGATGACATTGTACACAAATGGACTGGAGGTGACCGCTGGTCAAGTGGACCTTACAGATCTACTGACCATGTCGATTCAACTCGGGTCAGAGTACATTGGTTAGCAACTTTGATACCTGTTTTGTTATTAACAATTGTATTAAGATATCGTGAAACAAGCTATATATAACGATCGATTTAAAAAACCCTAGTCGAAACTTCCCTTAAGGATCCTTGTCCCCCCAAAAAATTAATGTGTGTTTTTTCAGCATAGAGTAACATCCCCCTTATATTGTTTAGCGCTATTAAGCAGGGTTCAGCCGTGGTTAAGGTAACTGAGTCGGCTAGAGTGACAATACAGTGATCTAAGATCCAGGGTTCGGCCGTGATTAAGGTAACTGAGTCGGTTAGAGTGACAATACAGTGATCAGATATCCAGGGTTCGGCCGTGATTAAGGTAACTGAGTCGGTTAGAGTGACAATACAGTGATCAGAGATCCAGGGTTCGGCCGTGATTAAGGTAACTGAGTCGGTTAGAGTGACAATACAGTGATCAGAGATCCAGGGTTCGGCCGTGATTAAGGTAACTGAGTCGGTTAGAGTGACAATACAGTGATCAGAGATCCAGGGTTCGGCCGTGATTAAGGTAACTGAGTCGGTTAGAGTGACAATACAGTGATCAGAGATCCAGGGTTCGGCCGTGATTAATGTAACTGGGTCGGTTAGAGTGACAATACAGTGAACAGAGATCCAGGGTTCTGCCGTGATTAAGGTAACTGAGTCGGTTAGAGTGACAATACAGTAATCAGAGATCCAGGTTTCGGCCGTGATTAAGGTAACTAAGTCGGTTAGAGTGACACTACAGTAATCAGAGATCCAGGGCTCGGCCGTGATTAAGGTAACTGAGTCGGTTAGAGTGACAATACAGTTATCAGAGATTCAGGGTTCGGACGTGGTTAAGGTAACTGAGTCGGTTAGAGTGCCAATACAGTGATCAGGGATTCAGGGTTCGGCCGGGGTTAAGGTAACTGGGCCGGTTAGAGTGACAATATCAGAGAGTGACAATACAGTCATCAGAGATCCAGGGTTCGTCTGTGATTAAGGTAACTGAGTCGGTAAGAGTGACAATACAGTGATCAGAGATTCAGGGTTCGGCCGTGGTTAAGGTAACTGGGTCGGTTAGAGTGACAATACAGTAATCAGAGATCCAGGGTTCGGCTGTGATTAAGGTAACTGAGTATGATAGGGTGACAATACAGTAATCATAGATCCAGGGTTAGGCCGTGATTAAAGTAACTGAGTCGGTTATAGTGACAATACAGTAATCATAGATCCAGGGTTAGGCCGTGATTAAGGTAACTAAGTCGGTTAGAGCGACAATACAGTAATCAGAGATCAAGGGTTCGGCCGTGATTAAAGTAACTGAGTCGGTTATAGTGACAATACAGTAATCAGAGATCAAGGGTTCGGCCGTGATTAAGGTAACTAAGTCGTTAAGAGTTACAATACAGTGATCAGAGATCCAGGGTTCGGCCGTGATTAAGGTAACTGATCATGAGTCGGTTAGAGTGACAACACAGTAATCATAGATCCAGGGTTCGGCCGTGATTAAAGTAACTGAGTCGGTTAGAGTGACAATACAGTAATCATAGATCCAGGGTTCTGCCGTGATTAAGGTAACTGAATCGCCTAGAGTGACAATGCAGTGATCCGAGATCCAGGGTTCGGCCGGGATTAAAGTAACTGAGTCGGTTAGAGGGGCAAGACAGTAATCAGAGATCCAGGGTTCGGCCGCGATTAAGGTAACTGAGTCGGTGAGAGTGACAATGCAGTGATCCGAGATCCAGGGTTCGGCCGGGATTAAAGTAACTGAGTCGGTTAGAGGGGCAAGACAGTAATCAGAGATCCAGGTTTCGGCCGTGATTAAGGTAATTGAGTCGGTTAGAGTGACAAAACAGTAATCATAGATCCAGGGTTAGGCCGTGATTAAGGTAACTGGGTCGGTTAGAGTGACAATACCGTAATCATAGATCCAGGGTTCTGCCGTGATTAAGGTAACTGGGCCGGTTAGAGTGACAATACAGTAATCAGAGATCCAGGTTTCGGCCGTGATTTAGGTAACTAAGTCGGTTAGAGGGACAATACAGTGATCAGAGTCGGTTAGAGTGACAATCCAGTAATCATAGATCCAGGGTTCTGCCGTGATTAAGGTAACTGGGCCGGTTAGAGTGACAATACAGTGATCAGAGATCCAGGGTTCGACCGTGATTAAGGTAACTGATCATGAGTCGGTTAGAGTGACAATACAGTAATCATAGATCCAGGGTTCGGCCGTGATAAAGATGACTGGGTCGGTTAGAGTGACAATACAGTAATCATAGATACAGGGTTCGGCCGTGATTAAGGTAACTGAGTGAACAGAGATCCAGGGTTCTGCCGTGATTAAGGTAACTGAGTCGGTTAGAGTGACGATACAGTAATCATAGATCCAGGGTTCGGCTGTGATTAAGGTAACTGAGTCGGTTAGAGGCCGTGATTAAGGTAACTGAGTCGGATAGAGTGACAATACAGTGATCAGAGATCCAGGGTTCGGCCGTGATAAAGATAACTGGGTCGGTTAGAGTGACAATATCAGAGATCCAGGGTTCGGCCGTGATTAAGGTAACTGAGTCGGTTAGAGTGACAATATCTTAGATCCAGGGTTCGGCCGTGATTAAGGTAACTGAGTCGGTTAGAGTGACAATACAGTGATCAGAGATCCAGGGTTCGAATCCTGGTTCCCGTCACTCATATGTACACTCTTGAGCAATGTTGTTGATTTTTGTTGTTTATTTTTCATAAAAGTTCTGCAAGATATTTCTTCTTGTAAGAAATCAGGTAATACACCTGGAGTCTCGAAAGAAAGAAAACAAGAAAATAAAAACCCGATCAGTAATTTTTTTTTTTTTTTTTTCAATTGTGGAATCCTTAAGAATGATTTTTATGTTAATTTTCTGGACCACGTAACGGGAACAGTGAATACTCAAATGATGAAAACTTGACTTTTTATCTACTGTATTCATGTATATATCATTATAGCGGACCTCGACTTGAAGGCGAAATATTGCACAGCTAATACATTGGAAGTTATCGAAGACTTGTGAGTATATTGTATCTTACCGTTTATACGCAGATGAAATGTTTGTGGCCAATGCAAAAGGTTATACGTTTGGATTTTTAACGCATATATAGATGTTCCAATACTTGTATAAGACGTTTCGGTAATTGTATAAGACGCTTCGGTACTTGTATTAGACGTTTCAGTAATTGTATAAGACGCTTCGGTACTTGTATTAGACGTGTATTAGACGTTTCGGTAATTGTATAAGACGCTTCGGTACTTGTATTAGACGTTTCGGTAATGGTATAAGACACTTCGGTACTTGTATAATACGTTTCGGTAATTGTATAGGACGCTTCGGTACTTGTATAAGACGTTTCAGTAATTGTATAAGGTAGCATTATACAGTAGAAATGGCCCGACTCTGATAAACAAGGCACATGTCGAGGAAATGTAAACACAGCGGATTTACCCTACACAACACATGTATACATGTATATATATTTGTAAACTGCATTACAATTACAATACATATAAAGTACTGAGAAGTGTATAAACCTCTTTTTCTATGTATGTCACTTGTGTGAAAACCATGGTTACCACATCAAAAATTACCAAAAAATGCCAAAAATTGCTATTTTTGACCCAAAATTTGACCTCGTAATTATTATTTTTTTCCGAAGTTCTGTCTGAAATTTAAGATTACCTACCTGGTTGCAGAATTATCTGGGTCCCAGTAAAGTTGTAAAACTTGATTTATTGCAATTTTGCGTCGTGTGCTATTGTCAAAATTGTACCTCCTGTAAAGCTAGCTTTTCATGTGTAGGCACCCTTTCGGATTATGGCCAAAATTTTATTCTCGAACCAAAAAAATCTTTTCGTTTTTTTTACACATGTGAAGCTCACATAGCCCACTTCATCATGCTTATACCAATTTTAGTGCATTTTTTTTTAATTTTTTTTTTTACATATCATTATACAGGGGTTAGCCATTTAACAAAAACATCCCCCATGGCCTCAACCCTCCACTGTATACTGCTACCTAAGACGCTTCGGTACTTGTATTAGACGTTTCAGTAATTGTATTAGGCGTTTCGGTACTTGTATTAGGCGTTTCGGTACTTGTATTAGGCGTTTCGGTACTTGTATTAGACGTTTCGGTACTTGTATTAGACGTTTCGGTACTTGTATTAGACGTTTCGGTACTTGTATTAGGCGTTTCGGTACTTGTATTAGACGTTTCGGTACTTGTATTAGGCGTTTCGGTACTTGTATTAGACGTTTCGGTACTTGTATTAGGCGTTTCGGTACTTGTATTAGACGTTTCGGTACTTGTATTAGGCGTTTCGGTACTTGTATTAGACGTTTCAGTACTTGTATTAGGCGTTTCGGTACTTGTATTAGGCGTTTCGGTACTTGTATTAGGCGTTTCGGTACTTGTATTAGGCGTTTCGGTACTTGTATTAGGCGTTTCGGTACTTGTATTAGGCGTTTCGGTACTTGTATTAGGCGTTTCGGTACTTGTATTAGGCGTTTCGGTACTTGTATTAGGCGTTTCGGTACTTGTATTAGGCGTTTCGGTACTTGTATTAGGCGTTTCGGTACTTGTATTAGGCGTTTCGGTACTTGTATTAGACGTTTCGGTACTTGTATAAGACGTTTCGGTACTTGTATTAGACGTTTCGGTACTTGTATAAGACGTTTCGGTACTTGTTTAAGACGTTTCGGTACTTGTATTAGACGTTTCAGTAAGTGTGTAAGACGTTTCGGTACTTGTATTAGGCGTTTCGGTACTTCCCTTAATTCCAAAGATTTTTGCCACATGCATGAAAGATTCAACTAAGTACCGTGCTTGCTTTTTTGTGCTATTTCATATTTTAGGAATCTTCATCAGTTTTGTTTTTACATAAACAAACACCGACATATTTTGTCGGAAACGACCGGGTACCGAAACGTCTAGGATTATCTGCAACAAATTCGTCTTAAATCTAATTAAGGGAGCCTCAAATCTTATATCATTGACTTTGACTCATAATTTGTGAAAGTGTAGAAATTTAACTTGTTAAGACGCATAGTTTTATCATAACAATGAAAACATTACCATTGAAACAATTGAAGATAGACCAATGTTATATAGAAATGTTTGATGTTAGATATCAAAATTCACGTTAAAGTTATACGTACCATCGCATCAGTTAAAATCGGAAAGAAGAGTTCCACTAAGAGCGCTATGACTGAGAGTATTAGAGATTTTGCGAGACTAGGATTATCTTCTCCTGTTAAATTTTAATTGGATTTGCAGCCCACAAATTCGATACTCATTTCGATTCTGCGCATAGGCATGTATACATTACCGGATGTCTCCATTGAAAAAGCATTGTCTTTCTGAATAGAGGCCTAAAGTTCAACTCCTATTTGATTTTTAATTTTTGATTGTTTAGATTAAGAAAAAAAGTATAATTGTGTAACATTTCATGACATAAGTTTAAATAACAGAAAATAGAATCTAGGTACACAAACTGAAATTTGTTTTGACAAATTATGATTGTTGAATTCATGAATTTCTGAGATAGAAGGAGGAAAAATTAGGGGAGATAACTCTGACAGTCATACAATGTAAGTTCAGCTAGGCTGAGGTGCCAAAGTTAACCCACGAATAAATATTAACATGATTAGTGCTTAGATAAATCAATTTAATTTTAAGTATTATATTTAATATACGCTTGATTAAATGATACACATGTTTTTAAAAGCAAATATCTGTTTTAGCTGTTCTACGGATACCGAGCTGTTCCCGAACTTTGTCCATCCTGTACAGGGCGTAATCGCTACTTCCTTTGGGGCTTTTAGGACAACCGACCTCAATGGCGGGGTCGTTGACATGGTTTTCTCTTGTACACTTCAGCTTTGTCTCGGCACGTGCTCCCAAGTAAGTGTGAACTTCGTAGACTGTTTTTGAATTTTCTTACTAGGAGTTTCAAGTATATATTTTACCAAAGTAATTGAATGAAGTAGTTTTTGAGTTTTAGAAGAAAATTCAATCTCCAGAAGTTTCGCTCACTTACGCTCTCTACACCCCTGGAATATGTCATAGCAAAATCGAAGGCTCAGTGTGTATCACCTTGTAGGTGAGACAAGGAGACTTATTCGGCCCTTTGATGTACATCAAAAGAATCTCGCAGTCGCGTAACGATAAAAAATGACTGACTTTGAAGTCGGGTTTCGCTTCTCTGTAATCTATAAAGGACAGGTATCAGCCTCGCGATTGGTCAGTGTTTTGTTACCTGAGACCAATCGAATAGCTAGTCAT
The DNA here is from genome assembly GCF_002113885.1 of Mizuhopecten yessoensis. Classification (NCBI taxonomy): domain Eukaryota; kingdom Metazoa; phylum Mollusca; class Bivalvia; order Pectinida; family Pectinidae; genus Mizuhopecten; species Mizuhopecten yessoensis. Next base: position 1,110,540 of record NW_018404667.1, read on the forward strand.
GTGCCTTCAATTGTGCATTATGACAAATTCAAGTGGTACAGAGACTGATAGTAAGCGTACCCAAAGAGTATTGGGGTGGAGAAAATACTGCACCTCTGTCAATCAAGCTTGTTACAGCAAAGTGGCATGCCTCTGTAACTCGCTTAGGAAAATCAGACATGATCAGTTGCTCGATGGGTGCCAACTGGCACGTTACACTTCTATACAAAATAATTTCTTAACATTTCAAATATAGTTTAATTATGTGTTGGCAATACAGTCATTCTTGAACATACCAATTCACGTCATGGGTACGCTTTCTCACGATGAAAGACTCGCAGTGTTGAACCCATATTTAACAAAGAAATACTGTGTGTACTACTGGTATGATTTCTTAAAGCAAACATTGTTTACTAAAAACGATTCTATTTTCACGACATATTAATTTATTATCGAGAAAAAAATCGTTAATGGAGATTTTTCGGAAATATTTATTTCATAGATAATTGCTATCAATATCGAAGAACAAAAAGTATTATCATCTACATACAACTTTCTACCACAATACGCTAAAGCTCGTGTCTTTTGTAACTTTTGAAAATTAACTAACTCGAGTGAAATAAATACCATATTCAACAACCTCTATTTATACCACCTACTGGTAGCATGATAAATTCATTATCATTGGTTGTCAGTATGAGAAGAAGTTAAGAACGACTTGAGAACAACTTGAGAAGAGCTTGAGAACGTATTTTCTCAAAAAAGAACGTCTTTTGCACCAGATGACGTCCGAAACCGGAAATAGTGTCCACACAAAAGTGATCCGAGTAAGAAAATAGTCCGACATAAACATATCAATACAAACTTACGAAAAAATATTGTGAGAATAACAACACCATTTCAGGTGTAAATGTGCATATGATTAAGCCAATGACGATAGGATTGTTTAAAAAAGAATTCTACGTAGTTTTAAGGTTCATTGTATTCCTCCGCGCAAAACTTTTATTTGTTAACGTTTGTCACAGGCGATCGTTTACCATTGAGCTTAGAAGTCATTTCGAAAACATGGTGTTGAGATGAATTTTTTAAATGGAGTTATATATAAGGTAGTAGTATAGAGATGATAAATAGTTTATCATACATTATTTTCAGTGTTTGTCGTTCGAACAGTTTTCTCATCGCTCGCACGTAGATAAAATCTCGCGGTGAGATAATTGTTTTCACGACAAACCCTGAAAATACAGTGTGATAATCTCTAAGTATTATCTCAGTTTTCGCGAATAACATCCTACATGCATAATTCGCATTATGAAGAACACGCAGATATTTAGAGATTAACAGTATACGTTTATATATTAACACATAAACTGGTGTCAATAGTGCTCTCTTTAATGCTTAGAATCAACTTTTTTAATATTAAACCGTGCTTTGTATTATTTGAAGATGGATTGCGCTAATGGAGAGTCCGGATATGGGAGAAGGAAACGCTTTGCAGATAATGATGAAAAAGGAAACAGAAAAATCAAGAGTAGTGCTGATCCAGATGAGCAGTTTGTTGAGAGACGGAAAAAGCGTACGATTGATGAAGACGATATTGCGTTTGAAAACATGAATGTCGGAGCTGTCATCGGTGTCGGAAATACACTTGTTATTGACGAAACAGGTGCGTTTATAATACTACAGTATTAGTTTCATCATTATTTTAGAAGGATAGCCCTTCGAAAAAGTTGTTGGCTATGTTTATAAAACTGATATCGTTGATATTTGATATTTAGCGAACACAACAGTTTACACGAGAAGTCGTTATACACAGGTACTATTAATATCGGCAACTACACATAATTTGTGTAGATAAAACAGGATGTCATATAACTCAGGTATCGGATCAGAAAGGTTTTAGTTGTGTATCTATATATCGAATGCCCATCACTAGCAGGCGTCATTCATTGATAAATATACTTACGAAACTTTGTGAGATATTGTTTACTTAAACCATGAATACTATTGCAAACACGAACATAAAGAAAGCATGTTAAAGGGGCTGGTTGGGGAAAAAATACAAAATAAATGGGTCCAAATGCGTTCTCTGACCTTCCAACAGTTATGCCACGGCAATATGATGGTCGAGTTCTGCTTGCAATGTCCAGTTTTGACCATTGAAATATCGGGGAAGCCCCGCGTAAATTTAGCGCATATCTATTTATATATGTCACGTGGTTGTTTCGAAAGTGAGGCAGTGAAGATAACAACAATAGCATGCCGTCATGTGCCATGTCGGACTCAACTAGCGGACAAGACAGCAATACTATACGTACATAATTGTTTTCAAATGTCATGTATGATGCAAGTGTAGTATTCCTACCCATGTATTGTTGTTATATATAACGGTATTGATACCTCGTGCCTGTCATGACTTTTGCATGCATCTTTTTCTTTCGCCGCGATGTTTACATTTGGCCTTGTTGATGACGCGCGTTCGGTAAGATTACATCACTGATCTGGGTCAATTGAGAGTTTAAACTGTCAGGTGACGATTTAGGATTTCTTTAATACAATTATATTTTTTACTCCATTGGAGTGAATTTCAGCAAAATTTGAATCGGTATATTTCATAAGAAGGTATTTTAAACATGTGTATGCCATTTTAGCAAAGATGCCATTTCCCCCCGACCAGCCCCTTTAAGCTAAATCTCAGATATCAGATATATAGCTTATGCATATGTTCCGGAACACTTTAAACATGGATGTTTAATTTGTTAACCTTTAGTCCGTCGAGGTCTTTAGTATGTATATTGAAAAAGGAACCCCGTACTTAGTGTATAGGAATGACGAACCCCATCCTAGAGTGTCTAGAAATGACGAACCTCACACTAGAGTGTCTAGAAATGACAAACCCCATACTAGAGTGTATTACAATGACGAACCCAATGCTAGAGTGTCTAGAAATGACGAACCCCATACTAGAGTGTATAGAAATCACGAACTCCATACTAGAGTATCTAGAAATGACGAACCTCATACTAGAGTATGTAGAAATGACGAACAACATACAACAGTGTATAGAAATGACGAATCCCATACTAACATGTATAGAAATGACGAACCCCATACTAGAGTGTTTAGAAATAACGAACCCCATACTACAGTGTATATAAATTACCAATCCCATACTAGAATGTATAGAAATGACGAACCCCATACTAGAGTTTATAGAAATGACGAACCCCATACTAGAGTGTATAGAAATGAGGAACCCCATACTAGAATGTATAGAAATGACGAACCCCATACTACAGTGTATAGAAATGACGAACCCCATACTAGAGTGTTTAGAAATGACGAACCCCATACTAGAGTGTATAGAAATCACGAACTCCATACTAGAGTATCTAGAAATGACGAACCCCATACTAGAGTGTATAGGAATGACGAACCCCATACAAGAGTGTATTGAAATGACGAACCCCATACTAACATGTATAGAAATGACGAACCCCATACTAGAGTGTTTAGAAATAACGAACCCCATACAAGAGTGTTTAGAAATGGCGAACCCCATACTAAAGTGTATAGAAATGGCGACCCCCATACTAGAGTGTATAGAAAGGAGTAACCCCATACTAAAGTGTATAGAAATGGCGACCCCCATACTAGAGTGTATAGAAATGAGGAACCCCATACGTAAGTGTCTATAAATGACGAACCCATACTAGAGTGTATAGAAAGGAGTAACCCCATACTAAAGTGTATAGAAGTGACGAACCCCATACTAGAGTGTATAGGAATGACCAACCCCATACAAGAGTGTATTGAAATGACGAACCCCATACTAACATGTATATAAATGACGAACCCCATACTAGAGTGTATAGAAATGAGGAACCCCATACTAAAGTGTATAGAAATGGCGAACCCCATACTAGAGTGTATAGAAATGACGAACCCCATACTAAAGTGTATAGAAATGGCGAACCCCATACTAGAGTGTATAGAAATGACGAACCCCATACTAAAGTGTATAGAAATGACGAACCCCATACAAGAGTGTATAGAAATGACGAACCCCATACTAAAGTGTATAGAAATGACGAACCCCATACTAGAGTGTATTAGAATGACGAACCCCATACTAGAGTGTTTAGAAATGACGAACCCCATACAAGAGTGTTTAGAAATGGCGAACCCCACACTAGAGTGCATAGAAATGGCGAACCCCATACTAGAGTGTTTAGAAATGGCGAACCCCATACTAAAGTGTATAGAAATGACGAACCCCATACTAGAGTGTATAGAAATGACGAACCCCAGACTAAAGTGTATAGAAATGACGAACCCCATACTAGAGTGTAAAGGAATGGCGAACCCCATACTAGAGTGTATAGAAATGATGAACCCCATACTAAAATGTATAGTAATGACGAACCCCATACTAGAGTGTATAGGAACGGCGAACCCCATACTAGAGTGTATAGAAATGACGAACCCCATACTAAAGTGTATAGAAATGACGAACCCCATACTAAAGTGTATAGAAATGACGAATCCCATACTAGAGTGTATAGGAATGGCGAACCCCATACTAGAGTGCATATAAATAAGGAACCCCATACTAGAGTGTATAGTAATAACGAACCCCATACTAGAGTGTATTACAATGACGAACCCCATACTAGAGTGTATTATAATGACGAACCCCATACTAGAGTGTATAGGAATGACGAACCCCATACTAAAGTGTATAGAAATGAAGAACCCCATACTAGAGTGTATTACAATGACGAACCCCATACTAGAGTGTATAGGAATGGCGAACCCCATACTAAAGTGTATAGGAATGACGAACCCCATACTAAAGTGTATAGAAATGACGAACCCCATACTAGAGTGTATTAGAATGACGAACCCCATACTATAGTGTTTAGAAATGACGAACCCCATACTAGAGTGTTTAGAAATGGCGAACCCCATACTAGAGTGCATAGAAATGGCGAACCCCATACTAGAGTGTATAGAAATGACGAACCCCATACTAAAGTGTTTAAAAATGGCGAACCCCATACTAAAGTGTATGGGAATGGCGAACCCCATACTAGAGTGTACTACAATGACGAACCCCCTACTAGAGTGTACTACAATGACGAACCCCATACTAGAGTGTATTACAATGACGAACCCCCTACTAGAGTGTATGGGAATGGCGAACCCCATACTAGAGTGTTTTGAAATGACGAACCCTATACTAGAGTGTTAAGAAATGACGAACCCCATATAAGAGTATTTAGAAATGACGAACCCCATACTAGAGTGTATAGGAATGGCGAACCCCATTCTAGTGTGTATAGGAATGACGAACCCCATGCTAAAGTGTATAGTAATGACGAACCCCATACTAGAGTGTTTAGAAATGAGGAACCCCATACGTAAGTGTCTATAAATGACGAACCCCATACAAGAGTGTCTAGGAATGACGAACTCCTACTAGACTGTCCAGAAAGTACGAACCCCATACTAGAGTGTTTAGAAATGACGAACCACATACTTAAACTCTCCTCATCCCCGGAAGATATCGTGACGAAATCGATGACACAAAGAACTTCTTGATAGGATTTAGGAAATTCAAAAATTATTACCAATCGCAAAGCTTATACATGTTCTCTAAAGTTGACAGATATTTGTGACTCAACATCAAAGTCGGTAAATTCAACGTTACGCGACCGCCCGATTCTTTTGATTTGCAGACAAGTCTTCTTAAATGTGCATATAATTCACACGATCGAACGTGCACAGCCCTTGATTTCGTCATGACATGTTCTAAGGTTGCAGAGATCGTTAGTGAAAGTAGTCTCTATTATTCCGAAGTTGACTGAACCATTTTATTTCGAGAATGGTATTTCCTATACTTTTGCCGTTGAAGGTGATGTCACAGACGATATCTGCATTCACGTTGGACTCCTGGTAATTTCGGGAACTCTCGTGGTCTTTCTTGTCATCGGTTGTTCGGTGTCAATGGTGTCATTGTTCAACAAACATCGAAAAGGAGAAGCTAAAAAACAACCATCTAAACCGGAAGTGACAAAAACAGACGTTTCTGTTTGCACTCCAGCCTCACTTTCAACTTCTCGCTTCGGAACAACTTCTACAAGAAGATTTAGTGGACAGTTTATACCTGTTTAACATGATGTTCTCGCTCCAACAACGTTGCATTGTCAGTTAAACATCCTACATAGAATAAAAACTAAATAAAACTTTTTTTCTTTCTTTTTTCTTGTCTATGGACAATCGTGTACGTAAGGCTCGAGTGGATATGTACATCCGCGAAATAAAATAGTTCTAATCTCTCTGCCATATGCATCCTCGATACCCCAGAGGTTACGCTAGCTTTCATTATCTCTGCACCTCTGGACTATGTCATAGCAAAATTGAAGACACACGTCTAGCTTTTTGTTTTGTCTTAGGTAAAACAAAATGACTGACCACTAGGCTCATACATGTCTTTGGAAGATTACAGAGGAGCGACGCCCGACTCCAAAGCCATCCAACTACTCTACCATTTTAAGACTGTGACTTTTTTATGTACATCGAAGGATTAAACTAGTTTTCTAGTCTCATCCAATGGTTCAATGCTTCTATTTTATCATGTCATTTTCAAAAGATGCAGAAAACGAAAGTGAGCGTAACCCTTGGTGTATCAAAGGTGTGTCATATGGAGATATGTGTGGCATTGTGTTTTTTACAAACGTATTTTTAGTCACTCAAACGAATTTGGAAGCTTACTGATTCTGTTATGTTTCTTCTTAATAATACAGTTTGTTTGTTCTTATTCTTTCTTTTTCTTATTTTCATGTACTTCTTTTTTTCTTTTCCCGTCAAACTGTTTCCGAATGTTTCCTTAGAAACTAAATAAAGGACAGCAATGGAACTCAACACAGTATGTATATGCGTGTGTGCATGTTCATAACGCAGTGTTCTTACCGATCGGACAATTAAGCATGGCTGCCCTGGCCTTTGTTTGGTTGACAAATTCATGGGACGACGCCAAGGTGATGACAATGGTCCCTCTCTATGTCTACGTTTTGCTCAAATTAAGTATTTTGCATTGTGAACCAGAATTTCTGCAGAATTTTACACATTCTCATTCAATGATAAGGTAAAATCTTAACTGAATTACGGACAAAACGAGAGTAAGGGAGTAATAATGACATTATGCTTTTTTGCACAAAAATGATGCTAAACTATTCAGAACACATTCTTGTTGAAATTCATCGATACAATGTGTGCATTACCACCGATGAGTTCCGATTACGCCGCAGTATTCGTTGTTGATATAAATGTCATCTTTATGTGGTAGGGTTAAACTTTATAGTGGCTTTGCTATGCAGTGGTGAGTATAACCATCTTGTGACGTCATTTCGACAACATGAGACAGTCCAGGAAAACGGATTATACATATATGTCAGCTATAACGTACACGTAACCGGATTGTTGTGTAGTAACAGGCGTCAATGTAGGTTTTAGGTGAATCTACTCTTTCTCAGTTTTGGGGAAAATTAAAAATTTCGATACATGGCTCTAGCGTCATGATGGTAAAAGATACATGTTTTGTCCGACATACATGTACAAGCGTGCAGTATATTTCAATTTTAACTGATAAACTTTAAAGAAATTATATAGGGGAAATATTTTGAAGAAAAAACGCAATTTTCTTGTTGAAATAAAGGAATCTTGAAGCAGACAGGGAGAAGTTCAAAGAACAGGAAAATTTCCTTCGAAGGGAAAACTGTCAATAAACGGTGGTAAATCAAGTCCAGATTGATCTCTGAACTGTAACATAGCAACACGACGGACTCTGACAACGGGAAGTAGAGAAGTATTGTTAGTGTTTACCCTATCAACAACACCATGCACTCGTCTAAGGTCCCGAATAGCTTATTTTGGCTTTTACGTAGAGTTTGGATTTTGGTTTGATTGTGTTTTACGTCCTATTAGCAGCTATGGTCATTTGAGGACGTGTCAGGTTCTGGTGGTGGAGGAATCTTGAGCTATCGGAGAAAAAACACCGACCTACGACCAGTATGACCTGGCGACTGCCCCACGTAGGTTTCGAACCCGCGACCCAGTGGTTGAGGGCTAGAGGTAGCAGAATGTCAGACGTTCAGGGTACATTTTAATGCAATTACTGAAAAATTATGTTGTTTTTTACAATAAAACTCGTTGTTTTGGTATACCTTAGATAGAAACATTGTTTTCGTGACGTAAGTAGACAATCTATTCACATTTTGTTTGGAGACTTTTATCAATTATTGAAGCAAACGGTAATATTGCCAAATCATTGTCATGCCCTTTTGTCACTAGTGTCTTTATCGGCACATAGCATCAAATATTAAGCTTCTCATTCCTGCATTTGTATGCAGCAATATTCGTCGTTTTACATAAAGAAAAAAATGTCCTATACAAAAAGACACTTTCCTTGTTTCCCCGTTGAAACCACATATAACTGAATTGTAGTGCAGACTATTCCAATATTTTTAATTGTGCTTTGCACTAGCGCAATACATTTTTATTCATCAAGACTTATTCATAAAAAAAATATTCAATATCATCTATGTCTCGTATATACCCTCCGATATATAATACTTTCAATATTGTCGAACTGAAGCACATCTCCCGACACTTATTATGGTATTCCTTCGAAACAGTTGCGGCAAAGAATAAGGTCATTATGGTTGTATTAGTGCCAGAGTATATTTTTTGTTGGTTAGTGATTTCTACCACAATACACTGTGTTATTCCTCTCTCAGATCATAGTATAAACATGGAGACTGTTAGATAAATATGAGTTATACACCAAATGTCGTATATGACCTTCCAGAGTATTGATTGGTCTAGAAGATGAACTTTAAACAGGACTACCATTTCCACGCGCTTTGTGCCACCTGCTGTTTTGATTATGTCGTCTGCTGTCAACATGGCTGCTTTGTAAAAAGTCGGGCTACCGAAATTTGCTTAAACGCCTTTTGCAGCCTTTGTCAGGTATGTATCTATGACTCGTGACAGTTTTCACAAACTTGTGTTGTACTTCATATATTAACGATAGCAGCTCAAAAGCTTAGTAGTACCACATAGTAAATTATTAAGTTGTTCTCTGCCAAATAAATCCACGGTAGGTAACAAAACAGACATACTGAATGTCCAAAACGCACAAGCGTAGTCATTTAATCATACTTAATCATCATGATTACAAAACAATCCACTTTACAAGCTTATGATAATTTATAACCCATATCCATCCTATCTCAAATCATTAATCAAATTCTACATTTCTTTAATATACAAAATTATATAAAAAATTACAAAAAAATATATAAATTACCGTTTTATAAACTTGGCAATAATGTTAATGGAATTTATCTAACCAGGTCTCACTAGTGCATTGCTTGAGCTGACCAGGGAATGCACATGCTGCATGCACCTCGGGGTATCGCCAGCTGGCAGTAAGTCTGACAGAGAAAGTATTGTCCCGCTCATTTGGGTGTCAATCATGCTAGCAACTTAATTGTGACTTATATATTGATCATCTAAATGATACACCAGCATATAAATGAATATGCATATCATTCTATGTTTGTAAATCCTTCAAGTTGAAATCCATTCATCAGTGTGATCCAGATGGTTTGACGCTTGCTACCTTTTTTGCTTTTTGAGGGATTGTCAGGAAAGAAAATCCTGATATGAACTATACTTTACCTTTGTGTTAATACTAATATCCTACGATATTTAAATGTACATACAATAAACGATAAAAAGCCATTTTGTGCAAATTTGAAATCAAGAAAAAACAGTCGGTCCTTTCAAATATTTTACAGGTGTGTTCAGCATTTTAAGATCGAATCGCATACTAACTAAGAAGACTTTACTTTACTTCATTTATGGTAATATAAATGTCAAATATCAATTACGAAATTTAATCATATTTTCAATTCCCCTCTCACTAGAACTGGAAACAGTTTTTCCCCTCACCATCTTAAAATTATCTAACTTATTATCTGCAGATACTATAAATGCTACTTCTCTGTAACACTTTAAACATTAAATCGATTTCAATAATACAAATAACAATAACACAGTTTATCAGCTAAGGAATCATGCTAGCAACTTAATTGTGACTTATATATTGATCATCTAAATGATACACCAGCATATAAATGAATATGCATATCATTCTATATTTGAACGTCTATTGTATAATAACAAAATGAACCAGTTTGCACATTGGTATAACCGTTAACCATGACCTTTCCAATTTTAAAGCTCTGTTAAATTGATGTACAATATTCAGCACTGATATCAACATATCTATTCTACAAAACAGATCTGACTATATTAGTCAAACTAATAGATTTGGTATGTAATCTCACTCACACCAAAATTCACATTAAAAGTGATGCTGCAATGTACAATAGTATTGCTCTATTGGTTAGTAAAACAATGATTAATTATTGACTTTTATCAGTGTTTATATGAAGTAATATGAAATTGAGCAAGCGATATTGATAACGACGAACATATTCACTGAACTAAAGGTCAACAGTTGACATATTAGAAAAGAAATCCTTTTGTTTTTATTATCAAACACGATGGAACGTAAAATAATCGCCAAGAGAAAAGTACCTAATTTGACATTGTTACTTTACAATTAAAGTCATCAATATAATTTTTACAACTGTTTCTTAAAAAAAAGCTCCATTAATTCCACAGATCACCTACCTTCACGTGATTAAGGTCTAACAAATGCAGAGAGGGTATAACCTAATCCATTAATTTATCTATAAATACATTAATATTTAAACGTTCATTATACAAGTAACGTTGCGTTTTAGACAATCTGTATAACATGTTCATGCGGGAGATACGGTATTGCAAGTATTGGCTGAATAAAACAGAATTGACGGACGTATAGATGAATGGTTGTATAATCCTGATAAAACAGGAATTAGACAGAAAAACACTTTTCTATTGCTAAGTTCATTATGAAAAAAGTGTTTGCTTTGTTAGATGATTCTTATAAAAAATGGCAAATCGGAAATAAAGGAAAATGCAAGTGTTAACTTAATACAACAGAGTCTGACGGACGTATTGATAAATGATAGTATACTTATAATAATAATAATATACAACATTTATATAGCGCCCTATATAATTTGTAAAATTGCACTAAATCGCTTTACAACATATGGATAATATTATTAGTTTTAATTGTGAAACAAAAACAAAGGCTTACAGTCACTTTTATACATGAAGAAAGCAGATAATCATCGCAATGTGCACATAAATGAATAAATAAAGGGTGGTATTTACATGACGTCTTTGCAAAGAGCCTAACATGCAGACGTGAAAAGGTGAGTTTCGATGTCCCTCTTTAATTTGCCCAGAGTAATATACTTCCTAATAGCAGATGGTAAGCTATTCCACAACGATTAGTTACGTCTTTTCTTATTAGGCTTTAGCATAATGTCGTTTACACAGTTACTGACAACTGTCCTATCGTTTGATGACCCCGTAAAGTGTTTAATTAGCATAACAATGATAGCGAAGGCTATGACGACGGTAAATCTCCCATCGGTTTGAAGTACAGGCAATATTTTCGTGGTCCTAACACCGACATATGATTGATATGAAATTTGATTTTTACGAACAACATACAAGTGATTGCTTATACAATGTATGATCCTTGTGAAGCTTGTATTATACGAAAAGTACAGATGAATGATGGTATAAACGCTAAAAACAGAGTGTTGACAGAAGTAGCGATTAAGTTTGATTTTGGCACTATAGAAAGAGTTCTGGCGAATGTTAATGTGTGTTGAATGAGCAACGTATTAAAGACGACTATCTAGTCGAACATTGTTGCGATTGCTTAAGAACAGAGTTTTGACGGAAATTAAGTTATTCATCATCCCTCTCCAAGAAAGTGTTAACGTACATGTGAATACTGATATGGACCTCTTAGATCTTAGTTTGGACGGATGTGAAATTAAATGATTTAAACTCTACACAAACTGTTTGAGACAGAACACAAGATTAATTGCATGTTCATTATATAGAAACTACTGAAGCCAAAAAAGGAATGAAATAGTGGTGAGATCCTCACATAAGACATGGATAGGACTGAGATTTGGGCTGATATCACCTGATGGTTGAGAGAAAAATACAGAAAACGGTTAGTACGGAAATATAGGCAAATATTGGTATGATCATTAACCTTGATTGGAGGAAAATATGGTCATATAGGAAAATGGTAAAGGTGGAAGTATAGGCAAATATTGTATGATAATAAATTGGTTATGAGGAAAACAATATTCCATAGTAAAAAAGTTAAATAATTATAAATTAATCTGGTTTTGAGGAAAATATGGTCCTGCAGAAAGTAGTTAGAACGAAAGTAAAGGCCAGGTTTAGTATAAACCTCACAACACAGTAACAACGGATTTACATGTTTATATGGTTAAAGAAAGAACATGGTTTAAATGTAAGTTCAAGGAAATATTTGTTCGATCCATTTGTGACAAAGTCACTCATAACACCTCTTTCCATGCACGTTTACCAATATGAACTGTAAGAATAAATTTACATAATATAGTAAAATGCCTCAAACAAGAGGCTAAATTGTAGCGACGGTTTCAACGACACAAGAAAAAGGTTGATATGATCCTGTTTCTGTTACTTAATATTCATTATTGACGGGAAAAAAAGTCCATAAGTACCGAAAAGCAGGGGCTTTCGATGTTGCTCTTAATATCTTTAGATGATAGGCAGGATGACAGGAGGACATGTGCAAATCCTTTATTAATTTTACTTCGAGTTGAGCCATAACATTTAAAATCCATCCTGTTGTGGTACAAGTGTATACATTTTGCTCGAAATAGTTATTTTGACCATCATAGAGAATGCACATGCAGTCCATTTGCAATTGACTACATTTAGCAAACGCTATTAGCTGACATAGGCAAAGGGTTATCTAAATATTAATATGTCTAGAACTAGGAACAAGCGCGAGTTTATCCTCTCACCTTCCAAAGGGACGTTGTGTGCAATATCATTAAATATATAAAGTAAGGCGCATAGTTATACCATATTTGTATTGGTATGATGCATATGTTAAAGTGAAACTGCCTGAACATATCCATTTGTTATTACATAAAGCATGATAGTATATAAAACATTAGCTTTTGATATGACATCACCAAACAACCCAATGACCTACTGATATGATCTAGAACCATCACAAAATTATAGTAAAGTTGTAATTTACTCAAAGTTAGCGATCCCGACGTTTATTCACCAATATTTATAACTGTATGACAATGTTACCTGTCTGTTTTTTCTCCTTTCATGGGACATTACAGTCTGTTGTTATATTTAGGCATACTACGGTATATCAGCAGTACTTTGACAAACTACGGAAATTCTGTGTATGTAGCAGTTTTGATTTCCTGATTAATCACTGTGATCCAACGGTTAAATATTGATACACAAGTACATCATGTACGTAGACATACGCCAGCTTAAATTGTATTCATCATCACTGTTTCCGGTTGTAGTGATCGTGCGTACCATTTTTTCAGTGTTAGTAACAGATGTGCACTTAACGCGACAGAAAACGTTAAGTGTTTGACTATCGCTGTTTCCTGTTAAACTGGATTGTTTAAACTAACAAATATACAATTTCGTCTGTTCGAACAGTTTATACAAAACATAATTGTTTATCCATCTTGTTTAAACTAACACAGTGGGCCGTCTTTAGCTTAAAATGTTTCAAAAATACAATACAATATTGTTTACTCGAATAGTTATCAATCAACAAGTGTATTTCCCGTGGTATACTCGTGTAGTTGGGCATTAAAAATAACTTGATAAAAACGATTAATATCAAATATCAATTCTTTAAATGTTCAATATTTACGGATTTTAAATCAAGTATAAAAACCCGACGAGTTTTAATTTTTTTTAAAGATGGAAATATCAACCATATAGTGTAAGCTTCCGAAATTTTATTTATTTATACTCCAATTTTTAGGTAAGACAGTTTGGTCATTATTTATTCAATGAAGATACTTTTATTGAACAGTTGACATTTTGTCAATGTTTGTAAGATCGTGTTTGATTAGCTATGATTTGTAAAGTTGAAGACTTTTTGTCCTATTTACTACTATAAAGCCTATGCCAGGTCAAATAAACAAGAATTATAACATTCTTACATTGAACTAAGGCACTGCATTTTAGGATCGTCTGAGCCAAAGGCCGAAGTAACCTATTACAGTCACCTTTCGCCCGTCGTGCATTGTAAGTCGTGCGACGTCCATGTTTTTTTTTAAAACTTGGTCTGGATCATTTTTTGTGAAATAGGGTATCAGAATTTCAATTTCGAGTTCCTGCACTGGCCTAAGCTATATGATCTAAAATGTTACGTGTATGAACCCCCGGGTAATCTGTACTCCCGCGGAGAGGGGTACACTTTAAAATAGATTTAACAGGAAAAGATAAAACCTTTGACCATATTTTGTCCGCTTTCAGCATGAAATCATTCATTTTTGGTTCGAATAGTAATGATTAGATATAATAATATCAGAATGAAGGATCTTGATTCACTGCAGGTGTTGGTCAAAGAGGAAAATTGGCTCAATGACAATACACAGTATAATTCTCATTCAATAGCAAAGTAATATATCTGAATATGTGTTAACGTATTTTTTATGACATGGCAATTAGGTATATTAGTTTAATTTGGATTTTGCAATTCCAATGGTTTGCCTACTGTGTCTGTGTGTACTGTTTTGTGTGTGTGTGTGTGTGTGTGTGTGTGGGTGTGTATGTATGTGTGTGTTAGGGGTGAGGGAAGGGGTTGTTTATCATAATCTTAATATCTTGTAGTATAACTTTTTTCAAGGATATCTAAGTAAACCCTTTGTTTCTTTTTGCCCTAACTGTTTTTTGCTGAATTACTTTTTAATGTTTCGGTTTTCGCTTGCTGTATCCTTATTGAATATCAAGCGATTTATCTGTCGGACTATTTGTTTATAATTACATGATGTAAGTGGATATGGTTTATATATTTATCATATCAAAAAAGAAGATAGTTCATGTAAATAGATATACATGTAGCTGGGTTTTTTTAATTAAGGAGGAATTTGTTTAATAAATATATCTTCAAATAACTTATCAATTACACAATGGAAGAGGTAGTTCTCTTGATGTATATGTCCAAACAGTTTTCTTCTTGGCATCATCTTCGTTGTCAACGTCATCATCGTCATTGTCACAATACACGTCACTCCATCACCTGTACCCTGATTAACTAGCTGTATGAAAGAAAAGCCTATATTGTTTTCTATTAACAAAAATTGGCGTGTATGGGTATAGAACCAATAGTTGGAAGATAGATATGCAGTTAGGTCAATATTTAAGGTTTTTATAAATGATCAATGACTTTAAAACGGCGTCAGACAACACTACTAAATGTTGTTTATATCATTGTGTCCGAATTGTTTCAATATCTGTCAGCTATTACCTCTGGTCACAAAGTTTATAGTTAAGCTTTAAAGATGAGAAACACTCTTTTAAATGCTATTTATAATATTGCCTCAAACTTAAGTCGATTATTTAATAAAATGTTTCCTCTGCCTGTTATGTGTTACTTTCAGGATGATTTCAATCACGTAAGTCTATAGATTAGGTTGTTAAACAGTGGTGTTGGTTTTAGAAAATAGATGGACGTTTAATATTTTCCCGGATACTGTACATGTATACCTCACTGTATCTCGGCAAAACGGTGTTATCGTCAGGGAGATCAGACAGAAAGCGCTATTTGTGTTTTCTGTTATAGGAAAAGGAGTCAATCTCGCATATCATCTGGGAATGCATTGGCATGCTGACATTTTTTTAACAGATTTTTAATTATGGATGACATGTAGACAGTTTCTGTAGAGAAACTAGTTTGTGGTGTTTAGATGACTGGAACGGTATGTAGTGTGTCACCTTCATTAGACAAATTCCAATGGCAAAGTACATACTTCTCTATACATCGAACAATCACACATAAACACTTACTAGGTGTGCTATATTAACCTTTCTTACGTACCATTCCACCATAATGGAGTACATTTGATTTGATTTGCGAATCTTGTAATTTTAACTCAATTTAAACGTGACTCCAACTATTCTTCCATACAATTCGTAGGCGTAAACAGTTCTTTTACGCAAATGTAATTAACGATTCTTAGAAAAAAATATGTATGTATGCATTTATTCCACAAAACGTTTTACTTAAATGTAAATAACGATTAGTAAAATAAAAAAAATAAAACATTCCATATGTGTATGTATTTATCCCTCAGAAGTTTTTAATGTATCTGTTTCATAAATATGTGCTCTATAACTAATAAACTGATAGTTTCAGATGCGGTAGCGATACTTACAGCTGACCACGTGATTTATGAATAGGGGGAGATAGTAAATGGTTGTTATGCGTAATCAATACTAAACGATTCCTGGATACGAACTTTATAGCAAATAAACTTTAGTTTGTGACTATGGCGGTCATGATTCAGTTTGCTGTTGATGTTGCTACATTGGGACATAATTGGGTGTTTTGTTTATTTCACAAAATATATTCCGATACATATCAAAACGTAGGTAATTATTTGTTTTGATTTAAAAAAAGAAGCCAATATGCATTTTCTTTTCAGTTAGGGCTAGCACCGTACATCATTAATGATCAAGATCACCTTCAAGAGGGAGGATATCAAAACTGAAGGCAAATGTTCTATGGGATATACCAAGAAGTATGTGATATTCATTAGTTAACTTAATAATATTATCAATCTGCCTTGTCATTATAAGGTGAAATAATCAATAATTGTTTTCGATTTTTCCTGTTTATGATTAGCACATGCAATTATGCTAATCCTTATACCGGAATATATTAATTTTCTCTCCTATAACATTTATGTGTAAGTAATGACATTGACACATGTAAAACATAGTAGCAGATGGTCCACAATCCTGTAAATTGCAATTTGATGATACTTAAAACAATACAGTTCCGGAAAACATCTAATTTTAACTAAAATGTTTATTTAATAATAAACAATAAGGATCTTTAGTTCAAATTTCTGACAAAAGAAAAATATCGTTTCAGAAGGTATGTTATTTTAAGTAACTTAAGCATAATGATGCAGTGACCCGTAACTAATGACGAAGTGCTCTATCATTTATGACGTAAAAGCTCGTTCCTGATGACGTGGTGTGTCGTAACTGGTCACGTAGTGCATGTACCATAATGACTGAACACCGTACTCCTGGCATTGTAGTATTTTCCCGAAATATAATTATGACGTCCTGATGAGAAATGAGCAAGTGCATTCGAACAAACGGACATTATCAACTTGTTGACACTGACCTTTGTTCATGCATAATAGATTGAGCATTACAATGCGCTTTACGATATGATTGTAATGATGTTTGAAAGTGGCTATCTTCATGTACGATGTCAACCGTTGCATTTTTAAAAACGATAATGACAATGACCTGGTCTTTGGACATGATTGATGTTCGACCTTGATTTTTGTGTATGAATATATTGATTAACGTAGTATCTATGTTCTGATAAAACAAATAAACAGTATACAGTAGTTAACTTTCCTTTTTCTGTTGCAATACCGCAAACGTTATTTGTGTCTTTATATACAAAGTACATATGTTTAACTGGAACATTTCCTCCGTAACTGTATAATTATGTTATACATGTTATATAATACTTCATATTTGTAGATATAGGAAAAGTAGGGGAAGTCACGACATTAATATTAGTTTGTTATCATCCTTGATTTTAAACTAAAATTCAAAAGTGTAGATACAAGTCGATATTTAGAATGAACACAAAGTAAATAGTAATGGCATTCTCACTGAAAGTCAAACCATTTGCCTAAACATACTCAGAGCATGATTATAATTTGTCTTCAGGAGACAATCAAATCACTAGTGCAAATATATAACAAATGTAAACCTACCTCCTCAAATAGTGATTAACCTCCAGTCGCCATTGTTAAACCTTGGATCGCTGCGGCTAAATGTCCTCTAAGATACAAAATAAATAAAAAAACTTCTTTTAGTATGAATATCTTACTAAATACTAGGGAACACAAGTTGATTTTGCCGTGATCATCAAAGAAAATTGAAGTAGAATGTTATATAGATGCAATTAGAGTTTATATACAGAATATATGCGGTGTGGGTTTTGTTTCTAAACAAAAAAAAATCACGTCAGGTATGACAGTTACATTATTAAAACAGTGATAACGTGAGTAGGTTATTACAAAATCTGCTAAATTTACTTGGTTTCTTAAAATGATAGGGGGTTAATCACATTTAACAATAACGGTTTAATGATCAAATTAAGAAAAAAAATGAACAGTGCATGCTGTGACTGTACGTGAACGAACAAGACAAAAATAAAAAGGCCAATAGTGAACACCATATTGGTTGTAAAAGTGGAAAACGTAGATGCAGAATCTGTTCATATCTGAAACTGTTGAAACAAATGATGAAAACATTTAAAAAGGGAGATTTTATTTATTGTTCAAAATGTTAAATTTTGCAATTGGTGCTATCTGAAATAATCGGGAAACGCAAAATTTAAAGAATTCACGTCGATAAACAATAGAAACAAGCATACAGGAGTTTATGAGCTTTCCTTGTATTTTAGATATAGCTACCTCATAACGTTTGTAGATAAGACAATAACAGTACATTAAAATTGCCTGGAGATTGACACAAATCTGGAATTATAAATTGTATGCGTTAATAAAGTAAGAATTATAAATTTGTTACAAGCAGTTACATACGAGCAGGGCTTTAACACGTAGTAACTGATTATATGTCTTAGAATACCAGAACGGGGTATTTTAACTTGACTTTATTGATTGCACATTTGGTTCCTCATTACATACTAGTATCACTTATTCAGTATGTCCTGGGAAAGATGGACGAAACACACACACAGCTGACTATTAGGAATGGAAATAGATAGAGAATGCCAAAAATGTGTTATACTGCACACTGCATTATAAAGCTGGTTTTTCCTTCTAAGACTCATCGGTGATAATAATTAAAGCCAAGGATTTGGAAATCGGAATTGGTTAAATTACTGTTGAAAAAGAGGGGCAGGTGCGTAAGACTCCTGGATTTATGAATTCAAAACTTACAGGAGTACTGCTTAATTTCAAATTAAACAGCCTGTAATGTGTGTATAAAATGAACTTATCCCTATCAAACGAGATAACCTCGGGGACTAAAAAATAAACCAGCAGAGTCAACCATATTGCATATTGAAAGATATATGAAACATTTATATTCCCATATGTAAAACAAAATATGTATGCTTACTATATTAGGGTTAGTGTAAATAATTTTACATAAATATATTTTTACTGTTCACTCTTACGATTATTAAACTCGAGACGAATTTGCACGAATTTGCACGGTTATTCCTAGCACGCGATGTCTTTATGAAAAACATTCCCTGTCTTCTTTAAAACATCAGCGTTAATTAAGCATTAAATTGCCTTCTTTGGAAAGTAGTTGTCCAATATTACTGTGAGAATTATGGGACAATAACTTTCCAAAGAAGGCAGTTTAAAACTTATCTTTCTGGTTCAACTTTAAGTTTTTCCATTCTATTATCGCATTTCAAAGTCAAATTTCGCGCTGTCTGTCTATGGGACTTGTCCTTGTGACGTCACAAGTATACGCGACCGTTCCCGGCAAAATAATATAGTTCGTTAAAATAAACACAAATTCATCAGTTCATTTCAACAATTAAATCAATATATTTCACTGTGAGGATGTTCATCTTTTATACAACATAACGGCATAAATTGTTGGGAGTTACATTGCTTTAAGAAATGAACATTTTACTCTGATTTAAAAAAGTAAAATAGATAAATAAATCAGCATGGCCATAAATGATCACAGCCGTTGATGGGTCGTTAAACAAAAACAAACAAGAGAGTTACATTGATCAGAACTATATCATATATGTTTATATTACTGGTATTAAACAGGGTTGCACACTCTATTCCAGGCATCAGCAAATATGATGATCGAGATACCTACAATACATGTTCATATCTCATTGTTGTCAAGTTTTTTTTTTAATTATCTGTATGATTGTTATTAAGTATCAATTTAAATCATAATGATTAAATACCAAAATTACCGCCATTGACTTTTTCTTATTAGAACTGAATATTTGAAATGGGTACGGACAGGATATGGCCGTTTTACTCTTGCTACAGGGGTGTCAGCGTTTTAGTTGACAAACGGAATGGAATGAAAATGCAAAGAAAACGCAACAGCAACGAAATGAAAACGGAATGAAATAGTTATTTTCTGTATTTCCTCAAAAAATGAAGAGTTTCAGAAATAAAGAACAATACACGTACAATTTGAACACTACTGAAAGAAAAGAAAATGTATTCACGCTCATGGTCACACTCTTAAATAGTGACACACACATGCACATGGAAAGACACACACAAATAATAGAATAATAATAGTATACGCATCATACCATGCAGTTCTATAAACACAACACAATGATATAATATGTACTATTTCAGTTATCATACGATATAATTATGATGATAGACAGTATAACACTCATCATACATTAAATCACATATTGATATAATAGACATCTTTACACTCCTCATACTACATTATCACATAATAGTATATACAGTATACACTTTTCATACTCAGCAATTACACAACATTGTTATAAACAGTAGTACACGCATCACACAATAAATTAACATTATTAGTAAAGACAGTATTACTGTTACATAACTCTTAAAATACAATCTTACATTGAGTAGAACCAATTGCACGAAGTCATACACTATAGTCATACAGTGGTGTGAAATACACCATATTACAGGCCGTATATGCTACAATTATACAATAGTATCATTAACTTACACGAACATAGCAACCATGCAATGATTTCAGCTGTAGTAATACACATCACAAGATTAATTCATACACTACAAACACTATTATGATAGCAGTAAGTTGCACTAATCATGCAACCTAATTGTGCAATGGTATAACAGGAAAGACGTAGGAAATGCTTATCTACTAATGTGAATACAAAAATGTATTTCATGTATCAATATTAATGAAGCGTGAAGTACACAAACTGTTAATTGGTAGTCACATACCTAACACTATGTATACAATATCCAATTGTCTAAGGTTAAATTACATAATAGCACTGTTTTGAAGAAGTTTAGTAATAATAACAATGGATTTTATTCTTAAGTCCTCCAGTTAATATGGAGATAAATCATAGTTGAGAATACCACCAAGAAGAACATGAAGTAGATGGTAATTATATATTGCATTAAGATAAAATACGAAATCTATATCTTTTATAGTACTGAGTACACACCAGAGCTGGTCACGAAATAGCTCTGTGTGTGAACAATTAAGTACACTATGCATGATAGTATCTTTGTGTACAGAACCACAGTAATGACACAAATATATATTTTCCTTATTGCGCATTTCAACACCAAGTTAACAACTTTCTTAAAACATGAATTGTGTTGTGGAAAACGGAAAGCAAGTTTCCATATAGCATACGGTTGTATCTTATTATGTAAAAGAGTGAAGCGAGAATATGACCGGAACTATATTATATACATGTATGTTTATATTACTCGTATTAAACAGGGTTAAACACTATATTTTAGGCATCAGAAAATAGGAGGATCGAAGTACCTACAACACATGTTCATGGCTCATTATTGTCAAGTATTGCTTTTTAATTATATAAATGACTGTTATTGAGTTGCAATTTAAATCAGCATGATCAAATACCAAAATTACCGCCATTGACTTTTGCTTATTCTAAATGGGTACGGACAGGATATGGCCGTTTTACTCTTGCTACAGACATATAGGCCTGACTTAATTACGTGTTCAAGATTTGAGATTCAAAGATAGGTTATCAGTCCCTTATGAGATGACTTCAAAATCAAAACTGATATATATTATAACTTGTAAAAGCAAATTCTTGAAGTAAAGACGGTGACCTTGTAGACGGATTTCTCTCACACTCAGGGTTCCGTATATACAAGTAGCTGTATTCTAAATGTCGACTAGGTAATGCCTTTAGTCCATGGTGCCATTTACACACAGCTAGTTAAGGTCTGCACGATCACCTATATATTCACTATAATCATTTCTCCGCATTGTTTTTCACCAAAAACAGCTGTATATATCTTCTCCAAAATACCACTAAAAATAACCACGTAAACACTGCGACTATTGCAATTTAACAGACCCTTTAATGTTCTAGTTTAAACAAGCAATTGCGCATTCACATGACATCACATGACATCACGTCATGACATCACATGACATCACATGATATCACATGACATCACATGATATCACATTAAAATCAACTTTAAAACCAGTTTTCAAGCGTTCTTTAAATATGAATGCCCCTCTGTTCAATCCGGTATGCAAATCTCATATAAACACGTAATGCAATAGGTAATCGTATCAGTTTGATCACCCATTAGCACACATATACAACACACGTAGTATAAACAGGGGATGGTCTATTTTACAGGAGGGAATATCGACACACAAGGCCAATTACAACAGTTACTAAGTTTTACTGAATCATTTTATAAACAATCTAGGTAACCTTGCATTTATTTGACAATTGAAGTCCAGGTTTTGTACGCTCGCGGGTAGGCCATTTATGTTTGGTAGCGTCACTATGCTCTCGGTTAAGTTGTTAATGTCTTGCCTCACGTCACAACACTTTTTTTCCATTTCATCAAAACAAAGATGTCAGATTACCTCATAATAAGCTGACATCACGCGACCAGGATGTCGGAGGATACTCCATATTTGAAGTAAACTAATTCAAGACCAATCGTCAATCTTAATACATTTCAATTCAAAAAGATATCCGATGAGTTACTTTGTGCTTCACATAAAAAGCAAATACACTTCTGTCTGTTTGAACTATTCTTAGATTTGTAGACACCATATGCAAAGTAAAAGCGATGATAGTTTCACCAGTATACATTGTTATCATGTATTGTTAAAATTTGCAACGTTTAGTCACACAAACAATAACTTTTTATTTTTTTTACCATTGCCTATATTTCCAAAGCCTTGGTTATCTTTGACACATCAGCCTATTTTACTGCCAACAATTATCATATATTTAACCTATCAATGGGAAACTATTTTCTGGGGGAAACACAACGTTAACTTTCATTTAAGGAAGCCATGAGACCACGCAGTTCTTCACTTCTAACTGTTTAATTGGAGGAAACTCATGTAAAATGAAACACGGCATCAGCGTCTCCAGTCCCAAGTAAGGATAAGCAATTGGCAGAAAGTATAAGAGAACAGAGTTATCTCTGACAGTGATATTAATAACATATAACTTACATAGGTGGTGTTGCTATTTGATCATCAGATATCGATGACACATCAACTCTACATTCCTCCACTCTTAACGAGCTCATAGTGTAAATACCAAATGAGATCCTGTTTATCACATGACGTACATTGTAAGCCAAATGACACAAATCAATTTAAAACTATTTCTTTAATTTTCTTTTTTTGTCAATTGGAACAAAATCACAGCTATAAGAATATCATTCCACATAATGCGATGAGTTCCCAAATCTGTAAATAATTTGACAGTAGTAATATTCAAATTGTCAACTTTAGTTTAACTTTACATACTTACATCGAAAATACGTGTTTGTTATGAGTAATGCAAGTGAGACAATGTTTTTAACACAATCTAGGTCACTTAATTATGTGTTCCGGCCAGACAAGTCGCTGTCGCTGTCTGAAACGATTCCCCTTCGTTTAATTGATCTTGGATGGCTGGCGTTGGAACAATATTGATGTTGAAGTACCCTCCATATACATAACAACCAAATATTTTGTGAAGTCCTCCGTAGACGAGGCCGTGTTTGTGGCTATATTTTGGACCGCGGTGTTGTTACCAGTCGGAGTCAACTGATTTTGTTAATATTGTGTTGGGGCGTGAGCAATAATTCTTGACGGGACGGATGATATGCACGAAATGTTCTTGTTCTGATCAGACCTAATGTGACTATAACTATTGACAGACATAGTAAGTGTCCCTCTATTCGTCAGATGGGATGTCGAGAGTTGTTTTTCCTGTAAATGGTCCTCCAGCTATTGTAACACAGGAAGTATTGATCATCATATTAAGTATCATCAACCTGTTACATTCAAACAACACATGTACACTTATAGAAAACAAAGTCCTCGCTCGCGCCTGATTTGACAACGTGAACACAAACTGCATTTTAGTTTAAGATACGTCTTATTATAGTGTTTGAAGTTAAACATAAATTATCTCTAGACTAAAACTAATGCATAACTTTGTATCATAAGGATACTGTAGTGTAATAACTAAAGCGTTGATTTAAAATTATTTTCTCCAAAACGTGATCCTTATTGATACAATTACTGAAGTGCTCGGTGAATATCCCATATCATCAAATCATTGTATGAAAAGATAATTTGAAGATGTTCTCCGAAAGAAGGGATCAACAAATTCCTATGTAAAAAAAGAAGCAGTGAAATGAAGTTTTGTTACCATCCTTAACCCTCAACAGGAAACTTAAATGTTTCCGTGTATACATTTCCTTATTCAAACAAGTACAAGCTTAGGGTGATGTCATATGGGAGTCTGGTTGTGAACTTTGAACTCTATACGACGGTTATGAAAATGTTTGTATTTCCTTGTTTTACACAATCGTCTAGATTATTGTAAAATGTACAAAAATATGGAGGTTTACAACCTGCTGTTGATTTTATTGTGTTTGGCGTCATGCTATGGTAAGTCTAAACCTTATTGTATTGTGTGTGTGGTTGACGTCATGATTTGGTAAGTCTAAACCTTATTGTATTGTGTGTGGTTGACGTCATGCTATGGTAAGTCTAAACCTTATAGTATTGTGTGTGTGGTTGACGTCATGCTTTGGTCAGTCTAAACCTTATTGTATTGTGTGTGTGGTTGCCTGCTGTTGATTTTATTGTGTTTGGCGTCATGCTATGGTAAGTCTAAACCTTATTGTATTGTGTGGGTGGTTGACGTCATGCTTTGGTAAGTCTAAACCTTATCGTATTGTGTGTGTGGTTGACGTCATGCTTTGGTCAGTCTAAACCTTATTGTATTGTGTGTGTGGTTGCCTGCTGTTGATTTTATTGTGTTTGGCGTCATGCTATGGTAAGTCTAAACCTTATTGTATTGTTTGTGTGGTTGGCGTCATGCTTTGGTAAGTCTAAACCTTATTGTATTGTGTGTGTGGTTGCCTGCTGTTGATTTTATTGTGTTTGGCGTCATGCTATGGTAAGTCTAAACCTTATTGTATTGTGTGTGTGGATGACGTCATGCTATGGTAAGTCTGAACATTTTTGTATGGGGTGTGTGGTTGACGTCATGCTTTGGTAAGTCTAACCCTTATTGTATTGTGTGTGTGGTTGACGTCATGATTTGGTAAGTCTAAACCTTATTGTATTGTGTGTATGTGGTTGACGTCATGCTTTGGTAAGTCTAAACCTTATCGTATTGTGTGTGTGGTTGACGTCATGCTATGGTAATTCTAAACCTTATTGTATGGTGTGTGTGATTGACGTCATGCTATGGTAAGTCTAAATCTTATTGTATTGTGTGGGTGGTTGACGTCATGCTTTGGTAAGTCTAAACCTTATTGTATGGTGTGTGTGATTGACGTCATGCTATGGTAAGTCTAAATCTTATTGTATTGTGTGTGTGGTTGACGTCATGCTATGGTAAGTCTGAACATTTTTGTATGGTGTGTGTGGTTGACGTCATGCTTTGGTAAGTCTAAAC